>NC_091747.1:25458491-25828491 GCF_043380555.1 Nothobranchius furzeri | reverse complement strand
TTCATCATCACCCAGTTACCCATCACATTTAGTGAAGTAGACCCAAGCGTTAGCGTGCGTTCTTTCTACCATGCTGCTCTGTTTACAACTGGCTCGCAGGGACCGACGACATAACTCTCATGCGCATGCGCAGCTGTCTTGGCAAGTTCTCGTTATGAAGGTCGGGTACCGAAACGAGGCACCGTTTCAAACAACGTGAATCGGTGCTCGGTCGGTACCTTAAAAAGTACCGAATTCGGTACCCATTCCTACCCTTGCCAACAGCAGATTCTCCAATAGGGGGCAGCAGACATGTACAAGATTAAAGTGGGAGGAGGAGGATGGCGATGACGGTGAAGTCAGCAACGATCTGAGTGTTTTTACTTGCTTTAGAGTAAAACGGCAACACAGCTTCCCTAAAAAGAGATGTAAATAGAAACAATAGGTTCGCCCCTCTAGGTCGCATTATTGCCATTTAACATTAACAACATTTCATGTGATCATCAGTGAATTCACCAAATGCAGTAAAACGTGTGTTCACCATGTTGAAAGTCCTTCCTCGTGTAAACCAGAACAGCACTGTCCTGGGACGTAATTTTGGGGGGGGGACGGGTGGGACATGTCCCCCCCCACTTTTTCAAAAGGCAGTTTTGGTCCCCTGCACTTTTTTCCGTCCAAAAACAATGTTACGCTCAATTAAATGGATTTGGTTGAGCACTAGGACCGAAACGGAAACCGGTTTACTATTAGACCCGCCCAAAAGCTAATCTATTGGCTCTGCTGATACTTGCTAACGTATTATTGGCTGTTGCTGCTGTCACTCAAGTTGTAAACAGTCAGAACGTGCTCACGTTGTTTTGCTAGTTTGGAGCCGCTAGGGAACACCGGTACTGAGTCACATCGTCAACTAGACGCTGTGTAATATCAGAGCTCAGCTCAGCTTCCATTACATAACATTTGAATAAGTGTTCATTTGTGAGTCTTTGGTAGTTAGGCACAGCCAGGAGGCAGCATGTCAAGAAAACGAAAAGTGGATATAAGAGACTTCTTTCAAAGTCAAAACGTAAGTTGGAACATGTGACACCCCTGCATTAAGCTCAGACTCACCTCCTCCTTCACACACATACTCAAAACTAACTTTTACAAACTCATCTCCTCCACATAACTGACTCCTCAGACACAATTTATTCGTATTATTATAATAATTATTTTTTTATTATTACTATTATCATCATAATTATTATTACTAGTAGTAGTAGAAGTGTAACTTCAAAACTTTTATCATTTAACTTTATTGTAAACTTATCTATTGCAATGTATATTTTCACATTAAAAAGCTCTGAAAAATGAACAGTATCATCATCGTCAACAGATTTTTTTAAGCTTAATGTCAAAGATGTACACTTTTCATTAGATTTATCTTATTTTTTCCATTTATTTTTTGTGTGTTGAAATGCAACAACAGTTTAAACACTTTTAAGGGAAAAACATATTTAATATGTTTTTATACACTCAAATGTTAGGGTGATGATCATGTGTAAAACATTAGTTCAGCATGTCCTCTAACACAGCAAATGAACAAACGGCCAGATCTCAGGAGGGACCGTTTATGTATAAATAATTTTTATACTTTTGACTAGGCCTGGGAAAGTAACAAATTTTGCTGGACGATATTTTGTCCAACAAATTGTTGATGATAAACGATATCATTGTCAACATTATCTAGACCAAAATAACCACTAATATAATGTTAATATATCATAATAATGCAAGTACACCCTTTAAAATGCAACAAATAAACCTTCATTTAACATTGAAATGTCCAGAACCAGAACTTATAAATGAATAAAAATAACAAACAAAAATTGAATAAAAAAGGAATCTCACTCCCTGTTAGAAAATGTTGCACCAAAAACAATAAAAAAAGACCCAAAACAATAAATACAATGGCCTATCCATTGTCAACAGCCAAAACTGCACTTCAATAATGATAATAAATAAAAATAATAATAGAGTTGTACATTTTTTAACTTTGATATATATATATATATAGAGAGAGAGAGAGAGAGAGAGAGAGAGAGAGAGAGAGAGAGAGAGAGAGAGAGAGAGAGAGAGAGAGAGAGGATGGAAAAATTATTGAGATGGGCACGTGACGTGTCAAGGGGTCTTTACATAACACCCCCCACCCCAAATCCGCACAAGCCTGCTTTGTCCCCCCCACTTCTGAAATCAAAATTTCGTCCCTGGCACTGTCAGTCTGTACAGTTGAAGGTTGTGATGTTAGAAAATCCAGGAAATAAATAAACCCGAGTGAATTCAGAACCGACCCTGAACCTCACAGGAACATCTCAACGACAAAAAGCATTTCCACTGCACAGAGAAAGGTCAAAGGTCAGAGTTAGAAACAACAACAGAGGTTCAGCTCGCTGCCTTTAACAGACCTGAGATAGAAATAAAACAGCTTTTAATTCTTTTCCTGTAGAAACCTCCACCATGAATGAGTGAAGCTGTCACATGGCACCTGTTTGCTCAGATCCACACATCTGGACATCTCCAGTCAGACAGGGACTGGTTCCAGTTCTGTAAAAACAGCAGAAAAACACAAATCAGGCCAAATGTTAAACGCTACTTTCCATTCAAACTGTTGTGGGTTATTAATCTTCACTGTTATTTTTGTTTTTATTGTTTCAGCTTGACTCTGAAAATGACACAGCAACAAAAACAACAATAGAAACAATGACAACAACAGCAGCAGCAGCAGAAACAACAGTGACAACTAAAACAACAACAATAACAACAACAACGGTTAAAAAAAACAACAATGTAAGTTAGACTCTGCATCCTTTAACTCATTGTTCAGTATTTATATTTTGACCTTGATTTTTTCATGGAAATAGCATTTCCACTATTCTCTCTAAATGTCCTTTATTTCTTTATTTACAAGTTTAATATGGAAGTTTTGACCTTTGACCTTCATGCAGATATATTAAGAGGATGTTTTAAAAGAATAATCGGTATTTAGACTTTTTCACATTAACTTACACACATAGGTGTGTGTGTGTGTGTGTGTGTGTGTGTGCGTGCGTGCGTGCGTGCGTGCGTGCGTGCGTGCGTGTGTGTGTGTGTGTGTGTGTGTGTGTGTGTGTGTGTGTGTGTGTGTGTGTGATGAAGAGAAAGACAAAGGCAATTTTGAAAAGTCCACTTTGGTGGTTGTTTTTTCTTTAGTGTATTTTATGACAGCTGGAGCCGAGTTGGTCTTCAAAGGAGCAGTGTGTCACGGGGGCAGACAGCTCCGTTTCAAGGCCTGTCAGCCCGGCAGCATCGTAAGTCAAAGTTATTTAGTTTTCTCGGACACACTCGGCCCTGGAGGAGAAGAATGGAAGGGACTGTGTGAGTTCTGGATATCAGCGGACAGTTTGGATTTATCGTGCCACCATTAGGCTGTCAGAGGAGCACTCCATTACACAGTTATGAACTGATTTTTATGAATGTGCAGTTGTCTCACATGTGTTTCTGAGATTATGTAAAGAGGATTGGCTTATGGTCCGAACAGAACCACAGCTGTGTTTCTAAATCCACTAGTTTCACCTGAGATCTAAAAAACAGAAACTCAGTCTTAACTCACCAGTACAAAAACATGAAAATAATTATCACACACACACACACACACACACACACACACACACACACACACACACACACACACACACACACGTTGTTAGCTGATTCCACAGACTGACCTTTGACCCCAACAACTAGAACTCCATTATTTCTCAACACAAGTTGACTGCAGCTGATAAGAACAGAAGGAATCATTTTATTTATTCATGTATCACAGATTAAAGGCTAATTAAAACCGTATATACAGTCTATGATTAAAACCAACCCAGAAACACTCCCATTCACGTTTCACCTTGAAACAGGAAATACATTTTCCACTTTTAATCAGGTCTTCTCTGGTTTGGTGAGTGACTTCAGAGATCTCACATTAAAGCTAAAAGCCTGACCTCAAATGTTTGTTTTATGTGATTTCACGGTTAGTCTTGGGGACGCATCTTTCTGCTGCTGCTCCTAAACCTGGACATTTGGTATTTTGGGAGCAGCTTTCTGATTCTGAGTTCATGCGGTAAAGTTGGAGAGAAGTTTGGGCTTTCACCGGGCCGAGTCATTGTCTCAATGCAGCGGGGCATCAAAAGGCCGCTGATTGAAGGCAGGAAGACCTTCAGCAGCACGGCGCTGCATCGATGGGGTAATGGAGAATGAAATGATGTGAGCGTGAGGTCAGCCAGAGTGAGAGCAGATAAAAGAACCGGTTCTGAGGTCGGCCAAGTGGAAAGACGACGCTGAGCCTCGCTTTAGATGAAGAGCAAAAATTCCTGTAGGATTTTTAAATATTCAAACTGGAAAAGACACCAGAGCAGAGAATCCGCAGAAAGGGAAACATTCCCAAAGCATCCAGCATTCCATCTTGCTGATGCCGCATGAGGAATAGTTGAACTAAAATCCTGACTGAGTGAATATGAAGTGATGAACATGAATGTTTTTTTGATGCAGTTTTTGTTCAAACTGCAGTTATTATGTAGATTCATAAAATATACTTATTTAAAATAGGTATTTTATATATATTAATAATAATAATAAAATGTATTTATAATCTACAAAAATCAATTATAAAAACAGACTAAAGTAAACATTTCATAAATTAACACTACAGATGAAATGGTACATAGTCCAGAATAAAGTGGGCATTACCTAAGTTATTCCTAAAAAAGGAGAGAGGGCGGGGCTTCCAGCCTCACTAGTGAGGGCTCTGACCCAGGTGAGAAGGAGAGGCTTCCACCTTTATTTCTGTTGAATCCGAATATCATCTAAAGATGGAGCAGATTCAAGACAGAAGCAGAAGTTTCTATCAAAGCGTCCGAAATGAGTTTTCTCCGCAGGGTGGCTGGGCTCTCCCTTAGAGGTAGAGTGAGAAGTTCGGTCATCTGGTTAGGATGCCTCCTCGACGCCTTCCTGGTTCAGTTCAATTCAAGTTTATTTAAAAATAACCAAATCACGACAAGAGTCGTCTCAAGGGTCAGGGTTAGTGAACAACCCAATACAGGTCACTGGCCTCATTTATCAAGCTTGCTTACGCACAAAACGGGGTGGGAAAACTGCGTAAGCAACTTTCCATGCAAACTTTGGGATTTATGAAACAAAACTTAGAGCAATAATGTGCGCAACTTTAAGGTGACTAAGGACCTGGCTTACACACATGTTGGACATGGAGAGCACCTGCAGTGCTGCTGCTGAGAAGATACAATTATGAAATCCTGCAGCATTATCACTTGTACTGCTTCGTTGTCACACAGAACAAGACCCCCCACATGCACACACACACACACACACACACACACACACACACACACACACACACACACACACACACACACACACACACACACACACACACACACACACACAGCCTGAAGGGCAAAATATGGAATGCAGAATATCAGCAGGGGGACAGATTGAGACAGAACATCATACGTCTGTGACAGTGTGTGTGTCCTGTCACTGTGACCCGATTGATCATGCACCCTGACTACTTGGACAAGGGAGATCTCTGTTTGGGTGACTTGTTAGTGCACATGACTTTTGCTTGGGAGTCTGGGGATCGAATCCTGATTGGACCATTGTTTTTATATCCGCCACAGATCTCTCTGAAGAATTCAGCATTGACGGCTTCAGCAACGCTGTGCCACTCCGTGGATTTTCTCTTATTTGTTTTGCAAAAGCACTTCCTTTCATTTCTCCACCTCACCCACAGGTACCTCAACTCCTGCTTCTGTGAAATAGCGCTTCCTTGGTCTGCCTTGATCTACGGTCGCCATGTCATTGGCGGAGCGCTGCAACAGCCGGCTTATGTATATGCATGAGATCCACAAGGCACTTTGCATTGACTATTTATGGCAGTAAGTGGGCGTGGTGAGGGCGGGATGTGACTAAAATGCAGCTGAGAAACATTCTCATTTGTCTCTGATTTATGAAGCGGAGATTGCGTGCAGCTGTGTGTACTCCATGTTTGATAGATCACACACCTACTTGGTGTAAGAGCATTTTTTTGGCTGAGCTTAAGTGCGGTTTTAGTAAGGATTCTACGCCATGTTTGATAAATGAGACCCCAGGTCATTAAGCCAATCAGTAAAAAGTTTCCTATATAAGGAACCCAGCAGGTCGCATCGAGTCACTGACTAGTGTCAGAGTCTTTACAGCAATCCTCATGCTACACAAGCATGCAGCGACAGTGGAGAGGAAAACTCCCTTTTAACAGGAAGAAGCCTCCAGAGGATCCTGGCTCAGTATAAGCAGCCATTCACCATGACTCACTGGGGATGGAGAAGATCCTGGTGAAGTTTTCTGGGCACGTCCAACTGAGAAAAGACCTAAAGTAAGACCCAGGACACGATGGAGACTCTATGTCTCTCGGCTGGCTAGGGAACGCATTAGGATTCCCGCGGAGGAGCTGGCCCAAATGGCTCTGGATAGGGAAGTCTGGGCTTTCTGTTTAGGCTGCTGTCCCTGCGACCCGACCCCAAAAACGCAGCCAAAAGTTAGTTTAATAGTCATCAGGCGTCTAAAACCTGAAACTAAGACCAGATGACTTTCAGCAGACACATCCTCTTCATCCACACTTATGCAGCATAAATCAAAGCCTCTGTCCCATCCTCCTGCTGTTGCTTCTTCCTGTTACTGTATTCATTTGTCTGTCAGATATCAGTGTTTGCTGTCCTCAGAGTCAAAGTTGTTGTGTTCTCCTCTTCCCCATCACCGGCTGTTGTAAGAACTGAGGCTAGCTCTGAGAGAAAAGCCCACACCTGGTAAATACCGCCTTCAACCCCTGCAAGAAACAAAGAGGGCATCCACAGGAGGAATGTATGAGCATCGATCGGCCCTTCTGGCTACGTCTGGTCCACACAATAGCACGCTATTGATGTAGTGGAATTGCTTTTGAAGGCAGACAGATTGATATAATGGCGTGGCGTGGGCCCTGAAGGGCCGGGCTCCTGGAGCTCAAGTTTGATTGACTGACCTTGGGTCAATCTTTCCATTTGCATCCGTCCTGTTTGGCGTTTCTGCCAAGGTCTCGGAGCTGAAAGACAAACGGAGGGGTGTGTGTGTGTGTGTGTGTGAGGGGGGTCTATTCAAAATCAGCCTACAAACAGGAAATTGACCCTTATTACCCTCACAGTTGATTTTTACTGCAAACAGGTTAATGCAATTGATTTTGTGTCTGCTGTAACCTGTGAAGACTGTTGCAATGACATCCTCCCAGTGTGTGTGTGTGAGTGTGTGTGTGCGCGCGCGCTTGCGTGCGTGCGTGCGTGTGTGTGTGTGTGTGTGTGTGTGTGTGTGTGTGTGTGTGTGTGTGTGTGTGTGTGTGTGTGTGTGTGTGTGTGTGTGTGAATAGACTACCTGAAAACGACTGTGTCCATCAAACGGTCTTTGTGTCCTGCTGACAGATTATTGGTGAATAACGAAAGTGTTTATATTTATTTCATTGTTTACAAGCTGAATGCTGCTGACAGGTTTTCGTTTACCGTTTGTTTCCCTCACCAGTGATTATCATCACCAGGTGCAGATTACTCATATTTACAGTAAACATGTCGATCTCATCATACAGTACATACATTAGATTCGATGCCAGAAGGCAGAAAGAGGACATCTTATTTTCTGGAGGCCAATGAAAACCAACAACTTACAGAAAACAATGTACCAACAAAAGCATGACCATGTTTTTATTTGCATGTTTGTATTTTTAGCAGAAATAAATGCTATTTCATAGACGAGTGGATGGTTTTGTTCGGTTTGTTAGTTTCGGTTGTCGATGGTCTCGGTGCTAGATTCAGACCCGAGGAGCTTCTGTCCTGAGGGTTTTAGATGTTTCTCCTTCTGCTGATCCTGATGATGAACAGACTTCTAAGCTCTACCTGCCGAGGACATAAATGGTATTGTTTACCATGGGGTGGGATTGGGCACGAGTCATGCTTGTTCTTCAGACTTCGTCGTATTTTTAAAACATCATCCAACAGCTGAGGAGTCGGTTATGGTGGCCCAGTTCTTGTGCAGGATCACCTCCTGTAGGTGTGAGCTACGGTGGATCAGAACCAGAGCTGGGTTCAAGCTGCTGAAGAACTAAAGCTGACATCTGCTCCTCTCCAGAACTCACATCACATCCATGAATCCAATCCCTTCTCAAGTCAAGTGGACTCAAATCTCAACAGCAGAACCAGCATGTGGACAGGCCCAGTGAGCACAATAGGAGGAGCTGGTGTATCTGCAGTGGAAGCGGCTCCATATTTTTCCGTCCAGAATCAAAGTCGTGACCTTAAGCGTGAACCTTGCCGGAGCAGAGCTTGTGTGATTGTTTTAGCTTCAGGCGCTTTCCTTGAACTCTGTATTTCTCAGCTCTTATTTCACTCATTTACCTCCTCTGATCTCTTCCACCTTCTCCTGACCACAGAGCCGGGCGGCGAACATCTGCCTCTGGCTGTGATGATGTTCAGTTCCTCCAGGCTCCGTTTTATTGGGGTGAGTTTTCGTTTCTCCGTGTTCTACACGAAGGCGAGAAGGGAGCTTTCTCAGACTCATTCTGGGTGAGAAACGGAGTCTTCCTGCTTTGCGGGCTACAAACCTAGTATTGTTGCTACAGGCGCATGCTTGATGTAGTTATTTGTTTAGGTGTGTGAGGACTTGCCTGAGTGAGATGGGGTGGGGGGGTGCAAGTCCATTATAATTTGAAGAGCAGGATCTCCTGGAGCAAAGTCAGCGCTCGGAGTGAAGACGTCTCCGTAGAGCTCCTCCTCCTCCTGCTGCTATGTGACTAATCGCTTTTCTTTCATGCCAGAAAAATAGAAGTTCAAAAGTTTTTATTTTCTTAGACAGAGGCTTAAAAATGAATAACATCCACTCCAGATGAGACACAGGAATGTTTCTACAAAAGTGAGTTCACGTCTGTGGTGACTTTCATCCTTATAACTGCTACAGAGCAGAAACTTCTGGAAGATGCTGGACCTGCACCTATTTCACTCACCTGAGGAGGGAACTCAGGCGGACCTGGTGGTTGAGTGTGGAGAGATGTTAAAACGGGAATGTGTCTGAATCCCATCTGGAATATCATCCATCCATCCAGGTCCGGGTTAGCCTAAACCTGACCGGATGAACACATTTTCTCCTTTAGAAAAATAACTTCACAGCAGAATATGTTACTCAAACAGCTGCAGCTGCCAACAGCATGAAGAAAGTTCTGGTTCACTCTAAATGTTTAGATCTTCCTTACAGGCGTTCCCATGGTTACAGCACTTCAGACTTTTGAAGGCTTTTACTGACATCTTCATGAAGCTGGTCCAAACGTTCCAACGTTTGTCCTTCCAGCCCTCTGCTGTCCATCCTGACCTGCTGCCAGCTCCGGGTCCGGATCCTGACTGACTGCTGCTGGACGGCTGGAAGAGTTCCTCTGGGAAGATGTTCAGGTACCATTCTTTATTCGGGATGTTTAGAGGCTAAACTGTGAATGACAAAGCCCACCCCAACTCACACACACACACACACACACACACACACACACACACACACACACACACACACACACACACACACACACACACACACTGGGAGAATGTCATGACTCGGGATTCTTTACTGGTGGAGGACTGATGGGAGCGCTCACCTGGTCTTCTCCAGATGATCTAACCAATCAGAGAACACGAGTGTACTCCACTCGTGGACCTTCAGCAGAACATCAACAGGTCTCTGATAGTTTTTCTGGCTTCTTTGCTGCAACACCTGATGTATGTTAGTGTGTCTGTGTCCCTGCTTGCTTAGTTTGAGGATTGCTGTAAAGACTCTGACACTAGTCAGTGACTCGATGCGACCTGCTGGGTTCCTTCTATAAGAGACTTGTGACTAAGTTGCCTAATGAACGGAGGTTTAGGACTCCGTGACATGCTTTGAGACGACTCTGGTTCTGGTTTGGTGCTTTGTGAATCTGCTGAACAGTTATTTTAATACACGTGTAGCTCTTTGCAGACTGGCTTCATAACACCTGAAGCTGCACACATTGTGATGATCACTTTCATTCCCTTAACAACCGTCCACCACTGTAACCTCTGTATTCTCCGATTCTATATATTATACATGTTTTATATGATATCCTTTATCTGTGGAAATGTATTCATTATTTAAAAGAAGCCGTGTGTTTCGCTGACCCCATCACCCACACCTACACCAGTGAAAACAGAATCTGTTTATTTTGTTGTTATTTTCCAGGCAGAGCTGGTTAGGATGGAGAGCGGAGAACAGCTCAGCACATGGCTGCCATGGAAACTCAGTGCCACTGGCCATTCGGTCGCCAGATGTCTTTGAAATGTTCTGTCTGCATTTGCTTCAAACGCTGCATCACATGCATCCTGGTCTTACCTCAGCCTTTCATCTCCAGCTAAGTAAGTCCTTCCTTTTGCCCAAGTGCAGGGAAGAAAAGCATGAAAGTAATCAGGACCTTCACATCGCCACTACGGACAAAAGAGAAAAACACCCATTTCCCACAGAAATAGTGGGAATAATAATGGTCATTTGGATTCAACTGCCTCATCAGTTCACCCCGAAGCTATGAGTCATTCCCTAAAGGAAGATGCCGCTTTCCTCAAAACGGCTGGATTTGACTTTCACCTGATAAACTGTGCAGACGAGGATTTTTATGTTTGGAGAGACATCTGGAGGCGATTCCAAGGACTGGGATTTGGGAACACTCACAGCTGCACCTCCTTGCAGCTGAATGCAGTGTAAATGTTAAAGACCAAGTTCACTGAGAAACATTTTTTTTAACTTACAGTTTGACCAGTCACTCTGAGTGTTTCATGCAGGCTGAGCATGAAAATAGTCTCCTACAGTGTTGGGAACGTTACTTTAAAAAAGTAATTAGTTATAGTTACTGATTACTTTGTCATAAAAGTAACTCAGTTACTAACTGAGTTACAAGATCATAAAAGTAACTAATTACCAACAAAAGTAACTACTTAGTTACTTTTTTCATTAAAGAATGCAAGAATTACTACAATAGTAAAATATAAATGACTAATGACTGAACATAATAAAATGTATGTCCAAATGTTTTATATAAACCTGAATAATTTAAACAAATAAGCACTTAACAGGAGGAACTACTAACAGGAACATTACACTTATCTAGACTAGGTCACTGTGTGATATTCAACAAAAACCCAATCAGCTAAAATTTAAAATTGCAAATAGAAACACCTGTAAAGGTACCCAAGCCTTTAAATGGTCTCTCAGTCTAGTTAAATTACAGAAATAAATGTAATTTTGCACAGTATTCTAATTTTTCCAGCTTCACATAATTGTGTGTTTTTACTAGCATTTCTGTTGCTGGTAATCTAGTAACGATTAAATAAATTAATAAATATCCTTTAAAATGACACTAGAAGAGGCACAGATCTGATGGAGGACTTACATTTACTAACTTGGGTCAGACCCAACCACAGAAGAGCTGAAGCTGGGTGGTAAACACACACAGGTAGTTCTAATAACACCTGAGCTCCATGACGTCTGAGACTGATGCATCAGTGTTACAGCGGGTCTAAAGACATGATCAGAAACAGGTTACAGCTGGATGATCTAGGAAGGCAGAAGATCAGGACGTCTGAGTGGTGAACAGGTGAGCGGACCTTCGGGACGTCCCGCTGTCACGCTAAGAAGGGCACGGCTGCAGACCCGCAGATTCGCTGCTGCAGCAACAAATCTGCGGGGGGTTTGCAGCCGTAGATATTCATCACTTCTTCCTCGTTCTTCATGGGCCGTGACGCACTTGGATGAAAACATCTACCTCTTTAGCTCCTGATCAGCTGATGATGACAGCTTCAACACACCGCGCTGCTTAACGCACGCATTTTCTTATCAGTAACAGAAACGACGTTTTGATAAAAGAAGACGTAATTAATTAGTTTGCTCGTTACAGAAAGAAATATTTTTTATTAACGCGGTTATTTTAAACGGAGTTATTCCCGTTGTGTCTACAGCAGGCAGTGACTGAGACCGTGAGGGTCTCCGCCCACCCGGCCAATCATCATCGTGTTTGTAAGTGCGTTACCGACACCTCTCTCTCCCTGACTGCAGCTGAAGTGTGGCGGTCAGAAAGCCTCACGCTGTTGCTCAACGTTCGACAAGCACATAGTAACGCACAACCTTCCGTCCCCAGTAACGGTAACGGCGTTGCAACGGCGGGAAAAGTAATTAATTAGATTATTCCGTTACCTATAAAAGAACGCCGTTAGAAACGCCGTTATACTTAAACGGCGTTACTCCCAACACTGGTGTCCTACACCTATCTTCTGCAGTAGCTTCTGATAGAAAACAGACGGTGAAACTCTAGGATTAGAAAATCCTGACAGATCTACGTCACACTGTCACTAACGTTCATGGACTCACCCTTCTTGGGTCAGGACAGAGAATGTTGGTTTAGTCCAGGAAACAGCAGAGAACGTCTCAGCTAGCATAAGCTAACTGTTAGATTAGCAACTCCACCACACAGAAGAACTCCTACGGGCTTGTGTTATTTGTGGAGAAAAAACATCAACGTTGCAGAACAACCAGTCAGTGGTAGAGTCGTGTTGCTGTGAGCCAATCAGAGGAGAGATGTCTGCTAACTTCTACTTCCTAACGTGCTCTTTAATCCCCACCCCCTCTGTGGAAACTAAATGTCCTGAATAAAGAACAAAGGAACACCACAGATAAACATTTAGGTTTGAACTACAAAAATCCAACGTGTCAGCAACTTTATGGGATTTCTTGGCTCCACTTTTCAACAGTAGAAATAGATGGAGTTCATGAAAATGCCTTATTGCTGTTGGACACGAGAGACCCCGTCCATCCTTCCTCCCTTTTCCAGGACATCTTCTGGACCACCTTCGTGCTGAATAAATCCTCCGTAGCTTTATTTAAGGCTTTACATGCTGAAGGGTCGGTGGTGTCAGATTCCTGTGTTAGAGGAGCCAAATGGATCATACCAGCTGAATGTTGCACCCTGGGAGTGAGATCATAAACCACAAAGCCCATAAAAACCAGTATGCCTCATTTGACTAGCAGCATTGTCCATGCCTCACAGGTTATGATGATGAATTCAGACACTTGGGCTTTTAGTGGGGATCTGTTGTTCTGCATTACCAGCAGCCAAACACCATCAGCATTCAGGAACATCACGTCCTCCCCGTTGTCTCTTAGCTGTGTCCACTTCCTCCTCACAGGTGAGACCTCTGGGAGTTTCAGATGATCAGCAGTGATCTTCATTAGTCTACACAGATTCCTATGGTTCTTTCTCACCTGCTTTGAGCTAAAATTCCCAGCTAGGAGCAGTTCAGTCTTATTATCAGCAGCCAGCTGGCTCAATAAGGGCCCACTTCACCTCATAACACAGGCCTCATTCAGGTACAAATGTCCTTCCACACACACCAAGACTTCCACGCCATCTGCTCTCAATTACACTGATTTGTTCGAGTCCCTCTCTTTAACATGGTGACAATAGGCTCACTTCCATGCAGGCTGACGTGTGTGTTTGCCATGTGAGCCCATGGGCGAGGATCGGGAGGAAGAGAGGCAGGTTCAGCTTTTAAAGCAAAAGGATGATCAGAGGAGGATTTCCGGCATTCTGCTGCTGGAGGAGTCAGGAAGGTGGAAGACGGAGATCTAAAGCTGTGTCATCATCATCCTGCGTGTTACTGTCTCCATGTTTATTAAACAACAGCAGCGTGTGATGTGGGAGCACGCGAACAATGGAAAGCTCTTTGGATGCTTTAGAAATCCATTATAATTATTATTTAGACTTGATTTAGTCTTGAGTCATTTACAAGACTGCAGGAATATAAACAGAAGTCTGAACAGCTGTAAGATCTGGAACCTCAAACACGTCTCCTACAGAGGGAGGTGTTGGGACGGAGGCTCCGACCAATCCTTGAGTCCTCGCCGCTGCACCTCCTGAATCCAGGAGGAGCAGCAGGACTAGTCTGGCTCATCATGGAGCAGTGGAGATCTTCACTCGTTGGGCTGCTGAGGGGGTCATGGGAGTTTTGTGGTCTCCACGTGTGTGTTTTTGACCTCGAGAACAACTGTAAAGCAACTGCAGGAAAAAAATCCTGGCATTGTCTCTGGTCGTGTTGCGGAGTTGCTAATGCTAACGCTAGCTTCTACCATAGCTGTAGAAAGAGAGAGTTGTGACACGCTTTGAACTCGCTGACTCGCGGTCATGTGGTTCATGGAGCTCTCAAAAGTTCCAAACATCCCAGCGCCATAAGTCAGTTTGAACGGCGTATAGTGGGACAAATCACAAAAATGTCACATTTCCCCTGGCGATTTTTGGTAATTACTGAATAATATATTATATGTCCTAATTCATTTACAAAGTAGCCTATTTATTTATTTATTTATCTATTTATTTATTTATTCCGAGCATTTGTAGGAAGACCCGTGACTGTTTTACATTACAGGAACACGACAGTCCTAACACACTGTAGAACACATACATTACTATATTATAGAAATAAATTTGATGTAGTAATGCAACACGCTGCTCTAACGTTAGCATATTTAATAACTAAGTCTTACAAGAAGCCCTAAACTCGAGTTGTAAAATCCATTTTAAAGTGTTTATTGAAAGCTAGAATTCTGCTCCAGCTCACCTTGAAGAAAATATGTAGCTGTTTATGCTTTGAATGATGATCTATTATGTTCAGTAGAATGCATTTTACAATAATTACTTAATATTTTATGTGAAGACAGTACATGCATCTATAACCCACTTCATCTGGCTTCTGTAGCAACTAATAAAAAGAAAATTTCAATAAAACTGTATGGTTCATCACAGTAGATAAAAAAGTGCTAACTGTGAAAAAATGAACACCAAACTTGTACAACATGTATAATAGCATTTTTAATAAAGCATTTTACCAACATTATGTTTAGTCATTACATGCACAAATAAGCTGAATCATTAATTATGAGTAATGTACTCAAGACCTAATGAAACTCTTTTGAATAACTTTATTTTATTATTAAAATAAAATGTGTCCGTGGGTTGAAAATTTTAAATTACAAAGTTTAGGGTTGGATAAAACATTGAAATGTAATTTTACATCTCTATATTTTTAGTTTAGTTCAATATGTCTATATTTATAAAACTAGTATTTTAATACCTTTCTAGGTTGATTATCTTACATGGTTGGCTGTGTTGCATGTGGATGTAGCAATCGGTCTGAGGGAGGAATCAGAATTATGGCTTACCCAAAGATGCAGAGAGAAGAAGAAAATGGTTGGCTCAAGTCAGCAGGAGCATCCTCACCATGACCAGAGATCACAATAACAAAAAGCTGTGTGCAGTGAGTTTAATGTGCACTCTAACATGTTTTCTATCAAGGCTCTACATGTTCTGCTCTCAACTGCACAAGGCTGCAATTAAACTGTTAAATGTGGCAGGAAATAAACTAATACACCACTCTACAGGCACATGTAGAGGAGGGACAGTTTACTAAGACGTGGCAAGGCAAGGTGAGACTCAGGGCTGATGCTGTGTTTGTTCATCACCCTGAACCAAGGAGGAGGAAGGACCCCGCAGTGAGAAGCACAGCAGAACCACTGCATGCTGATCCACTGACCAGTGACCACACATGTTGTACTCAAGTAAACTGTGGTACCAATCTTTTGAAATGTGTGTGTGTGTGTGTGTGTGTGTGTGTGTGTGTGTGTGTGTGTGTGTGTGTGTGTGTGTGTGTGTGTGTGTGTGTGTGTGTGTGTGTGTGTGTGTGTGTGTGTGTGTGTGTGTGTGTGTGTGTGTGTGTGTGTGTGTGTGTGTGTGTGTGTGTGTGTGTGTGTGTGTGTGTGTGTCTGTCTGCTCTGTCTTCTCGATCCCCAGTGAGTCGTGGAGGATGGCTGCTTATACTGAGCCAGGATTCTCTGGAGGTTTCTTCCTGTTAAAAGGGAGTTTTCCTCTCCACTGTCGCTGCATGCTTGCTTAGTATGAGGATTGCTGTATAGTCACTGACACTAGTCAGTGACTTGATGCAATTTGCTGGGTTCCTTATATAGGAAACATTATTTCTGATTGGCTTAATGAACTGTGAATTGGAATGTTTATTATGTGAAGTGCCTTGAGACGACTCTTGTCGTGATTTGGCGCTATATAAATAAACTTGAATTGAATTGAAATATTAGACATTTTTATTTATTTTACTTTAAAATTATTCTTTATTCTAACAGTGCCGTTATAATTTCAGAGACTGAGGAAAGCAGCAGCAGCAGTGAGGCAAATGAGATGAGGGAAAGTGAGGGGGGACATGAGATGGTATCAGGAGAGAGGGACATCCCAGGAAGCCATGAGGAGCCGGCGTCAGGGCCAGGAGGAGAAAGGAACAGGCTCTGCAACCAGGGAACCCAGCTGGAAAACCTAAGGGAGGAAACAGAAAGTCAAAAAAGCCGTACAGCTCTGTTTTTCAGTGGGTTCAACAGGCTGCAGGTTTCTTCAGGACATGAGTATCCCTCTGCCTGATGTTAGAACCCTGCAAAGACAAATGCAGCCCGTTAAACTGGAACCAGGTGTGTTAGGAGAGGTGTGTGACATGCTCAGTTTGAAGGTGAAAAATCTGACAGAGATGGAAAGAGAGTGTGTGCTTACTGTGGATGAGATGGCAATCACTCCAGCGTGCATCACTCCATCACAGACCCAACTGGGATTTGCCGCCACCGTTGTTCCTGGTCAGCTCTTCACTCAGCCACTATGAAAACATGAAGAAGGACACACAACACAGTTTCACCTTTAATGGTTACATAAGATTTTTGTTTTAGTAACTCTTTGACATTTATTTATTGATAGTTGTGTTATTGTTTATTCTCATTTCTTGTCATTCCTTAATAACAAAATTGCAAATGCTAATATTATAAAGCAAGTGGAAATGAGCAGTTTTATTGAAAAGGTCTCATTTTTAAAAGTTACTGTGTTCGACTACTGTTGTTGAAATATCTTAATTCTATTCTTATTACTTGTGTTGTGATTAGAAGTTTGTATATTTATGTACTGCAATTAGATAATTTAATTACCTGATTTTGTATATTTATACAATCTAAGTAATCAATCAGAAGAGGTTGTTTTTATCATCAGGGAGTTTACTTAAACACTCTGTATTGACTGAGAGACAAGAAAGAGAGAGAGTTGGGATCGTTTAAGAATCTTTAATTTCTATAATTATAAATTCTTACAATCTACCAGGACTATCTCAATGATGGATGCATATGGATTTAGATGTTTCGTGTTGGTGTGTGTGTGTGTGTGTTTTGTTCAGAATCTCTAGGCTGCCGTAGCGAGTCTGGTTTGTTTTGACTAGGCTACCACGAGGCTTCAGAAGCTGATGACATGAGCCGCCATTTTGTGCCGTGACCACGTACCGTAGGGAGTCTCCCGTGTAGATCAGGAATTGCCAGGTCCTCGGACCTTCATGGGTACTGGAGCTGGTTGAAACAGCGGTCGCAGCACACAACGCCCGTCTGGGGATAACTCCGGTTGTAGTCGGCAGGCGTCAGCAAGTTCACCCTTATTTTGAAGGAAAGTCGTTTCGTTGGTACAAACGACGGAAAATCTCCAGCTTGACAGATTTCAGCTCAAAGTAGGAAGTACAGCTGGCCAGTCTGCACTTCCTAATGATGACGATGGAAATCCTTAGGAACTCGGATGTCCTGGAGCTGAGTTCAACATGTAACTGCTGAAAGTGGAACGTAACGTGGAACTGACTTAAAATGGCGTTGCCTTCTTTTTATATCTCCCATTTGTTTAAGAATCTTAGCAAACCGGATTGGACTACTTTCATAAACAAACCAGATTCTGCCCTACCACAGACGAAAGTTCTGATTGGTTGAAAACAATGTGTCATGCGTTTCCATGGTAATGTATATCAGTGTGTCTGGTGCCGCCCTGTTTATTCATTTTAACACATAACTCATGACATCTTTATTTCACAGATCATTCACCTGATTATTAATGATCAACAAATGCTTTGATTAGCTTATCACAAATAAAGTACTTTGATTAATCCATGAAAAGCGTTCTTCTGTTCTTCTGTCTCTTCTCCTGGAATGTAAACATACTGAACCAAGCGTCCGACCTTGGCGATGTTACTGTGTGAAGGGGCAGCTGTCAAGGGCAGACCATTATAAACTCTCTAACGCTACACTTGAGTACACAAACCAGAACAACATATCTTCTTACGTTCATTATCCTATTTGTCTCATGCTTCAGCAGTTTGTTGCAGTCAGTGTTGTTAACTGAAAAATATTAAAATTACTTGTCTTCACAATCACATTTTCTTTATTAGTGGTCTCTCCATTTGTGCTTCCATTTCTGATGCATGCTCGTGTTGATACAGCAACCAGCAACGTATTGCACAAACAATCCCAAATAAAACTAATAATGTAAAAAGTTTAGAACCTATTTCAAACTGTGGGGAATATTTTTAAAACGTAGAATCAAACAAACTGAAATAAACCCGTCTGCAGCTCGTCAAGCTTGTCTAAACCCTCCTACTCAAATCAACAAGCTGCGCACAGTTAGCTCATTAAAGGTTATCTAGCTAAAACTGGCAACATAAAATATCATCGTTGGCTTATTTTGGAACAAAGCGGTTAGCTAACGCTTCACAATGCAAAAAAATGATGACATTTCATCAACTTACCGGAGAAAAGTGGTAAGTTTTGGGCTTAGTTTTTGGGTAAGTTCAGCGCTTTAGGCTTCCTGAAAGGGTTGCGGAAGTCGCTTTATAAATAAAGCTTTGATTCGATTGATTGATTGAAAATCCTTCCGAAACATCGAAAATGAACTACAGTCAACGCAGCAGCGGGAGCTGTTTGGAACCATTCGAAGCTACATGAACCACGTGACTTTCGCATTCCATTCTTTCCCTAGAAGTCTATTGGAGTGTCACAACTCTCTTTTTCTACAGCTCTGGCTTCTACCAGCTGAGACGTTCTCTACTGTTTCCTGAACGCTAAACCAACAACAGCCTTCCCCGCCGTGAGTCCAGATGGGTGAGTCCATGAACGTTAGTGAGAGTGTGACGTAGATCTGTCAGGATGTTCTAATCCTAGAGTTTCACCGTCTGTGAGTTTCGATGTAGCCATGCTGCCCTGGGGAGCACTGCAGAGGCGAGGCTTGCCGATCACCGGCACCACTGCTCACTCCGAGCACCACCAAGGGCTTGCCCAAGGACATAACAGCTCTGGTGGGAGCAGGGATGGAACCTACAACCTTCCAATTACTGGACAACCTGCTTTTCCTCCCTTGTACCTGGATGGAAAACCAACTATTTCACTGCAGCCTGCGTTCACCATTCAGAAAGAGCATTATTATTTAACCATGTTGTTGTTGTTCTTCACTCAAGTAGAAGGTAGAAGTTTATTGTGGCTCACAGATTCCTCCACCTACAGGAAGTCCTGATTGCTCCGCGTGTTTATGTTTATTGTTTGTTTCTGAAGAAGTTGACCTCTGAGATCCTGCAGGCAGAACTCAGGGCAGCAAACCAGCAGTTGTGTGCTACTGCTCACGTTTAAACTGAAGCTTTGAGGGAGAACAGAGGCGTTGTGAGTAAGTAAGGTGGCCCGCTGTGAGTGAGAAGGGTTTGTTCTCTCCAGCTCTGTTGTTGTAATAGAAGAGCTTTCATGTTCAGGCCCTCTGAGTAGTTCTTGTTTCTGTCATATAAAGATTTTTTTAATCAGAGTCATCGTCCCTGTGTCTAAAGCTGATTGTTTTGTCATTGGTTTAACATGTTTTCTCCGCCACAGCTGTTGTGTCCTTGGGCAAGGCACTTAACCACCCATGCTGGTGATGGCTGGAGGGACCAGTGGCGTCGTGCTTGGCAGTCTAGCTTCTATGTGCCCTAGGGCAGCTGTTGCTACACTGTAGCTCATCACCACCAGATTATGTGATTGACTGCTGTGTTGTAAAGCATCTTGGGGGGTTATAGGACCCTAGAAGGCGCTACACAAATGCATCACCATCACCACCACAATCATCATCATCACTACCTTCTCCTCTCTCTCTCTCTCTCTCTCTCTCTCTCTCTCTCTCTCTCTCTCTCTCTCTCTCTCTCTCTCTCTCTCTCTCTGGCAGTCTGGATCACAGGAAACAGTTTATTAAATGAAAGTTTATAGCATTTAACAGATATTTTATTTTATTGCTGTAATGCATTAGAATTTTAATCGCCCCTCGTCTAAAACGAACTCTTTGACTTTGAGCTTTTAACATCCAGGAGGCTGTGATGGAACAGCAGATGATGCAATCTGAGGAAATACAGAAAACTGCAGTCTTTACTATTTTTGCTCCTGCTTTCTGTTGTGTGCCACTGCTGTTATGAATCTATGCTGGATATTTTGGTCTCCAGCACCTCCGCCCCTCCCTCACTGATCATCCTCTCTGCTGTGACCCAACAGGACAACGCTCCTCTGATCACAAGGGTAAAGACTAGTTGGTAGCATTGCATACAAAGACTTCATAAGCTCAGCTCAGCCTTCTGTTTGCTGTGTTTGTTCTGGAGGTTTTGTAAAAGCAGCAACTAAGCAGACACATCCTCCTGAAATATCAGCCATGACAAGTTCCCCCTGGTGGTTGGCTCCTGTAAACATTTGAACCCCACCTCATATTGTAAATAATTATGATATTTTTCTAAGCTAAGAAATAAAAACCTGATGTTTTATCTGAATCCCATTCGTTCACGTGGATCCTAACTTGCTGCTAAATGATCAAATATTACTAATGGTTAGTTATTTGATGCCTAAAATATCTGATTGTGGGCTGCTTAGGGATGTTGAACTTGTTTTTGTGCCAGAATGTAAACCTGCTAAGGGTTAAACCGGTTAAGGAGAACCTGGAGGTTCCCCTCCAGGAGCCACTCCTGTCGCTGCAGCTCACCGTCTGAGACTAAACGTTTCATTTGGAACTTTATTTATCAGTAAAGATGATTATAGTCCTGCCTGCTGAGAGCAACAAACACACACACACACACACACACCACGACTCAATTGAACACAATCGTTCCATACACCAATAATAATCAAGTCAGCCCCGCCCCCCATTTATTTGTCAGGAACAGGATGTGTATCCATCCATCATCCATCTATCTAATTGTGTCTGAGTGATTCTCAGAAAGCTGTCACAATCTTGGTCTCTGTGGGACGTCTGGTGTGCATTAATAACGTCCTCGCCAGCAGCTCTGCGGGAGAGCTTTCAACCATAAAGTAATCAGACGACGAGCCGCGCCGCACAGCCCCCTCACTTACCGGGCAGAGTTCCTTCTAAAGCCAGAAAATGTCTTAGAATAATGACGGAAACTAGTTTAGTTGAAGGATCGTAAACATTTGCTGTCACCGTTAACAGAAGCTATCAGAAAGTGGAAGCAGCCGTTGATGGGCCGACACCCTGAGACCTGAACGTTGCTTCGTAAAAGTGTGTTGAATCAGCTTCAAAGAGCAGAAGTGTTAAAAGTGTGTGAAGCTACTCTGCACATTCATACAGGGTTTTGATTTCACTGGTGAGCAGAGATGCCACGATAACTCAGGAAATGGCACCAACAGCACACTTCTCCTGGCCATCTCTCTCCCCCTGAGCCTGAGATCAGTGGACTCAGTGGTCTCCTTTAAAAAGCAGCTTAAGACTCACCTGTTCAAGCTGGCTTTTGTGTGACCTTCATCGCCCTCTCCTTGTTCTGCTCTCCCTACCTTTTCCACCTTCCTCAGGATCCACTGATTTCCCTCTTTCCTATTCACTCTCTCTCTTTCTTAACATTTTTAATCACAATTGTCTATTTTTTGCTCATTTAAAAAGAAATTTTAATCATTTTCTAAATTCTTTTTTTATATGTTTACATTTTTTCGTTTTTGTGAAGTGCCTCGTGATTTTTATCTTGAGAGGCGGTATAGAAATGATGCTTTCTTCTTCTTCTTCTTCTTCTTCTTCTTCTTCTTCTTCTTCTTCTTCAAGCTCTATTAGTTTTGTCTTCTATGGAAGAAATCTTCTGTAAAATAACCATAAGAGGTGTTAATAAAGAAACAAAGAACAAATGAAGTCACCTGTCTGAAACATCACACAGCTAAAGGTGTTATCAGAACATCAGGGTACCTTCATCGCAATGTTACGGCATCCACAAGTCTCCGCTTCAGCGGGCTGACCAAACGGACCGTTTTCAGGAACCAACAAAGTATCTGGACAGGGGTAGGTACTCAGAATGGCCCGGTAGACATTGATGTTTGATCATTTCCTCTGATATCAAGATCAAGAATCACCAGTTAGAGTAAAATTGTTATTATGAACCCCGATGTTCCATGCGCAGGCGGCAGGTGAGGATTAACCGGAACAATCATCAGCTCTGTCACGACCCTGATTGCTGCTGACAGAATGAAAAGTGCTGGAATCATGTCACAGCTCTCTCTCTCACACACACACATGCACAAACACACACACACACACACACACACACACACACACACACACACACACACACACACACACACTTTGTTAACACTAGAACTCCCAGAGAGGCGCCAATTGGCACCGTTGTTTTCACCTAGCATTCTTAATCACTTGTGAACGTGTTCGCCTTTGTTCTGTAAATCACTTCAGGAGATGCTGGTGCTCCCCTCACCTCCCCCTCTTGCCTGTGTTTTTCTAGCAGTCAGGTAAAGAGGCAGCTAGAGAAAAACCAGAGACACAAGACTACTCAACAAGAGTGTCTTCAGTCAGAGGCTACATGCAGGATGTAATGACAGGCATACAGGCATCTGTAAAACATTCTTTTTATTACTTTGTTTGTAGCCTCTATAGCTTATGTTGCACTCACAACTTGCGTGCATATCTGAAGTCTTCACAAAGTCATTAATTATTTTGGGTGGGGAACTTCAGTTGACCAGATTCAACAGAAGCCATTTTTACAAACGGGCCACAAAATGCTCAGGCAATCCAAGAAAGCATTACGGTTTTATTAGAACAATAAACCTTCAAATGCACAAACCTTTTGTGAATGTTTTGTTTTGCAACTCAAACAATTTTGGGGGAATAATGCAGGTTAACTGCAATGCAGGCTTCCATTGCCCAGGTTCCAAAAGAAGGTTCATAACAGCTGTGGTGAAGCTGCTTTTCAGGTGTTGAAAACAAGCCAGACTCTTGAAAGGGCTTCAGGTGATCAGCTAAATGGTGAACGCAGGCTGCAAAGATCAGCTAAATCTGAATAGAATTTATTTTTCTGGTTACTTGGATGCAATTGCATGTACTCCTAGATTTTTCTAGACAAACCCTCAAAGAGGTGGCTGTCCATCACAGTTCCTGAGTATTGTCTGGCTACTTCTGCCTCTGCTCGTAAAGACAGAAGTTCACAGATCTCGTTGTCACTCCAACTAGCCATGTCCGCTGGTTGTTTACTAACTTTCCCATGTTTACGTGGTTTATTTACTCTTTCCGGTCGGGGGTCGCCACACATTTGCTACGTCATTTGACATCTTCCTCTGTTGTGCCAAGGCGCAATCACTGTTTACAGGACAGACAATTACGCCAATATTACTACCAAGTGAGGCGCAACAAATGCAGCAAAACTCGCCATGCCAGCATGGCGTGTTTATAAAAGAGTGACTCAGTGAGTGTACATGTTAATGCCTCTGTTCGATCCTACTTCTTCCAGCTTCATCGCCTTACCCGACTAAAGCCCATTCTTAAGAGGCCGCACTTAGAATCTGTTATTCATGCATTTATCACTTCCAGACTCGACTTTTCAACTCAGTTCTTATCGCGAAAAATGTGTCTGTCCTCAATCGTCTGCAGAAAGTCCAGAATGCCGCAGCAAGATTTCTTTCAAATACAAATAGACCCTGTCACATCACTCCCATTCTGGCTGATCTACACTGGATTCCTGTGCACTTTCGAGTACAATACAAAATTTTAAGTTTTGCCTACAAAGCCCTGAATGGTCTAGCCCCCTTATACTTGTCAGAACTGCTCACCCCCTACACCCCCTCCCGGTCACTAAGGTCTGCTGACCATCTACTGCTCAAAGTCCCTAAAATGAAGTATAAAGCTCATAGGGAGCGTGCATTCGCCTTTGCTGCTCCCAGACTCTGGAACGCACTCCCTCTGGTGGTACACCAGGCTTCCTCACTGGCACAGTTTAAATCCAGCCTAAAGACAAATTTCTTTAATTTAGCTTTTGGCCAATGATCGTTCTTTTATGCTGTGCTTCCGTTCTGTTTTTTGTAACTTCTGTTTTTACTGACTTCTGTTTTCAATGACTTCAGTTTTTATTTAGGTGTTTCTGCTTTATGACAGTTTTTAATTGTGTTTAATATATATGTATGTGAAATTGAATGGCATTTTACGTTTAACTCTGTGCAGTGCTTTGGTCAGCTGACATGCTGTTTTTAAATGCGCTGTACAAATAAAATTGGATTGGATTGGATAGAGTATTGAGGGAAGTGCACACACAGAAAGTGCAATGACGTAGGGGAAAGGGAGTGCTGGGTATGTGTTCAGATAGGTGATGCTTTAGGAAAAGATGTTACACATGTTAAATATTTTAAACAATTTTAAAATATTACTGATGTTACAGACTTTATAAATGTTACAGATGTTATGAATGTTACAGATTTGATAAATGTTACAAATTTTCTAAATTATGTAAATGTTACAGACTTTATAAATGTTACAGAGGTTACAGATTTTCAAAATGCTGTAAAGATTACAGATGTTAAAGACTTTATAAATGTTACAGATGTTACAGATGTTATGTTACATTTTTATAAATGTTACATTTTATAAATGTTACAGATGTTACTGATTTTCTGAATTTAACTGATGTTACAGATTTCATAAATGTTAGATGTTACACATTTTATAGGTGTTATAGATTTTCTAAATGCTATAAATGTTAGATTTTATTAATGTTACAGATGTTACACATTTCTACATTTTAAAAATGTTACAGGTGTTACAGATTTTACAGATGTTACAGATTTTCTAAAATTTACTGATGTTACATATTTTATAAATGTTACAGATTTGATAAATGTTACAAATTTTCTAAATTATGTAAATGTTACAGACTTTATAAATGTTACAGAGGTTACAGATTTTCAAAATGTTGTAAAGATTACAGATGTGAAAGACAAATTTTCTAAATTATGTAAATGTTACATATTTTATAAATGTTACATATGTTACAGGTTTTATAGATGTTATAGATTTTCTAAATGTTATAAATCTTACAGATTTGATCAATGTTACAGATGTTACAGATTTTATAGATGTTATAGATTTTCTAAATGTTATAAATGTTACAGATGTTACAGATTTTCTAAATTTTATAGATGTTACAGATTATACATATTTTATAAATGTTACAGATGTTTTGTTACATATTTAAATTTTTTTACATATTTTATAAATGTTACATATGTTACAGGTTTTATAGATGTTATTGATTTTCTAAATGTTATAAATCAGATTTTATAGATGTTATAGATTTTCTAAATGTCATAAATGTTACAGATTTTCTAAATTTTACTGATGTTACATATTTTATAAATGTTACATATGTTACAGGTTTTATAGATGTTACAGATTTTCTAAATGTTATAAATCTTACAGATTTGATCAATGTTACAGATGTTACAGATTTTACAGATGTTATAGATTTTCTAAATGTTATAAATGTTACAGATTTTAAAAATGTTACAGATGTTACAGATTTTCTGAATTTTATAGATGTTACAGATTATACATATTTTATAAATGTTACAGATGTTTTGTTACATATTTTTAAAAATTTTACAAATTTTATAAATGTTACAGCTGTTACAGGTTTTCAAAATTTTACTGATGTTACAGATTTTATAGATGTTACAGATGTTACAGATTTGATTAATGTTACAGATGTTACAGGTTTTATCGATTTGACAGATTTTCCAAACGTTATAAATGTTACAGATTTTATCAATGTTACAGATCTTACACATTTTCTAAATTTTACTGATGTTACAGATTTTATAAATATAACAGTTTTTCTACATTTCATAAATGTTACAGATTTTCTAAATGTTACAGAAGTTATAGATTTCAAAAACAATCTTTTCAGCTCAAATTTGTTTTCATTTGGGCATTTTGTGTCATTTATGTTTCCAGCCAGTGAGCTCCTTATTTTATTGTATCTGACTTTGACCTCAATGACACAGTCAGAGTCACCATGAGGGTAAACGTCTTTAAACTGAGTGTATTAGTCTAAACATCTACATCTGAATCTTCCTTTCCTTTGAATTTTTGGGAACATCTCTGAGCCTCTTTGGAATCTCTGCGACTCACCTTCAGAGAAAGCAGAAGACATGTCAGAGGTGCTGCTCCACATCCTAATTCTCCGTGTAAACAGCAGCAGATAACCAGCTAGGAGGGATGTTCAGTGTCAGGTTGGAGACAGATTAGAAGCAGCTGAGCACTCTGGCTTTCCCTCTTCCAGTCAGCCTTCTTCGTGTCAGACTGTCCTGCTTTCATCCTGCGCTCCATCTCTGACACTGATATCATTGTTTGAATCCGCTGACAGAGACGGATACAGGAGAGGCCGGTAACGGTTAACACATGGACATTTTGACCTCTTCCCTTTATCATTTGGAGCAGATGTTGATGATGCTTCGAGAGTAAAAAGTAGCAAAAATTCATTAATAATGAGGTGCGAATTTGTTACATCAGTGGTAATAAAACAGCAGAGACAGATGGAAGTGACTAAAGTCCTCTGAGCTCAGGTGTAAGATCGCCATAATCACCTGGATGACTTGAATGCAAAACAAACGCATGTATGTGTGTGTGTGTGTGTGTGTGTGCGCACGTGTGTGTGTGTGTGTGTGTGTGTGTGTGTGTGTGTGTGTGTGTGTGTGTGTGTGTGTGTGCGTGTGTGTGTGTGTGTGTGTGTGTGTGTGTTCCTGTACATACTAAATAATGAGGACCATCATGAGTTTTTAACTCTTTTACTCAGTGTGTTTACATTCACATCAGAAAACCAATTATTGCCCTTAAAAGACTCACGCTGTTTTTTTATTGCACATAAACACGTTAGTCTGGATGAAGGCGAGAGGGTTCTAATCGAGCTGAAGCCCCCTGATAATTTAGCAATCCAAATATATTCTGCATGCAAACGGGTCAGCCGAACAAATCCGGTGGGACGCTCGCCTAACAGAAGTGGCGAGACCGTGGAAGCGGCCTTCTGATGAGATCATCTTCCCAAAGCAAGACGCGTAACACCATGAAACAGGACAGTATGTGCCAAATAAGCTGTGCTGCAGCATTGTAGTTCATTCCTTCAGCCATCGTGCATATCCTATTTCAATTCCATCTGCTTCACTCGTGCCAGCCTTTTTTACTGCTTGTGTTGCTATAAGCTAACAGAATACCAACATGAAAAAGGGGCATGTCGCCACCTACTGTACTGGAGTGGAACGAACTTTATCTGAGAGGCCGGTTTTCTAATGCACATGTAAACGAGGACAAATGAGATCGACCTGGATGGACTTAAATGTCGGTCAGTGCTCATGCAGCTGCATTTACTGCCAGCCGTTTTCTGATCAGAAACCCCTAGCTGCCAGCGTTTTTGAGCATTTTTACTGTTTTTTTGAAAAGTCACAGAAGATTGTGCTCTATGATCATGTAAACACCAAAACCACCAAAAGAAAGAGAAGACTCACTTCTTACAACAAGAAGAATCTGTGTCTTTCTAGCTTTTTCCGTTCTTTTATAATCCGTTGTCGAAGTGTGAGCTGCAGAAGCTTTTCCAGTTCGCGCCTCACTTTTTTCACAACAGCGACCCAAAAAGATCTCCTAATTTGTGGATTTTCTGCCTCCTGATCACTTGACGCGTTACACACACGGGTGAAGATCAGCTTTAAAGCCGTGATGTTTACTCTCATGGTGTGGGAGCTCGTTCCCAATCCCGTGCCAGTGAATGAGTTAAACTAGCAAGCTGGTCAGGAGCTGGCTGGAACAAGATGATTCCTGAAGCGAGAGGACGAAACTGACTCCAGACCAGATCTGTACCCTCCTGGACCTCTGCCTTTCTACCACCTTCTTCAAACACAATAACAAGTTTTACAGGCAGAAACATGGATGCACCATGGCCTCCCCAGTGTCACCTATCGTCGCCATCATCTACATGGAGTAAGTGGTAACCAGAGCATTGAACTCCTACACCAGAACAACACCAAGCCACTGGTTTACGTACGTGGACGACACATGGGTCAACATTCTCATGAAGGAAGTAGAAGACTTTACCAAGAACATTAATGCTAGTGGCTCTGGCTAGTTCTAGTTCTGGTCGTTGCTCAGTTTCCTCTTGCCTGGAGCTCTGCGGTCTGAGTTAGGGTATGGGTTAGGCATAGTGGAGCCATTAAAATGAATGGAAGTCAATGGAGGTCCACAAAAGCTGTGCCGCACCGCTAAAGATAGGATTAGGTTCTATTTTTGCTATGAGCTGCCTCTGGGACACTTTAATTTCTGCAGTTAACATAAGGCTAGACAGGAAATCACACACGGTTTCAGTGTAAAATCCCTGGTAATTTTCAAAATAAAGGTACTGCATGTATGCTATTTCATAAATACGTGTGACCCAATGACTTCCAGCATCGTTCCAGAAGTGCAGCGGTGTGTTTTTCATGACTTTAATAATATATGACATCAAACAGTGAAATCAAATGTTATTTCCTTCTTTTTGGTTCAATGGCGGATTGCATAAAAAACGTGACCTTTGAAGTCTCGAGGGATCTTGTGATCTCGCGAGTCCAACAAAGAGCACAGCTAGTAAGCCAAACCACGACCAAGGCTCTCCCAGTGTGAAATGGACGGCTTTGAAATTTGAAAGTAATCTCCTCTGCTGCCGTTTTGTGCCGCTGATGCTTCCAGTGTGAACCCAGGGTGAGGGGCAGAGCTTCAGCAGCGGCTCTGATGCTCCCCTCTGTCCCCCGGACGGTCTGAAGGCTTTCAGCTTTAGCCGTCGAAGCTTCGCTTGATGGATATGAACTTTGTGAACCCAACTCAGCACACAGCTGCTATCTTTGTGTTCTCTGTTTCTCGAACAGTCGATCATGTTTGAACCACCACAACCAGGCCTTGTTTTTTCTTATCAAACTCGCAGCGTTCACATTCAGCGGGCTGAAGTGACAGAGCGTTCATTAAAAATTCCCTCTTGAGAGGTAAAATAGGGTTTTAAACTTTTGTAACTTCCAGTGACAGAAAAGGGTATGCATGTGTAAAAACTACAGCTGCGTTGTGCTTGGATGTGTTGGCTTGAGTCACAGCACAGAGATGTTAACTAGAGGCCTGGAAGGCCCGCTGCCTTCTTCCTGAGTTGGACGGATGTTTGATGATTTTACTCTGATGGTTTTATCCATCCATCCATTTTCTGAACCCGCTTTGTCCATGTAGGGTCGCGGGGGGATATCTCCAGCGGTCAATGGGCAATCAGGCGGGGTACACCCTGGACAGAGAGCCAGTCTGATGATTTTACTAAAGTTTATTCCTTTTAATAAAATCAAACCAAAGAATTGAACAATGTTGTTGATTCTCCAACATCCGGCCTGTGACCTGCACTTTCATATGTACTAACATCTGTGTTTTAGTAGCTCCATCATTTCTGTATGAGATGTGGTCTTTGAGCTTCCAGATTGAGCTGTGTCCCTGCAAGGATGCAGAGAGATGAAGCAACGCTGAACTGCAGCATCAGCTGAAAGAAGGTTTAGCTGTTAAAACTTCTGTTTGTGTCAAAAGTTTCTGCTGGTTTGGCATGAAGACGCCCAGAAGCAGTTGAAATGATGAGCTGACGGAAATGTGACACACACACGTACACACGCATGCACACACACACACACACACAAACACGCTAGGGCATGTGCAGGCACACTCTGAATGTGATGGTAGAGAGCACGTCCTCTTTCCACGTCTGAAACCCTGGATGTGATAGAAAACAGAACTGAGGTGTAGAGGCCCTGTGTGTGTGTGTGTGTGTGTGTGTGTGTGTGTGTGTGTGTGTGTGTGTGTGTGTGTGTGTGTGTGTGTGTGTGTGAGTGTGTGTGTGTGTGTGTGTGTGTGTGTGTGTGTGTGTGTGTGTGTGTGTGTGTGTGTGTGTGTGTGTGAGTGTGTGTGTGTGTGTGTGTGTGTGTGTGTGTGTGTGAGAGAGAGAGAGAGAGAGGGAGAGAGAGAGAGAGAGAGAGAGAGAGAGAGAGAGAGAGAGAGAGAGAGAGAGAGAGAGAGAGAGAAACACAAGGGCAGTAAAGCACTATGAATCCACTCAGAGATCGGGCAACATTTGTTCATCCACGAGGGAATTCTGTTGAATCGGGTGCATATTTATATTTAGGCAGGACAGACACACACACACACACACACACACACACACACCTACACCTACACACACACACACACACACACACGCACACACACACACTCACACACACACCTACACACACACACACACACACCTACACACACACACACACACACACGCGCGCACACACACTCACACACACACCTACACACACACACACACACACACCTACACACACACACACACACACACACACACACACACACCTACACACACCTACACACACACACACACACACACACACACACACGCACACACACACACACACACACACACACACACACACACACACACACACACACACACACACACACACACTGCGATAGGACGGATAACCTTGTTTTGTTCTCTAAGTTGTTTCTCAACATGTAATTTCCATAAATAGAACGTCCAACTCCAGGGTCATTGTTCCAACCCTAACCCTCACTACCAGAACGTCAGCTGATGAATAAGACGAGGCTTGGGGAACCAGCAGCTGGCGTCCATGTTTAACGCTTACAGAAGTTCCATCTGGAGTAGATCAGAACTTTAAAAATCTTTGTATCTAAATTCAACCTGAACACAAGAGAGCACTTATTAAGAGGGACCAGTATGGGACACCACTCAGAAGCAGGGAGATGTTTAATGGAGGGCTGGAGATGATGGACCTGTAGCTGCAGCTCCTCCTGACCCGGTGCCAGCTCTCCAGGTTCTGGCTCATCTGACCCACATAGACTTTCTGTTTTCTGTTAGAAACTTTGTGTCTCTAACAGATTTGTGACTAAAAACTTTCCTCTAGAATTCTGCTTCATGGTTTCTTTTTCCTTTCGTCCCCATCACATCACCTCCGGCGGTTTCAGCCCGAGTTATTTTGACCAGAACGTCACTGCTAAAAAAACACCCATCCCACAGAGGCTGCGTCTACCCATCTCTGTATCCACAGAGGTGCCCTTCATGTAAGTGGGAGAATTTAGCATCACACACACACACACACACACACACACACACACACACACACACACACACACACACACACACACACTCACACACACATTGACAGATTGTGGGTAAAAGCTGAGTTATTGTATATTTCAGACCTTTATCTCCTTGTCAGCTGGGATGATTCATGCCTCTGGGAGCTCCTGTTTTCCGGATGGGCTCATTTTTATTTCTGCACTTGGTTTGTCTGTTTCTCACCATTAAACACTTACTCATGAATGTAGAAAACATAAACTGATGCATCTTCACCTCTGAGAACATGACAACACTGTAAATCAGCGCCCTGAAAGTGAACTAAGAGACAGCTCTGAATAAAAGTCACACTTAATTAGTGAATTACACTTGTTGTAGTTGATTAGAAGCCAAACAAGATTAAACTGACGCCCTTGGTCTTAATGGCTGGCTTTCTCAGACTCACTCTGGCTGTCATTCTAATTGCTCAGAAAAATGAAGTCTGAAACGAGCAGCTGTTGGGAGATTTACCATCAGTCAACGGGACGCGGCCGACACGCAAAGCTGCGTCACGTTGGCGCAGCAGCAGCGTGTTTCGGATCTTGTTAGTTTGAGTCAGAACCATAAAGTAGAACTGTCCCTTTAGCAGCCACAGTCCTGCAGTTGTTAGATGGTGCATACAGTTGTTTGAAGCCGTTTCACCAGGCTTTGTGTGAAGATCCCATCCTGTTTCTGGAGTTGTCGATCCGATTTCTGATCTCTGCTAACCTGTTTATGTTTATTTTTATGTATTTAGCAGACGCTTTTGTCCAAAGCGACTTACTTAATGAGGCCAGCAGATTTCCCCTGAGGCTAACAACAACAAAGCAATAATCAGTCAGTCCTAGGTGGCAGTGAGGCAGCGTGATGAATCATGAAGGGAAGGGAACAAGGAGTGGACAGAAGGTACAACAGCATGAACACCTGAAGTCATCCCATTTATTCTCCAACTTTCTCTCATCATTTGTGACAGAAATGATCTGATTTACTAATTTATCTTCAATGCAAACTCAAAAAAAAGATCTGAAGTTTTCTGATTAGATTGTTGTGTCCACTGACCTCTTCTCCAGCCAGACATCCAAACCAGAAGATGAAAATAAACCAATAAAAGCTTTTAAGCCCAGCTTGACTTAGACTTTATTTCCTACTACACATTTCCCATGATGCTTTGTGGTCATTTTTTTCATAGTTAAGGCGAGGTTCATAAAAACGTCTCAAAATGAAATTCTCTTCTCTCTGAGTTATTTGCGCTGACCCGGAGGTCTTTTGATTGGTGTGTTCTCTTTCCATGAGCGCTCATCTCCAGCACATTCCCTCAGCTGCACTGCCCTTTCTTTTTATAATCCACATTCACTCAGCACTCACAGAAATATTAATATTTGATGACGAGGAATTGGAGAAATCCAAAGAGGAACTGCACGTGCAGAAGTCCAAACTGCTCTTAAAGATGTTTGAAATGTCCTCTTAGTGCATCCAGAAGCTCTGAGTGGTTCTTGCTGTTTGAGTAGAAGGAGTTTAGTTTAGGGTCACAGCAGGAAGTGCCTGTCAGTCATAAAACCTCTAAATGTTAGTCTGAGCAACCTTAAAGGGCTGAAAACAGCTCTGAAAAGATGCTGCAGAGACATCTTCATGAGCGTCAGCTCCTGTCTGAGGATCTGGTTCTCTGCTGTTAAACACAGAATGTTCCTGCAGGCTGGGACTGAGAATCTGGAGCAGTTCTGGTTTCTTGGTGTGGATGACATTCAGTTGTACTGCTCCTTTAAGGACTCTGATCTCCATAAGCTGTCACAGCTATCACCAGCTGGCTAGAAGAAAACAGCCCTGAGTTCACCTCTGAAAAGACTGGATGTCTGAGTTAAGGTTGGGGCTCACATTGCCCCTGACAGTGTGGCTCCTCTTATTAGTCAAAAATTTGGTCACAGTATGCTGCAAAGTTCCTGAACTCAATTTATTTCTTTTTTATTTGTATTTTTTAGTGGCTGAAGGTTACAATACTAGATTACTGCCCATGTGTGCATACGTGTACCCTTGCTATTATTTTTCTACTAATTATTCTCTCAAGTGTTTGTGCTGCTGTAACAAGTTAATTTCCCCGCTGTGGGAGCAGTAACATCTATTTTATTATATTTATCTTCTGCCATCAAGTCAAACTTGAGGACTTTCAAAAGCTATTTTTACAAAACAATGCTGTCAATTTGCTGCAATGCCATGGCGGCGGCGGGGAGCCTAGCCAGGCCGTGCCGCAGTCGTGTAGCCTGGCCTGCCAGACTCGTCCTCTGGTTAGTTCTGCACAGAGTATGAGTCTGGTAACTCACAGGCAGAGAGGCACATGAGGGGCGGGACTAGCCAGCTCAAAAATAACCAATCAGAAAAAAGACGGAAATACAGACGCGACTAGTTTTTTTAGCTGTAGTTAAAAAAAGGCATCTGGCGACAGCGCCAACTTCTTTCTTTAGAAGAAAGGCTTTTAGCGTTTCTACTTGTGTTTTTAAATACATTCAAGTCATTTTGACCAGAGGAGAGAGCTGCAGTGAACTTTGCTTCAGTCTCCATGTTTGTGACAAACTCGGCATTATGGTGTGTGACGTACGCTACTCAGAGATGATTTGCTTGGTTAGAATTCTCAGGGAGTGAGGCTATTTGAATAGAAGAGCTCCCAGACCTCTTTTGTACATTCTTGCTGTGTTTGTCTTCAAATTCCATTTTTGGTTCTTTTTCAAACACAGATAAGATTGTTCTTTACTCTGCTGACATTTCGTTTGTGGCTGCAAATATCCTCAGAGCTGACGCTGATGGTGGCGTCACTTCCTACTCCGTTTATCCGCGGTCGCCCTCTGCTGCCTGCTCTCCCCTCTCCGATGATGCAGTCCCATGCACGATCCAACGAGTAAACTCCATCGTCTCTGTTCATGGTCCCACATCCACGTCTCCTTATCTCTATAGCTTCCTTTATCCATCTTTTGTATTTCTGTTGTTTGGTGTTTATGATCCTTGTGTTGTCCCAGTCCATTACATGGTTTTCTCTTGTGCAGTGATCTGTTACGGCTGACTTCTTTATTGTACTTTCTGCTTCTTGTTTTGCTGCTCTTGTGTGTCTTTGACTTGTTTCTTTCTCACACTCCTTTCTGTGTTCTATTGTTCGTGTGTTGAGTTGGCGTCCGGTTTCTCTTATGTATGTTTTATTGCAGAGTTTGCATGGGATTTCGTAAACGACTCCACATTTAATTCCAGCTGGTATCTTGTCTTTTGGGTGTACTAGTCTGTTTCTAACTGTTGTGTATGGCTTTGTTGGTGTGTTTATGTTGTGTTTTTTCATTGTTGCTCTTATTTTTTTGGTTATGCCTCTGATGTATGGTAGGGTTATCACTGGTTTTGGTTCTTGTCTTTCTGGGTTTCTGGTTCTTTGCTTTGGTTGTTCTTTTCTTTCTGTTGTTGTTTGTTGTTTTCCTTTGTTTATTGCCCATGTCGGGTATCTGCAGGTCTTTAAAGCATGTTGTATGTGTTTGTCCTCTTGTTTACGGTCTCTCTCTTCTGCTATCATGTTTGCTCGGTGATATAATGTTCTGATTACTGACATTTTGGGTATGGTGGGGTGTTCTGATGTCCATAATAGATATTGGTATGTGTGTGTTGGTTTTCTATGTGTTTATGTTTAGGGTCCCGTCGGTCTGTCTGGTTTTGTAAAGTTCACTCATATGTGAACTTTACGTTACCTGTGCCATCGAAGTTATTCAAGTGTTGTGTTAGTGTTTGTCCTTTTGGTATGATTTCCAGTATGTCGTCTGCATAGCATTTCCATCATTTTCTTTTGCAGTTTGGGGGGGGGGGGGCAGTGGCTACGGCTTTTTGTTCCAGGTCTTCCATGAAAAACTTGCACAGGGCGGCTGATAACGGGTTACCCATGGCAAAGCCTTCCAGTTGTTTGTATATTGTGTTGTTGTACGTGAAGTAAGTGGAGTTAGCTACTAGTCCTATCAGTTGTGCTATGTCATCTGCTGTGAGGTTTGTTCTTTTGTGTAAAGTCTTGTCCTGTCTGATTCTGTTAACTACTATGTCTATGGTTTGTGAACAGGGATGTGATGTCATGTGAGATGAGTATGTCGTTGTCTTCTATTGTAATCTTTTTTCTTTGGAGAGGGGAGAGTGGGCAGCAGAGGGCGACAACGTCCTCTGCTGCCCGCGGATAAACGGAGTATGAAGTGACGCCACCATCAGTGTCAGCTCTGAGGAAGTTTGCAGCCACAAATGAAACGTCAGCAAGGTAAAGAAAAACCTTCTGTTTATCTTGGACTTAACGCCTTTTATTGCGATTGAAGATGTGCTCGTTAAATTTTTTGACAAGCAGCTCCTACTGGCGTGTGTCGTCGTCCCCCCCCCCCCCCCCCCCTTCCCGTGCTGCATCTGGTGATCTGATCTCCAGCTCTAACCGTGAGATGCTCCTGGAGCTCTGCATCACTTCAGTTTATCCTCTCAGCTGCTTCTGTTTACGAACGTGAAACTTGTTGTCTGTGCTTACTTTCATTTTCATTATATCTGCCAGTCGGAGCTCAACAGGAACTCCCCACGTCATCATGACACCTTCCTCTGTTGCCGTTCATAAGACAAGTCATTACAGCAATATCACTTCCAACCCAAGCCTGCGGGTCCACAAACCACGACCTAATAGAAGTTACAAAGACCAGATCTAAAAGTCGAGGTGATCGTTCCTTCAAGGCTGCAGCAGCCCAACATAGACATCCTTTATCCGTACGTAGTATTGCAGTCACCTTTAACAAACAGCTGAAGACTCTTTTATTTTTAGAACAACATCTTTGTTTTTGTGATCATTGTGATTTTTTTCTGTGAAAGAAACTTTATTTACTTTTAAACTTATTGTTGTTTCTGAGTGATGACTGGATGGCTCAGATTTAAAAAGAAACCTCAACAGGTCCTTGAGGTTCTGGAATGATCATTAATAAAACCTCGGGAGAAGACTGAAATTCATCCCGTCTAATGAAAATGTGGTTTTTAGTTCAAACTTGGAAACCAGCTGATATTAATGTGTAAAACTCCATAAATACAAAAGCAAAACATCCAAGTTCTGCTTCAGTGTTTTTTAACGTCGAGAATATGCAGAACTATAGAAATGACATAAACTCTGCATCAAACTGGCTCATTGAGCTGCCTGATTTAATTGTCCTGTTGGGAACATTTAAATTTAAGGTTTAGAATAAGAACAAAATGTAAAGAGTTTATTTTTTAATTAGTGAAAAAATCCATCTGGAGTTAAAATCAAAATGGCACAAAGAAGCTGTGTTTCTGCTAATAAGCCTTAGCCGACAGGCTAAACGAAAAAGACGCTTAAACCCTTGTTATTGTGCTGGAACTGAGTGGGATGTTGACTGAGCTTATTGCAGATTAACAAATGGGGTGTTGTAAACACGTTTAAAAAAACTTATTATGCAGTTTATTGTTTCCTTCAGTCATATCACACCAGGCTGGAGCAGCGACAAGTCATTAAGAGTCATGAAAAACACAGATTAGTGGTGAAGGGCACAGCTTAAACCCAGACTGCTGCGGTGGTGGTGCTGAACGGACAGCTCCTGCTTCCTGTCTGAGGCCAGTTTTCAGGTTTTATTCTATCTTTCATTGTCCTGAACAGAAAAGACCTTCTGAAGCTGTTTATACAAACCCGTCAAGGATCAATGACGTAACTCAATATGAAATGCTTCAGTCCAGTTTGGGACGCGGTGAGTGCAGAATGATAGGAATTGAAAAAGTGTGTAAAAGTAGAAACTATGACTTATTTATACAAGAAAAGATCTGATTTTAAAATAAATAAATGCTGGAGCTGTTCACAAAGAGGGTGATAATGTTTTTGCTTGTGTTTCTGATTCACTGAACAGATTTTCTTCTCAGTGGATAAAAAACTGAAGTCCGTAAGTTTAGAGCAACAAGTCTGAGACGAGCTCGGTGGGGGGTTGGTGTGTGAGCTTCAGTCACAGGCGTGGCTCTGGGAGGTTTGTTGTGTCCTGAGTTAACTCTAACCTACCCTCAGCTCCAAGACCTTCACGGTGTTATTACTTATTGAAGGTTGTATTATTTTATTTATTTAGGTTAGATTTGTGTGCCTGGTTCCTTAGTTGACCCCCACTTCCCTGTTTATGAATGTGCATCCAGTCATTTAGTTTCAGTTGTTTTTTCATCTGTTGTGTTATTGTCTTCTGTCCAGTTTGTGTCTGTCACCTTTGACCTTTGTGTTGCCTTTAGCTGACAGTTATTTTATTGTTATCCATTCTTCTGGTAGTTTGTTCATCAGTGTTTTCTTTGTTCATCTTTATTAAACCTCCTCTTGAGTCTGAGTGTTTGCCTCCTTCTCAGTATCAGTTCCACCAGACGCTCATCTCACCTGTTCCCAGTCTCAACACCTTCCTCTGCTTTTCTACTAGGTTCAGGTCAGTTCTCTGTTATTTGTTAGTCCCTGAGTTCAGTTATCATCTGTCAGGATCTGCTCCTTCTCCCTCTGACTTGTTGTCCCGTCTCTCCTTGTTAAGTGTTTACTGGACTCACCTGCCCCGTGTTATCCTACCCACCTGATTCCTGATTACCCTCATGTATTTAAACCCTGTTTGTGTTTGTCTCTGACAGATCCTCGTCTTCCTGCTGTGTCACCCTACCTATCATTACTCATATTACCCGTTATTGTACCTGCCAGTGTGCCTCTTAGGCCTGTTCACCTGTCTTTTGGACAAGACACTATTTATTGAATAAAGACTTATGAGATCCTGAGTACGCTTAGACCCAAACAGCTACAACATGAAACAAAAAAAAAAGTAGTTTGTGTGTTAAAGTCTGAAAGAGGATGCTTATATCTAAAGGGAAAAACTATTAAAGTAAGCTCAAATCACTGGAGTGAAAACATTTATACTTCTCCATCATCACCAAATTTTCAGAGGGGAGTAGTTTGGGGAAAAACTGCAGTTCTTTTTACGTGAGATCAACCATAAAGATCTAACTGGTTTCCAGTGGTGGGTCTGTGAGTGTGTGTGTGTGTGTGTGTGTGTGTGTGTGTGTGTGTGTGTGTGTGTGTGTGTGTGTGTGTGTGTGTGTGTGTGTGTGTGTGTGTGTGTGTGTGTGTGTGTGTGTGTGTGTGTGTGTGTGTGTGTGTGTGTCTGCTCTGTCTTCTCGATCCCCAGTGAGTCGTGGAGGATGGCTGCTTATACTGAGCCAGGATTCTCTGGAGGTTTCTTCCTGTTAAAAGGTAGTTTTCCTCTCCACTGTCGCTGCATGCTTGCTTAGTATGAGGATTGCTGTATAGTCACTGACACTAGTCAGTGACTTGATGCATTTGCTGGGTTCCTTATATAGGAAACATTATTTCAGATTCGCTTAATGAACTGTGAATTGGAATGTTTATTATGTGAAGTGCCTTGAGACGACTCTTGTCGTGATTTGGCGCTATATAAATAAACTTGAATTGACTTGACTAGCTGGAAATCTGTTTACAGATTTAGAAAATGACTGAATGCAAACCAGTGTAGTTGTTTAGATTTAAAATCATGACTTCATTTAAAGTTTTAGTATGTGAGCTGATTTCTTTGTTTCTCAGTTTCCAGGAATTAAAAAATCATCTCTGAGGAAAACTATGTCAGAAGCTTCTGTGTCCCACAGAGATCATTGCTTTAAACTATTCTGTTTCATTTGCACGTGTCCTGGTAATTAACCCAACGCCGTCTCCAGGTCCAGGCGACGAGAAGGCGGACTCAAACATGAAGAGCTGCTTTACACATCAGACTGGATTAATAAAAATCTCAGCAGGCGCCCGTTTTAATCGTGCAACCACAACAACTGGTGCTCTGCCAAATGCTCCAGGTGGTTTTTTTTCCGTTTCCTAGCCCTCGGAGTTGTTTCACACCAGAAGGGGGACCCACGCTATTCAGCAGGTGTTTTTTAATGTTGAGCCTGATTGCTGCAATTACACTGGCAGTAATTATTTCGTGTAGCTCACACTGAGCAGTGCAAGACAAATATTCTTATTGCAGCAGTTCCAGTATTTACATAATGAACTTAAAAGCTATAAAACAGACTATTATTCCAGAGCTAAGTGACAATGTTCCTCAGCTCTGCCTGAACAAGATTTACAGCAGGAATGTTCGGATGGGATCATGTCGGCATTAAGGATAATCTCTGATAAATGGCCTTGGGTGGATCTGAAGCTGTTTCGGGGTTCTTTATTATTCCTCTGTGGGAAATGTAATCGTTACAGAGTAAAACCCTGAATAAAAGAGATATTAACAAACAGAAGAATGAAATTAAGAAGCGTGGAAGGGCTTTATGTAGAGCGTGATTACTGTGATTACACCTACACTAATGAGTCGGTGTAGCTCTCGCTGAGCAGAGCTAAACCAACAGTCACATTAAACAGATGTTCCAACCAACTCCTAAGACAGCAGATCCATTTGGACCCGCCTGGTGACCCTGGTCCAGATCTCTAGTGTTGACCTACAACTCCAGCTCTTTACTGGAGGGAAGAAGCTGGTGGCTCCAAAAGCAACAGTCAAGAACATGTTTAAAATCCCGGAGCTGGTTTCTATTTTACTCTGCAGGAAGTGTGTGAGCGGTGTACTGCACTCACATCTACACCAAAAAAACCCAGGTGTGTTTTCCTCAGGTGGAGGCGCTGACTGATGACCTCACACATGACATCAGCAGCAGAGCTGAGCTACTGGAGAACAAGCATCTGAGTCAGAAATCACAGCAGGCTCCTCCTGGGGTTAGGCTTGGCCCTAGCCCTAATCTGATGGAGATTTTATGCTGGTTTAATCTGACATTCTTATCTTTATAAAAGCAGAAACCAGACCAGCATGGAAAAATCCCTCAGTTTAAAATGTTTAGGTACAAATTAGATTTAAGCAGCTATATTATGTTTGCTAAAGTGAGATTATGGGCAGTATTAATCTTATCATGCTTAAAAACAGATAATCCAGAGTAAGAGCTGCCAGGGTTTTTAAACTTGTTACTGAGACATTATGGTCTGTAAACATCAGCTCTTTGTCTCCGCCGCAGACCCATGAACTCACGCCCATGATGCAAAGCTGCCAACAAATTTTAGAGAGCTTTGGCTTTGAGCAGATTAAGAGGACTAAAAGCGGAACACAGTGATGTCCAAACAGCAGAGCTTCAAATGGACAGCCTCATTCTGACAGCGTTTGGACAAAGTCCCTGAGGTCCAACTCACAGCCGTCCGACTCCGACCGAATTCAAACAGGCTGCAGAAGCAAAACCAAGCTTCTTCAAGTCTCTGCTGTTGATCAGACAGCAGCACTTAGAGAGTGTGTGTGTGTGTGTGTGTGTGTATGTGTGTGTGTGTGTGTGTGTGTGTGTGTGTGTGTGTGTGTGTGTGTGTGTGTGTGTGTGTGTGTGTGTGTGTGTGTGTGTGTGTGTGTGTGTGTGTGTGTGTGTGTGTGTGTGTGTGTGTGTAGGTGAGGATTGTTTGATGCATTCACTCCTCCCACATGTGTCTGTACTTTTTGTGACTTCATGGAATCCATCACCATAGTGATATGGCAGACATTTTCCTCTTGCTGTTACCGTGGCAACCTTTGAAGTAAGTTTATTTATGTGCCTAAAGAGAGGAGGGCAGCTCAGAGGAAAGTAAAGTTTGACTGTAAATCCACACACAGCTGGGTGAAGCTCTTACCTCACAGAGTCACACTGGTTAACATGTTCATTAGTATCACCTCCTCCCTTCTTTTCTCCTTCTCTTGTCTTCCTTGTAAGTCCCAGCTCCCGTCCTCCGCTGCAGCTAATTGAAGTGTTTGCGCTGAAAGACCTGGGGAAAGGTTCTGAGGAGGCTTCCTTTAATGAAGTCTGATCTCATTAAAAGATACAGCAGCCAATGTAAGAGCAGGGGGAAAACATGCAGGACAAAGAAAGAGAGGCCGGCAAGAGCATCAGCAAATTGTTCTCCACATAATCAAACACCAGCGCTAACAATGTGCAAAATAGGAAATTAAAATGTGTGGAATGAGCTTGATGAATCAACTCTGCTTCAGGAGTATGTGCTCAAGATAGTGGTGTCTCAGTCTGAGGTTAAACAATGTTTGTAAGACAAACCTGTTGGCTGAGAAGGTCAGCGATCTGCTCGCTCTGCTGGTCATCATCCAGGTAGCTCCAATCAAACACAGGCAGCACAGATCTGATGAAACATTCATGATGCCTTCCATGTTCACACAGATGGACACACACACACACACACACACACATATATATATATATATATATATATATATATGTGTGTGTGTATATATAACCTGGAGGGGTGTGATTGGGAGGAACGGCCCGCCTGATCTAAACTCAAGTGGTGTTTCGTTGTTGGACTTCTGTGCAAGCCGCAGTTTGGCCATAACGAACACCACGTTTGAACATATGGATGCCCATCAGTACACTTGGTACCAGGTCAGCCTAGGTCACAGGTCGATGATAGACTTTGTAGTCATATCATCTGACCTGCGGCCGTATGTTTTGGACACCCGAGTGAAGAGAGGAGCAGAGCTGTTAACTGATCACCACCTGGTGGTGAGTTGGATCAGATGGCAGGGGAAGATGCCGCATAGACCTGACAGACCCAAACACATAGTGAGGGTCTGCTGGGAACGCCTGGCAGAAGAACCTGTTAAGACGGCCTTCAATTCCCACCTCCGGCAGAGCTTTGACCGTGTCCCGAGAGCAGTGGGGGACATTGACTCCGAGTGGGCCTTGTTCCACTCTGCGATTGTTGAGGCGGCTGTTGCTAGTTGTGGTCACAAGGTGGCCGGTGCCAGTCATGGTGGCAACCCTCGTACCCGCTGGTGGACACCAGAGGTTCGGGGAGCCGTCAGGCTGAAGAAGGAGGCCTACAGGGTGTGGCTGGTCTGTGGGTCTCCGGAGGCAGCAGACAGGTACCGGATAGCCAAGCGGGGTGCAGCAGTGGCAGTTGCCGAGGCAAAATCTCGGGCGTGGGAGGAGTTTGGTGAGGCCATGGAGAAAGACTATTGATCAGCTCCAAAGAGGTTCTGGCAAACTGTCCGGCGCCTCAGGAGAGGAAGGCAGCAACTCGCTTACACTGTTTACAGTGGACAGACGTCAACTGGGGCAATAGTCGGATGGTGGAAGGAGTACTTTGAGGAGCATTCCGAGGAGGAACCAGAGCCGGGAGACCTGGGGATGGACTGTCCAATCTAGGGGGCAGAAGTTGCTGAGGTAGTCAAACAACTACACAGCGGTGGAGCCCCGGGGGCGGATGAGGTCCGTCCTGGGTATCTCAAGGCTATGGATGTTGTAGGGCTGTCATGGTTGACACGTCTCTGCAACATTGCGTGGTCATCGGGGTCAGTTACTGTGGAGTGGCAGACCGGGGTGGTGGTCCCCATCTTTAAGAAGGGTGACCTGAGGGTGTGTTCCAACTATAGGGGGATCACACTCCTCAGCCTCCCTGGAAAGGTCTACTCCAAGGTACTGGAGAGGAGGGTCCGATCGATAGTTGAATCTCAGATTGAGGAGGAGCAAAGTGGTTTTCATCCTGGCCGTGGAACTGTGGACCAGCTCTATACCCTTGCAAGGGTGATGGAGGGTGTATGGGAGTTTGCCCAACCAATCCACGTGTGTTTTGTGGATTTGGAGAAGGCTTATGACCGTGTCCCCAGGGGCACCCTGTGGGGGACGCTCCAGGAGTATGGGGTGGTTGGCTTTCTGTTAAGGGCCATTCAGTCCCTTTACCAGAGGAGCGTGAGTTTGGTCCGCATAGCCGGTAGTAAGTCGGACCTGTTCCCGGTGAGGGTTGGACTCAGCCAGGGCTGCCCTTTGTCACGGTTCTGTTCATTACCTTTATGGACAGAATTTCTAGGCGCAGCCGTGGTGTGGAGTGTGTTGGGTTTGGTGGCAGGAGAATCTCGTCTCTGCTTTTAGTGGATGATGTGGTCCTCCTAGCTTCATCCAGCTCTGACCTTCAGCTCTTGCTGGGTAGGTTCGCGGCCGAGTGTGAAGCGGCTGGGATGAGGATCAGCACCTCCAAATCTGAGACCATGGTTCTCAACCGGAAAAGGGTGGCTTGCCAACTCTGGGTCGGGGGAGAGGTCCTACCTCAAGTGGAGGAGTATAAGTATCTCGGGGTCTTGTTCACAAGTCAGGGTAGGAGGGATCGGGAGATTGACAGGCGGATTGGTTCAGCATCTGCAGTGATGTGAAAGCTGAGCTGATCTGTCGTGGTGAAGAGGGAGCTGAGCCAGAAAGCCAGGCTCTCGATTTACCAGTCGATCTACGTCCCAATCCTCACCTATGGTCATGAGCTTTGGGTAATGACCGAAAGAACGAGATCGCGGATACAAGCGGCCAAAATGAGTTTCCTCCGTAGAGTGGCCGGGCTCAGCCTTAGAGATAGGGTGAGGAGCTTGGACATTCGGGAGGGACTCGGAGTAGAACCGCTGTTCCTCCGGATCGAAAGGAGCCAGTTGAGGTGGTTTAGGCATCTGGTCAGGTTGCCTCCCCTGGGAGGTGTTTTGGGCATGTCCTGCCGGCAGGAGGACCCTGGGTCGACCCAGGACACGTTGGAGAGGTTACATCTCCAGTCTGGTCCGGGAACGCCTTGGGGTCCAGCCGGAGGAGCTGGTGGAGAAGGCTGGGGAGACGACGGTCTGGAGCTTCCTAGTTGGGATGCTGCCCCCACGATCCGGACCCGGATAAGCGGAGGAAGACAACGACGACCCTATATATATATATATATATATATATATATATATATATATATATATATATATGTATATATATATATATATATATAGAGAGAGAGAGAGAGAGAGAGAGAGAGAGAGAGAGAGAGAGAGAGAGAGAGAGAGAGAGAGGGAGAGAGAGATCATGTGACTCTGAGAGAGTTGACGCCATGTTGGCAGGCAACAAAGGTAAACAAAATGAATGGGATCGGCTTGGATTTTACTCCGTCGGAGTTTACTTCACACTTTAAACTCAAAGAAACCATTTCACATAGGCAGAAATTAATAGATTAAACATCTCCGACCCTTACCATGTCCCTGGGATACTTTTTTAAATCGCCAGAAGCTGTCGGAGCGGACCTGGCCAGGGAACAACTTGGGATTTCCCCGGAGGAGCCGGCACAAGTGGCTGGGGAGAGGGAAGTCTTGGCCTCTCGACTTAGGCTACTGCCTCGTCCTCGTCTCATTTTGTTTGCCCATCCCTTCTGAGCAATTTTACACAATTTTTGAGATGATCGTGCGAAAAATGTTCGAGCAATCCAAGCAGAAACTGACCCTGAATATGGCCAAAAAGGCTAAAAATTGCCATTTCAACACAAAATGGCCGACTTCCTGTTTGATATTGACCATGGTTGCAAGAGACTTTTCTGTGCGGACTACACACAGCACTACAAGTGTACAAAATTTCATAACTGTACGACAAACTAAGGTTTATGGAGGGAGTATTTTTCACATTGTAGGGGGCACCATTCAGCCATTTTCTTTGCGATTAATTTGGGACCGTTAAAATATCAAATTTTTCAAGAGGCCTGACAAGTTTGCAAAATATTGTGAGTTTTGGAGTATGATAAGATCCCCAAAAAGCCATTCAAAGGGGCACCGGAATAATAAATAAAGTGATGGATTATCTCAGCAAAGCAGAAGTGCTCACTATTGCACATTTAGACTGATTTGTGAAACATGTTTGAGAGAAATGGTAATATTGTGTAACTGGAATGAATTTTATATCTTTAAGTCCATCTCATGAAAAATCAGAGCAGAAACAAAGGTGTTGCATTTATATTTTTGTTGAGTGTATATATACATTAGGGGTGGGAATTTACCATGTTCATTATGATTATTATTTAATTAATCAGAAAAAAGTAATGCATTAAAGATTTACCCCTTTGACCCAGAGTGTCCCCCGATCGGGGGCCAGAAAGGTTTTGCATCACAATGTATGCCCCATCAAGCCTGGGCAACAAGACCATTTAAATCTTATTTACGTGCCACAAACACAATAACAGTTCCAGCACAATAACAAGGGTTTAATTTACAACTAGAATTTAGCCCTCAGCAGAACTTCCCCTGAACTCTATACTACGGGCGTATCCAAATCCACGGGAAGGATTCTTGTAAGAGCGCATTTTGAGGTCATTGACGTCACAGCACAGAGACGAGTACTGTCCGAATTCCAAGAATACTCATTCTCGCGTCCTGAAATGCGTCCCAGTTATTCCCCCGTGTGTGTGTGTGTGTGTGTGTGTGTGTGTGTGTGTGTGTGTGTGTGTGTGTGTGTGTGTGTGTGTGTGTGTGTGTGTGTGTGTGTGTGTGTGTGTGTGTTTTCCACATCAAACACTGGTCTAACCAACCAGACCAGTGTGTCCAGTAACATATTAACGTTACAATTAAACAGTTTCACTCCATGTAAGCTACGAACATTTCACCTAAAAATATTGATGGGGGATTTGTGCTGGTGGTGACAGGGTTTGTCAGGGACTAATATATATATATATATATATATATATATATATATATATATATGTATATATGTATGTATATATATGTATGTATATATGTTTAAAAAATATATATATACATACATATACAGGTGCTGGCCAGTAAATTAGAATATCATCAAAAGGTTGAAAATATTTCCGTAATTCCATTCAAAACGTGAAACTTGTACATTATATTCATGCAATGCACACAGACCAATGTATTTCCAATGTTCATTACATTTAAATTTGATATTCATAAGTGACAACTAGTGAAAACTCCAAATTTGGTATCTCAAAAAATTAGAATATTCTGAAAAGGCTGAATATAGAAGACACCTGCTGCCACTCTAATCAGCTGATTTACTCAAAACACCTGCAAAGGCCTTTAAAAGGTCCCTCAGTCTTGTTTTGAAGGCACCACAATCATGGGGAAGACTTCTGACTTAACAGCTGTCCAAAAGACAATCATTGACACCTTGCACAAGGAGGGCAAGACACAAAAGGTGATTGCTAAAGAAGCTGGCTGTTCGCAGAGCTCTGTGTCCAAGCACATTAACAGACAGGCGAAGGGACGGAAAAAATGTGGTAGAAAAAAGTGCACAAGCTCTAGGGATAACCGCACCCTGCAGAGAATTGTGACGACAAACCCATTCAAAAATGTGGGGGAGATCCACAAAGAGTGGACTGCAGCTGGAGTCAGCGCTTCAAGAACCACCACGAGGAGACTCATGAAAGACATGGGATTCAGGTGTCGCATTCCGTGTGTCAAGCCACTCTTGAACAAGAAACAGTGCAAGAAGCGTCTCGCCTGGGCCAAGGACAAAAAGGACTGGACTGATGCTGAGTGGTCCAAAGTTATGTTTTCTGATGAAAGCAAGTTCTGCATTTCCTTTGGAAATCAAGGACCCAGAGTCTGGAGGAAGAGCGGAGAAGCACAGAATCCACGTTGCATGAGGTCCAGTGTAAAGTTTCCACCGTCAGTGATGGTGTGGGGTGCCATGTCATCTGCCGGTGTTGGCCCACTCTGTTTCCTGAGGTCCAGGGTCAATGCAGCCGTCTACCAGGAAGTTTTAGAGCACTTCATGCTTCCTGCTGCTGACCAACTTTATGGGGATGCAGACATCACCTATCAACAGGACTTGGCACCTGCACACAGTGCCAAAACCACCAGCACCTGGTTCAAGGACCATGGTATCCCTGTCCTTGATTGGCCAGCAAACTCGCCTGACCTTAACCCCATAGAAAATCTATGGGGTATTGTGAAGCGGAGGATGCAATACGCTAGACCCAACAATGCAGAGGAGCTGAAGACGACTATCAGAGCAACCTGGGCTCTCATAACACCTGAGCAGTGCCACAGACTGATCGAGTCCATGCCACGCCGCATTACTGCAGTTATTGAGGCAAAAGGAGCCCCGACTAAGTATTGAGTGCTATACATGCACATTCTTTTCATGTTCATTCTTTTCAGTTGGCCAACATTAGAGAAACAAACATTTTTTCATTGGCCTTTAGAATATTCTAATTTTCTGAGATACCAGATTTGATGTTTTCATTGGTTGTCACCTATAAATATCAAAATTAAACGTAATAAACATCGGAAATACATTGGTCTGTGTGCATTGCATGAATATAATGTACAAGTTTCACGTTTTGAATGGAATTACTGAAATATTTTCAACCTTTTGATGATATTCTAATTTACTGGCCAGCACCTGTATATATATATATATATATATATATATATATATATATATATATATATATATATATATATATATAACTTTAGGTGGATATTCTATATGTGTTGCATAATGATGTGTCTTCATGATAATGCATTGCTCTATGGGTTTTACTGAGACACAAGTATTGAGAGAAGAAAAGTAAAAAACAGAATAATTGACACATCTCAGAAATTTGGTGTCTGGATTTAAATGAAGGTTTCCATCTGGTGACCATGTGTCCTAAAAGCTTTCTTCATCTCCGTGACAAAGCCTGTCACCACCAGCACTACTTCCCCATCCTTGTTTGACCAACCACTCGCACATTCCATCCTTCACGTGTCAACGAGCTGACACTTGATCCTAATTGGCCACTACTGCAGAGAGAGCGGCTGGTCTCCCAGGCAAAAGTCTTTAAATTCCTCCTGCGACATCTGAGCTCGCCCACGGGCTCGTTTCTCCTTGGGTGGGGATTCAAAGAGTGACGAACACAAACAACAAGAGGTCCCATTCAGGCGTGGTGGCCCTGAGGCGGACGCATGTAAACCGTCTCCCGTTAAAGAGGACCCCGGTCTTGACAGGTCACTGGAGAAGCTTGCTCCTCTTCATCAGACGCCCCCCGGTTCCAGCCTGTCTAATTTGGTGAAGAGAGCGGTTTGTTGTTGCACCTAAAGGCTCACAGAGCAGCAGCGGGTAAATACTAGCGGGCTTATCGTGTTCCTGATAACATGTGATTATAGCTGACGAGGGAAATCCAAGTGTTTGGACTGGTAGGTGCTAAAAGGCTCTTCAATGATTAAATGTCATGAAGAGAAACTTGTCTTCGCTCTGATCCAGCCAGTTCCCTGCAGAAACTCCGTCTACACACCGGATTACTGCAGCTGCTGCTTTCACTTCTTGTATTTACACATTTATAGACATTTATTTAAAAGCTCTGCAGATCAGATCATCACAGGAAATAAAACAAGAAACAAACTTCAGTTTCCTTCATTAAAGAGGAAAACGTTTTTGTTTTTCTCCACGTTGCCATTTCAATTTTGAATTCCTTCTTCTCGTTTCCCTGTTGAGTTGGTAAATTTCGGAATACTTCCCACTTCCACAGAACCAGTTCAGCAAGCGTTACATCAGCCTCTAAACCTTTTAAACTTCCATCAAAGAATTAAATTTTCACCCCTCGCGGCCCTCCCAGTGGGCTCTGGATGTGAAAACCACCAGAAAGTGTTGAGTTTTGTTGACAGTTTGAGTTTGAGCTCCATAAAGACATGAAAAGACCAAACGTTTGGTTTCTGTCGACACTCGGCGACGGCGCTGACACCGTTCAGCTGGGATGGAATCAGAACATTTTCAGTTGGACCCGACTGGTGGAGGAGCGGAGCACAGAAACAGAAAAGCAACATTTGGGTGGCTTCAGAGTTTAGTGATGCATCGTTATAATTAAGCTTTTAGACGAAATTAAAAAGTCAATTCCAGACCTAGCTCCTAAATTATGAACTGACCTGACAAACAAGAGCAGCAGCATGACCCGGATGCAGACACATCGATGAGTCTGGCCCTAAAGACCGGTTCTGTTCCCATTATGACCCGTTTGTCTCAGTGTTTCAGCCAGTCACGTGCTCGTATCTCGTGCACCTGTCCGTATTATCTTACTGTGGTTGTAAATCATTTTCTCACAAATGTATAAATTAGGTGTGGAATGCAGCTGCTCCCTCTTTAAGCTTCATGCCTGATTAGAAACATTTTTCACTGCAATTCAGATCTTTATTTGATGTTAATCCTAATTAATACTAATGGGGACGATGTTTTCTAGATCTTGACTTAATGCCAAGTCAAACCCTCAAACTTTACAGGACGCTAGTTTACTTGAGTTTGGACATTTTTACCATAAAGCAGCGATAAAAGACGAACGCGGGGGTCAGAACGCCACTAAAAGTCACTATCTGCACTTTAAAGAGTCCCTTTGAAGGCTGCGGCTGGTGGTAAAAGGCAGCATTTTGATTCTTTGTCTTTTAATGGCCCATTGTGAGTAGAGAGCGCTCAGCGTCCCCTGGTCGTGCTGGCAGTGACAAGGACAAATGAAACATTTACCTTAATGGAAGAGGAATAAAAGCGGGATGATCTGTGGCTGTAATGAAACCCTCGTCCGAGCTGATCTCACAGTCCTTAAATAAAAGCAACTATAAAAAGATGATTATGAGCTGATAGGAGGGAACCAGATGGGATCGCTGGAAGAATAAAAGTTCAGGAAAAACTTTCATCCATCCAACTTCGTCATTAGCGTCCTTCCTAAGAGCTTGTCACCCAGCATAAAATCACAGAAGTGTAGCCGGAGTTCTGGGACGAACCAGTGGATCCGTTCAGGAAATTCCAAGATTAAATTATGCAATGGGCTGAATTATTTAATCACGTGTCTTCGTTTTAGTGATTTTTATGGTGGCCGTCATCTCTGCGCTTCCTGAATGACGTTCAGGCTCAAAACCCATGCCATCTTTTTTTTTTTTATTTGTGTGACACGTTTCTGACGAAACACAGCCCAGCTGATGGCAACTGGAGCCAGACAGGAAGTCTGTGGTTAGACTGGTTATGGTTAGTACAGGAACCCAACAGCTGAGTGAGCGAGCATGGACCAGAACCAGGTAACGGGTCCAGATCTGATGAGGGAGGGTTAGGGTTAGTGAACGGCCATCATGGTTCCTGTTCCATGTAAACTCAGATCTCACACCTGTTGCTCTGACGTCTCACCTGGTGCTGTCCCAGCTCAGACCAGTTACCGATCCCCTCTTGGACCCCTGCAGGAAAGCAGATTGTTGTTCTGCTCTTCATCCTGCAGCAGCACCTTGACTCCACAAGGACCTAACCTGGGCTAATGCTTGACTTTAGCTCCGCCTTAGCTCTCCCGAGTAAATGATCGCATTCCCACCTGCATGTTGATCACTCACTTCCTGTCTGACAGGAATCTGGGCAGGCATGTGCACCAGTACTGCTTCCCCTCAGGGTGGCGTGCTACCCCCCTTGCTCTTGTCACTGCTCACCAACAGGTGACACAACTCTTACCTATCTCATCTCAGGTGGGATGGAGCCCACCTACAGGCAACCTGGTGTAGAGATTATAACTGGACTTCAGAGAGAATGCTGTCCCTCCAGTGTCCTGGATGTTCAACCAACCGATGTCACAGAACACTTTTGTTTGTTTGTTTGTTTTTCAGAAGTAGAAAGTGTGCATCTAATAATTCATTGTTCCATCCCAACACTCATGTGAAACATCCCAGTTTTTGGTGTGAGGGAAGAAAACAGAATTCCTCGACTGATAGTGGGGCTGAAGGAAGTTGTTCTTACTGTGGGACCAAAGTAAGTTTCAGAGTTTCTTTTCTCTTCCTGGAATGACAGTGACCCTGATTCAGCAGGGACCGGTGGCCACAGAACTGGAGCAGGGAAATGGGTCACCTTCCCTTTGCTGATCCACCTCATAAGTAATTTAAGGCAGCTAGCTCCACTCCACACCAAACACATGGTGTTCGGGTCTCAGAGACCCAAACACACACAGATATTCTACTTTTGCCACCAAGCACAGCATCAATTATTTTGTTCCCCTCAACCATGAAAAATAAATTTGCATTTGACCACGTTTGTTTTTGGAGAGAAGCGTAGCACCCATGCTAATTTAACAGGGCAATGTTCAAGTTCTCAAAGTGTGTCTAAAAAAACAATTATAACATTGATAGCATGAATTAGCCCTCAGTTTGTCCCAGGCACATTTGTGCTGCAGCAGTCAAGCGTGTTCTGGGGCGTCTGAGGCCGTGTGTTGTTTTAAAAGGAGCCAAGCGTGTTTAGAAGCACATATCAAAGTGTTTTCTATGGCAACACGGTCAACTGTCAGCAGTCTAATTAAAATCCTGTTTGCTTTGGAGAGAAGGATGCATACATCAAGTGAAATCATTAGAGGCAATAAAGAGATACTGAGGTGCCAACTAGCTTTGTAATTCAATTCAATTCAAAAATACTTTATTAATCCCAGAGGGAAATTCAACTGTTTCAGTACACACAATTCTGAAGAATTTGTGACTGTGGTCATTCGCAACACAAGTCGCGCTCTCATAACCACCCCACCACCACACACACACACACACACACACACACACACACACACACACACACACACACACACACACACACAGCCAATACAAACTCCCCAAGGCCAACTTCTTTTTTCTTCTATTGTTTGAGCTTTTGCTTGAGTTGCTGCAGCTGCATAACGACATCAGATAACCCAGAGAGACGGGTCTCATTGCACCGCTGCAGTTGTCATGTAAAATATTCAAGAGAACATTTTTAACCCTGGCACGTCACACTCATTACCTCAAAAAAGACTGATCTGCTTCTTTTTGTACCTGAAATTGAAACTAAAAGCCATGTCAGAGATGTGGGTTCATTTTATGTACCTTCATTCTAAAAGTTACCGTAAAGTCATCAGCTGGTGTTAGCGACACTCGGATGGATTAATGAAAAGTTTAAAGGGAAAAGGTCAATGAAAGGACTGATGGGATTTTACTCATTGTTGTTGTTTAGATGTTGTAGGAAAATGTTGTTTTCATGCATTTCTTCTATGATGTATAATATAATATAATAATATAATATAATATAATAATATAATATAATATAATATAATATAATATAATATAATATAATATAATATAATATAATATAATACAATATAATATAATATAATATAATATAATATAATATAATATAATATAATATAATATAATATGGTGCAGCGGTTAGAGCTGTTGCCTTGCAGCAAAAAGGTCCTGGATCTGCTTCCTGGCCTGGGGCCTTTCTGCATGGAGTTTGCATGTTCTCCCTGTGCACAGTCCAAAAACATGACTGTTAGGTTGATTGGTCTATCTAAATTGTCCTTCGATGTGAGTGTGTGTGTGCATGATTGTTTGTCCTGTGTGTCTCTGTGTTGCCCTACGGGGGGGGGGGGGGGGGGGGGTCCACAAAAATAAACAATAATGAACAAGAGTCTGCTTCTAGACCTGCAGAAGGAGAGAAGAAAAAAAAACAAATAAACAAGAACAAAAAACAAGTGAAAAAAGGGACACAACAACAATACAAGATCCAGTTATCACTGTGTCAACTTGATGAAGATATATATAATCAACATTGTTTAACTGAACAATCACACGATGATAAATCACAATGCATTAAGTGCCCACCATAGTCTTAAAACATGTGTTGAACGTGCCCAAGCCCATACTTTTGAGAGCACCATGTGAGCACCTGTGTGTGTACACGCGCTTGTTTATGTAAGGTTTCTCTATAGGAGCGTCCAATAGAGAGTGTGACGGGCCACAGATCTGTCCCCCAAAGATGCGCAGGAGACGGAGGGAGCTCCAAGTCCCAGAGATCCAGGCGCTGCCCCAGAGCACAGAAACTCCAGGGAGACTGTGACCAGAAAAGCCCCCGCCCCCTTCGAGAGGCGCAGAGGATCACCCCGGGGGGCCACAACCAGCAGCCGGCAGAGTGCCGGGAGACATCAGCGGCGAACCCACAGGCCCGCCCGCAGCCTCCCACCCCCTAGCCAGCCGAGCCTGGGACCCAATGACCAGGGACCCAGGGGCGACCACCCCCGCCAGGAACCCAACAAAGCCCAGGGACCCAGACCCCACCAGGCCGCCACCGGGATTGGTCAGGCAGATGCCAAAAATCTTAAACTCCCTGACCCGGGAGCCACGACCGAGGCAGACCAAGACACCGCACTCCACACTAGGTGTGGCAGGGAGAGGGAAGATGAAGATCTATATCATCAAAAGAAGTCCCAGGAGAAGGGAGGAGTCAAAGGCCCCGCCTGACATATACAGTCATACACAAACACAGTCACACACTCCCTCCCTCATGCTCACACATGCACATACAACCAAAGACTTACAAAAATGCACGCCGGACACCGACTCATGCTCCCCATACACACCCTATTCACTCTGGTCCTGGTACTGCTGCACATGGGGCACAACCATTACTGGTTCCCAGAGTTCGACCCTTTCTGCTGGGGTGCTGATGAGCAGGCTTTCCCGCCAAATGCTGAACACAGCAACCCACCACCCCAGACCCCAACCGGACGGCCGGATTTCCCTCCTGGCCTCCAGCCCCAGGAAGCCAAGCGACAACAGAGCTAAGACCCCTTGTCTCCCTCCGCCTGCTCCAATATGGTGTTAGTGAGTGTTGATAAGGTGTATTCCTTGGCTGTGGTGAGCGGGCAGTGCGGGCATCATCTGGCCTATGCCAGCTAATGCCACCACACCACCCCACTTGCACCCACAGCCCTCAGTGTCTAAGTGCAGTTTAAAATTGGGAGTGGGCACCGGCACTTGGGATAAGGCTGAGAAATCCCCCTGCCAAATGCCGCTGAATGTGCTCACTCCCAAGGCCCTAAGTGTGTGTTTGCGTGGAATGTCTTTGGTGGAAGTGTTTAAGGTGCAAATAAAATTGGGGGGCAGGTTGCCACAGGAATGCGGAAATGTGGTCCATACCCGCACTCCCTGACTTGTCCACCCCCCAAGGTCCTATGTGCATGATTATGTGAGGGAGCAGGAGGAGATAAATGTGTGGGGATGGGGAGAAATGGCTGGTTGGGCTTAGCCCTCCAGGGAGCCAGCTCCCCCACTGGCCCCAATAGGCACCTCTGTTGTCAAAATGCCACCCAGAGCATGGAGATCCCAGCCCATCCTGCCAGGGCCCAAAGCAGCAGCATCACAGAGCCTCACGGAGTCCGAGGGCACCAACCCAGCCCCACCCCAGCAGAATATCTACGCCTATCCCTGCATTTGCACAACTTCTGGATTATAAAAGACATAGAACATCCAGGTAGGGTTGGGTTCTTCCCCTCCAGGACTTCCCCCTCCCCTGTGATGGGACAGCAGAGGAGCCAAGGTCTACCTGAGGCCCCTGAACCCAGGCACTGCTGCATGTTCCTGCCTTCTCCCCGGCAGCATACATGTCAGGACCCACCCCCAATGAACCCACCTCCAGGGAACGTCCAGATTCTCCAAACTCAGACCCTCCACCCCCTCGCCCACATCATCCCGCAGGACTATATCAATGGTCCCCCGTTATCGCTATGTGATGGAACCGATCAAAGAAGCCCAGAGAGATTCATCTGAAGTGGAAGCAGAGGCTAAATCAAGTGTAATATGATCTAACAAAATATTTCTATACTGGTTAATGCAGAGAGTTTCTCTATTTTTCCATATCAAGAGGATAGTTTTCTTAGCGATGCATATGGCAGTCAGAACCACGTGAACCACAGATGTTTCAGTCGGGACATCGTCCAGGTTTCCCAGTACACAAAGAGAGGGGCGGTTGGGATATGACATTTCAAACACTTTGACAGGTCTTAACGTACTCTACCCCAAAATTCCTGGACAGGTGGACAGGACCACAGCGCACGAATGTAATTGTCAGGAATGTTGTTTGTGCAGTGTGTACAGGTGTCAGACGACACAAACCCCATCTTGAACATCCAATGACCTGTATAGTGTACTCTGTGTAGAATTTTGTATTGAATTAATTGTAAATTGGGGTGTCTGATCATTTTAAAAGTTTTTAAACAAGTATGGGACCAGAAGTCCTGGTCAAAGCTAACTGATAGATCCACCTCCCATTTTTCAATAGGGATTGCTATTCTATCGTCTATTTTGGACAGTGTCTTATATACTTTAGACAGTAGTTTGGGGGGTTTGAGATTATAGAAGTCTAATACCCTTGGTGGTGTTTGTAATCCTATTTTATTGCGCTTAAATTTTTGTTTGACTACAGATTTAATTTGGTGATATTCTAAAAAGCTATTCTTATCTATTCCAAATTGGGAGACTATTCTATTAAATGGGATGAAGTCCAATCCTTCATATATGTGTTCCAGGTATAGGATTCCTTTATTTTTCCAGTCCGGAAGGTTCATCATTTGGTTATTTTGCAAAATATTTTTAGATACTCCCACCATGCTGTCAGAGAAGTGCTGATATTAATACTTTTTAAGCCTTCATGTTTTCTTATGCTTGTGCTAATAAATGGTAAGTCTGAAAGCTCTATCGTACTGCAAAGCGTCTGTTCTATGTCTAACCAGGACTCATCTAGTGGGTTATCTTGCAACCATCTTGGTATATATGTATATATGGTATAGATGGTGTTTTAGGGAATTTAAAATCCTGCTTTGGCATCAGGGAACCCAGTGGGAGCTGGACTATGGACTCTCTGGACCAGTGGCGGAGCTTGATATGTGCAACATGTGCGGCCGAACAGGGCGGCAGTCTGCAGGGGGCGGCATTTAATTTCCTTTTTTTTTTTTTTTTTTCTAAAAAAAATTATTATTTTTAGCATCAACCAATACATAAACAAAACATAGAAATCGCTTGTTCTTAATAATGATAGTGATGATAATAATAATATTTCTGTAATAAAAGCACAACAAAGTGTAACCCATATCAACTACTCCCTGTCACATGACCCACGTCAGCTGATGTGAGGTCCCTCTCCTGATTGGCTCCTTCCAGTCGCGGCAAACATGAAAGTTGCTCCTGCCGTGGCTGTAAGCTTGTTGCTTGTAGAACGGCGTTGGAAAACAAAGCGTTTTTCTCCCCTCAATTCATTTATACTCTCATTTTACCTCAGCGGTAAGTGTTCTTAACATCTACCAATAACACTCTTTTACTTGTCAGTGACCAGTCGATCGTTTTCGCTATAAAAAATGACCTTGTTCGGCGGAGTTCCCACCGCGAGCAGAACTCCGGTTCAAAAACGCTGTTTTTGAAACACTTTTATTTACTTAAGCACTTTAATGGGCTTAACTTGAAACCAAGAGCAATCGAATTATTATTGTTATGTGTTGCCTTGAATTCGGCTATGCTGTCTGTCAGACAGTTGTTTTCCTTTATTATTGTTTTTGTAGATGACCTAGTCCTCATGTCTCCCTATAGCGCAGGCCTGCAGCAGCTGCTCAGGGCATGTGCTAAGTATGGTGAGCAATTTGACATCCTGTTTAACCCTAAAAAGAGTGTGGTTATGATTGCTGCTACTAAAGGGGACCTGAAGCTTAATTTTCCATCTTTTAACTTAACAAATCAGGTCCTGGAAGTGGTAAGCAAAGTAAAATATTTGGGGCACATTTTAAGAAGTGACCTCTGTGATGACGAGGACATTAAGAGGCAGTGTGGTAAGCTGTACATGCAGGCTAACACTCTGGCACGTAACTTTGGCATGTGCTCAGATCCTGTTAAAGTGTCCCTCTTTCGTTCCTTTTGTACTCCTCTCTATACAGCCCACTTGTGGTGCAACTATAGTAAGGTAGTAATGAAGAAGCTTCAAGTGGCTTATCAGGATGCTTTTAGAATCCTCATGAAGCTCCCTAGATGGACTTCGGCAAGTCACATGTTTGTTACGAGTAACATCCCAACTTTTCATGCGCTTCTGAGGCTCTTCATGTACAAATTCATCTGCCGACTGAGTTTGTCAGCTAACGCGGTTGTTAGAGCTCTGTCATCTTTATCTTACAGTGACACGAGGTACTCCTCAGTCCTTTTTAAACATTGGAGCAACTGCCTATACGGTTTGTAATTAGAATGTGTTTGTATTTTATTTTTTTTATTTATTTTTTATTTTTTTTATTCTTGTTATGGACATATCCCTTGTCTGAAATAAAGTTTGATTGATTGATTGATTGATTGTATTTGTTTGTAGCAAACGCTACTGGAATGCATAGATTGAGCTACGTAGCCAAGATGATTAATAATTGACCTGTTGTACATTAGTGATATGTTTACCGGTAAACTGAATAGAACTTGATGTGCTAATGAACATTTCTCTGGCCTACAGGTCAGGTTTTTTCCCCATGTTGAACTGATCTTCTTCATATTGAAGTGGCGAGCTGGTAGGACCATTCTTTCTTTTTGGAATCGGGAAATGAGCTATTATTTACCCCATGAAAAACGGAGCGGCAGCGGGCCGCTGGAGGTGCCCTGCTAGTATGATCCCGTTTAAACTGTAAACTGCCATAAAATAAAAACTATAATAGCTAGAGCGGTCTTTTTTTAGCTGAAAGTTGAGACTCTCGCCTTTTAGCACATCTGTACTGTACAAGTCGATGATGCCATCATGTTGCGTTAAGTGTGTCTATTTCAGTAGAACTTTGACAAGTGGTGAGAAGGTGGCCAGGAGCTGGATGTTATATTCAGTTAGCAAACGTTGTTATATGTACACTCCACACAATTTGAAACAAAGTTGTAGGTGTAATGTTTTTTCGTGTGTGTGTGTGGGGGGGGGGGGGGGCGTCACAGGGGGATCTCGCACAGGGCGCCATTTAGGCCAGCTCCGCCTCTGCTCTGGACTCTGAGGGGACCTGAGAGGACACCCTCAGTCCTACATGAGAGAAAGATAACAGGTGGAAAAAGACTCACACACCTGCATGGTGAGAGAGTGACATCATCAGCTACAGGTAAACGTTAGTGTAAAAACTGTCAGAGGTTAGAACACCAGTTTAGTCCCGGAAAGCCCAGCTTCCTGTTTAGACTCTGGATTAGGTGTGGGAACTGATAAGTAATCATCAAGATCAATGCATTGTTGATTCTGTCTATCAATCAAATTCCTTAGATCTAGAATAGTTCAATAGGAATCAAAAACTACCATAATTTCCAGACTATAGAGCGCACCTCAGTATAAGCCGCACCAACAAAAAAAAGGTTTTCTACACACACACGCCGCACTCGAATACAAGCCACGGCGCAGCATCCACATGCAGGTCTCCGGCGCACAGCGCATGTACGGCCATAACATAAGATAATTAGACAGAAAGATGCTACACGGAGGGTTTCGTTGTTATTTAAATTCAACAAAACAAATTTTAAACATGGTTGAGCACTGATAGCATTCATATTTCTGGATGGTTATAAATAAAAATAGCACTGACACGTTATTACCCGTCATTTGCATGTTTAGAAGAAAAGAACAGCGCTGACACAGCATTAATAAGCCCTGGATGATTAGAAAATAAAAACTGCACACAAAACATGCCTGGTTAGTAAATAAAACACACTTGCCTACCAGAAGAAGTCATTCACTCTCATCTTTCTCCTGCGCACTAAAGCCATTAAAGTCCTCTTCTTCAGTGTCGGAGTTGAACAGCCTCAGAAGAGCTTCGTCACATACCTTTTCTGTGGCGATGTCAGTGTCGCTGTCCGTGTTGCTGTCATCATCCCCGGGTGAAGCTGGCTTGAATGAGTTCTTCCCGCTGCCGTCTCCAGCGCCGAACCATGGATTCATTCATGCCAAGCTTACTGGCACTGTTTCCCTCCTTTACTGCCAGATCCATGGCCTTCAACTTAAATGCAGCATCACATGATCTCATACGTGTTACCATGATGAGGGGGTATGGGTTTGAAACAAACTCTTCGTCATGCCGGCTGCCTGCATGTGCTAAATTAAAATGAGCACTTTCTTTGATTTCCACTTTTGACTTCCACCTGTTTCACTTCCTGCTAAAGCGCCCCCTGCAGGTGAAGGAACATCTTCAGTAAAGCCGCACCTGATTATAAGCCACATGGTTCAAAACATGGGATAAAAGTAGTGGCTTATAGTCCGGAAAATACGGTAATTAAATGATCTATTGTACCTGGTGTCGGTTGGAAATGTTCTCCTGTTTGCTCCTTGAAGGCAGTCTTCATGTTCGGTGTGGGTTTTCTGTAGCTTACGCAGGATGGGCAAAAATCTGGAATGACAACTTTTCAGTTTAATGTCAACAGTCTGAAAGACGGATCCTCCATTATAGACTCAGACTGGAAGTGTTCTTCTCCATGGCGCTAATGAATGTTCCAGTTTATTTGATGCTCTTTAAATGTCGTGATATCAGCTGAAAAGTCAAACTCAGGACCTTCAGCTCTGGCCAAGCTCCACTTTTCCCTGAGTGTCATTAGTCTGCCATCCTTTCTTTCCTCCTTGATGTGCCCATTTCATCTTAATGGTGCTTGGCTCAATGATACCGAGAGCGTGATTGGATTATTAGCCACAATTAGGGCCGGCGTAGCAAATGGCTTTCAATGAGGCGTTAACTATCAGGGAGAGAGGAGAGTCCGACTGTCTACATGCTTCACTTTATTAATGTGATGCCAGACCAATCAGATTTAAATAAAACATAAATGCTCTGAACCTTTCATCCATCAGCTGTTTTAGAAGCACACCTCAGTGCAGCTCCCCTCCCAGGGCCTCACACGGGAACTTGTGTGAGAGGTTCAGGACGATTACAGAGCCAGCAGGAACCAGAGGAGCCCGATCATTAGGTTACACCTGCGGTAGTCGCCTCCAATGGCGCGTCACGTTTATGAAATTCAGAAGATTTTCCCTCTGAAAGGACAAAGTCGTCCTCTAAGGGGAGAGCTGAACGGGAAGGTTTCAGGAAAGGTGGAAATTAATGTTTACCTGCTGCTGCAGATCAGGTGGTGTGTGGTGATGATTAAAAATTCCTATGGAGGACATCGGGTCTGCTGGTCCCCAGTAAAAACTAAACCAGTACGTTCCTAAAACAGCTGGGAACATCTTAGAGGAGCCTCAGGGCCTCATACTCGTGTCACTGCACCTTTTAACACCTTTAATGCATGAAAACACCTCCATAGTTTTTAGTTTAGTGTTTTTTTATCCTGAATAAAATGCAGCGTTGCAGGAAGACGCGGAGACTAAAATGTGTTCGACTATTTATTGATTATAATGCTTTCCTTTCCTGGGATGGTTGACTGAATGACGGGGAGGACAGAGGACGTGGCTGGGGACAGCAGCTGATCAGGAGAGAAATCAGAAAACATCTGTTTGTTTATTTGTTTGTTGTGGCTGTTTAGGCCCCTGACAGATGTGTGAGTCACAAATAAGAAGTAAAATCTCGAGTTTATCCTAGTTTTGGATTCAGGAAGCGCTCCGACGTCGTGGAAACCTGATTGTGTGCGTTACCCTGATCAGAGAGCTGCTGCAGAGACCATCTGGAATTATTGGGACAACCTTGTTTCCGTTCATGGAAAGATAAAACATTTCAACGTAAAACAGTTGCTGCACCCGTTCTCTTCGTTTTGCACCAGTCACATCTGTTTATGGAGCTTTTTAACATACCATACCATACCATTGGGGGGGGGGGGGGGGAGAAATGCTGCTGACTGTCAGAATAAAAACAGAGACTTTCCAAATACTTTGGCAGCTGCGTTTGACATTCCAGGTCATTCAAAGATGTTAAACTTGTTTCATGGCGGACAGAAAGCTTCTTGATTCATAATTCTGCCAAAACTGATTTTAGAAGTCAGGAATCATACCTGACAGTTTCTCCACTGGCAGGAAGTTCTGCATGACGTCTTCAGAGGAAAACACAAACCAGTTTCTGTATCAAACGTGTCATCCTTAAAGAGAAAGATGGATGCAGCCAGCCGGCCTCGCTGCTGCTGATGACGCTCTGATGTCAGCCGCCTCCAACCAGTCCAACCAGTGAGCTGATGGCGTCATGCTCCTGGAGAGCAGCTAATGAAACTCGTTCTGAAGTTCAATTATCTCTTTCTGAGTTTCAAATTTAGTCAAGTGTGGTTTCAAATCCAACAGGCCAAGATTGTGTCATTCAAGAAGATGTGGAGGAAGGAGAGGAGGGGACCCTGATGGTGATGGTGTGAACGCATGAACGAACGAAGTGTAAAGCACTTTGAAGTCCTCTGACTCAGAAAGGCCTTAGTTAGCTGCAGGTCAGATCGCACTGGAGATTTTCCAGTCAGAGGAACAGTCTGGGGTTATTATTGCAGACGTTCCTAAAGTCGGGGTCGAGACCCCACCAAAGGCCACCCAGCACTCCATTTGGGGTCTTGATGAGATCTCCAGAATCAAATGAATCTGCAGAATAATTTCTTCTTTTTTTATCTGTTCATTTCAGGCACAACAAAATACATATATAAAACATAAAGTGGACAAACACAAGTAACAAAAATTACCTGAAAAGGAGTGGGACGAAGAAAACGTCTTAAATCCCACCCCTATATTCGCTCATCAACTAAAAAAACAAGAAGCTTCCCGCAGCTACGCTCATCGTAGCAAACCAAACAACCCATCAACAGCTCCGGGCACATGCAAACATCTCAACAGCAGCTCGCAAACAACAAATAGAACCTTCATAACTGAATCCAGCATATATTAATTATAAATTGTGTTACCACAGGTAAACAGGCAATAATAATTACATAGTAACAAGCACACATACATACGGTATACATGCATACATATGTATCTACACACACATGTACATATATGTACATACATACGCACACATTATTTTTTTTTGGTATCCATACCAGCAGTGGTAAGAGAACAGACATTATAGAGCAACTAAAACCATCATTGAGTATACTGTGACCAGACCAACTGTTTGTAGAGGAATTTAAATCTATGAATGTTGTTGCATTGTTTCAGTTGTAAACTCAGACTGTTCCAGATTTTCACACCACATACAGACACACAAAAACCTTTGCGGGTTGTTTGAGTTCTGGGTAATTTAAATTCTCCAAAGCCTCACACATTATAAACCCTTTCTCGAATTTCAAATTTAGTTTGTAAATTTGCAGGTAGAAGTTTATTAAAGGCTTTGTATACGATTATGGATGTATTGTAATTAACCAAATCCTGGAATTTTAGTAATTTTGCCTGAAGAAAGAATTTGTGAGTACGATCTAGATAACCAGCCTTGTGAATAATACGAAGTGCTTGTTTCTGTACTGTGACTAATGGATTAGTTGTATTTTTATATGTGTTTCCCCACACTTCCACACAATATGTAAAATATGGAAGAACCAGGGTACAGTACAGAGTATGAAGTGCATCTTTATCAAGGTATGGTTTCATTTTGTTCAAAACTGCGAGGCTTCTGGAAATTTTGTTTTTTATGTGTCTGACGTGGGGTTTCCATGAAATTTTGTTATCTATTACGACTGCCCAAAATTTGTTTTCACTCACATGATCAATTGGTACACCATCAATGTTAATTGGTAATTCTATATGATATTTTAAATTACCAAAAAACATTGCTTTAGTTTTATTTATATTTAATGACAACTTATTTATATCCATCCATTTTTTTATTAATTTTAGCTCCCTGTTTACGGTCATTACAAGATCAGTATAATCATCTCTAATGAAAAATATGTTAGTGTCATCTGCGAACAGTATGAGCTTAAGTACTTGAGAAACATCAAAAATGTCATTTATGTACACAGTGAAAAGTTTTGGTCCCAACACTAACCCCTGGGGAACACCACATGTAATACCAAGTTTCTCTGAATGGTAATGCCCTATGCTAACATATTGTTCCCGACCCGTTAGGTAACTTTTTAACCAGTTACCAGCTTTCCCTCGAATACCATATCTTTCCAATTTATCCAATCCAGTGATTGATTGTGTCGAAGGCCTTTTTGAGATAAAAAAAATACCAACTGCATATTTATTTTTATCCAGTGCATTAGTAATTCCTTCTACTGCCTCAATTATCGCCATTGAAGTGGTTCTTTGCGTTCTGAATCCATACTGACCCTCATTTATTATTTGATGTTTTTCAAGGTATTTTTCTAATCTTGAATTTAAAATTTTTTCTAATTTTTTTGAGAATTGAGGCAGTAGAGAAATAGGCCTATAGTTGGTAAAACTGTGTTTGTCATTACTTTTGTATAGTGGTATTACTTTGACGATTTTCTTTTTTTTTTTTTTTTGGAAAACAACCAGACTGAAATGGTAAATTACAAACATATGTTAAGGGACTAGCAATATTCAGAATAACCTGTTTAACAAGCAGGTGTGTGTGCTGGATTATGTTTTAGGAGCAGGTTTGAGTTTTTTACTGAAACCCGAAGGTTCTGTTGCCTAATTCCTTACTGCTCAGGTCTGATGTGTTTACTGGTCTTCTGTCAGATCAGGTGATGCTGCCTCAGCAGGTATGAATGCTCTGCATGGACACAGAACCAGGTCTGATGACAAGCATGAACAGAAACTGTAATAGGTGTGTCTCTCAGATTGTTGTCAGAATCCTTCAAACTTTAGCTAAAATAATCCAAACGATAAAAATAGGAATCTGTAACTTACCAGAAACTTTCTGGTGCATATGAAGAATGTGTTTGTTTGTTTGTTTGTGTTTTAGCATTGTCTCTTTAGAGAATCCACATATGAGGTGTTTTAAACCTGTAAATCACAAGTCCACATTTCTACTCAGCATTAGGGTTTGGCAGTGAGCCGTGGTTTGTTGGATGGATTCTGTTGCATCTTTAGCTTTAGTACGGAAAGCAAACAGAACTATTAGCAGCAATCAGGGCTGATGCAGCAACATTCAGCCGTCTGACTCCATCCTTTCAACCAGAAACCCTCCGGAGTAAAGACAGCAGCCGTCTCCGTGTTCCTTCTCTCCAAGCCAAAGAGTGACTCTAGTTGTGAGAGCGACTGCGAGACAGATTGAACGTCTGTTGAGTTTTCTTTTCTCCTCCTGGCTCTTGTTTCTCCTCCAGGCGAGCGTTGGCCAGAGTCTGTGGCAGGAACCATTAGGATGAGGAATGACGGTGAATTCTGGGCCAACCTTTGGGGAGATTCCTAACAACCACACACACGGTGCGGAGTAGATGTATACACAAACTCCACACAACACCATACATCACGTCCCGTACGACCCCACCACCAGCCTGGGCCTCTTTTAAATCCACTTCTGTCATAGTCATGTCAGTCACGTTCAGTTCCTGACAGTTCAGAGCAACATTTGACCTCTGCAGGTCCAAACTTCTGTCTGCAGAGTCAGAGCCGTCCAGAGGGACTGGAGTCACAGACAGAAACCAGAGAATCTCCTTCTGTGATGAATTATTTCCAGACCACAGCCATTCACCGTAAAACAAAAGACAATGAATCCTCTGACAGTCTGAGGACTGTCAGCCTGTAAGCCGTCGGCTCCTTCTAAAAACAAACCTCAGAGGAGAGATCTGAGATGAGCAGTTTGGAATGGAGTTAAAAGTGAACAGAATTAGGTTTAAAAGTACCAAAGCCAGACGTTTACTGGCCCGTATGCGTGTCACAGATCAGCTCCACTTTCACCCAGAAACCGTCGTTGGTATCATTAAACGTAGGAAGGGCTTTATGAGACAGCCGTGCAGCCAGGCTCATGTCAGAGGGAGTATCTGATGGCTTCGGTCTGCGCTGCAGCCGGGGTGGAGGATCTGGCTCAGCTGCATCCATCAGATCCTCGCTGCAGACCGTCACAGAGTGAAGGTGGAGCAGCCTGCTCCTGTCGGGTAGCTGCCCGATGGCCCCAGGTGCAGGTGGAGCCCCGGTCCTCCAGGACTCGGGGTCAGACGGTCTCCTGCTTGGGGCACAACACAGATCTGTGTTTTCATTTACAACTCTTTACTTTCATTTTTCTTATTATAAAATGAGTCTTCTGATCGTCAGGTTCTAAAATAAGGTGAACCCAGCCCCAGAAGGATGATGTTACCAGTCATCTGACATTAAAGTCCCCTTGTGGAGGTAAATCTAAAAGTGACATCACGTGTGTGCAGGTGGAGCTCTAACCCAGACTGGTTTAGAGGTTTTTTGGTGTTTGGTGATGCTGATTAGCTTTGGCAGCCTTGAATTAGACTGACTGTGTTTTTAATGAAACATCATCTGAAGTCATTTATCACATCCTGATATGGATTTATCCTTTAACTCATTTTCTCACCGTTTTTACCTTTTTTTTAAGAGTCACAGAACGATGCACGCTAGGATGATGTCGACGCCAAAACAACCAAAACAAAGCGGTGACTCACCTCTACATCAGGGTGAATCAGCGTGTTTCGAGTGTTATCCGTTCTTTCATAATCCGTTGTTGAATTGTGATCGGCAGAAGCTTTTCCGCTTCGCGCCTCACTTTTTTACAGCAGCGGCCCAAAACAATCACCTAACGTGGATTTTCTGCTTCCTGATCATGTGACGTGTGACGTGCGTGGATGCAGATCGGCTTTAGAGCTGTTTGTTCTCACGATGCGGGGGCTCGTTCCGACGCCCACACAGTAAAAAAATGCAAATGACGACTTGAGTTGTCATTGGCAGTGAATGAGTTAATGGAGGCTGGTTTAACCACGACTGTACTAGAAAAAACATTTACTGATGAGAACAAACAGAGTTTACCTTTAAACTATGGTTCGTAATCCATATCTTGTTCTTTTCTTACAAATTTAGTAAAATAAAAGTATTTCCCTGACATGTTTCAGCTAGTTTTGCTGGTGTGTGGCGTCACTTCCTTTTGTCCGTGGGCAGCAGAGGATAAAAGCACTGAATAAACATACAAAAGAGTTATTGTGATTCATTTAATCACATCCAAAAGTCTTTAAAACTATGCTTTATTAATTATGCAGCAATGTTGGATGGATGGATGGATGGATGGATACCATTAGAGGTTAAAAACGTCACCATTTATCTTTTATCAAACCAGGAAAGACTCTTGAGAATAAAAACCTCATCTCTAACAGCGTCTGAGCGTGCTGGCAGGAAACAACATGTTTGGCTCTAAAATTAACCACGTTTATTTTCAGACTTTAGAAAAATAGACAAGAAATCTGATTTGTACTTTTAATCTAAACAGCCCCCCCCCCCCCCCACACACACACACACACACACACGCGGTTCGGTATGAATAATGACCAAGATGTCACCTCCATCCATCTTCCTCACTCCTCTTCTTCTTCATGGCTCATCTGTGTCCTGTAGCCAACACCTCCTCCTCTCAACCCCATGAGGACCTTTCCCTTGTGTCCTTTCACACCCCATGGTGTGTGTGTGTGTGTGTGTGTGTGTGTGTGTGTGTGTGTGTGTGTGTGTGTGTGTGTGTGTGTGTGTGTGTGTGTGTGTGTGTGTGTCTAACATCAGCACAGATTCACTCACCTCATCTCTCCTTTTGAATCAGCTGTTGGAAGATGTTTGTTGATGATGACTAGTCACTTATGACCAGGACAACGATTTTAATTTACTTTCAACTAAAACCAAGAGAGAATTTTTCTGAATATATCTTAGCTTCATGGAGATAAAAGCAATAAAAAATTATTCAAACTACATCTAATATTAACTTAGAACAAAGAATAAACCAGTCTCAGGTGATATTGATTGGTGGTGGGGGGGGGGGATGACTTCCATTCAATGTTGTGACTCCACTATGCCTGACCCATACCCTAACCCTAACCTTAGCTAGAACTTAATTCCCGCCAGACCTCTAACTGGTACACACAAAAAACTGTTGGGTTAAAAACAACCCAACTTGGGTTGTTTTTAACCCAAGTTCTGAGTTCCAAGGGACCAACCGAAGTTCTGGGTTATCTTAACCCAAAAACTTGGGTTATCATATTCAACCCAAATTTTGGGTTGCTTTATTTATGATAGAAACCCCAATTTGAGGGTTGAATTAACCCAACCTCTTGAGTTCATTTGACCCAATCTTGAGTTAATACCATTTTTTGGCACCAGGATCCACATGAAAAATTCAATTTTCTATTATATATATATATATATATTCATCTATTATCTATTTGTTTTAATAATTATTTTATATTTACATTGTAGCATATTGTACTCCAGTATGTTGAAAAGTATGTAGTTAATGAATTACAAATCCAATTTTATAAATTATAGCAATTTAACAATTTATAACTATGAGATCTGCTGTAAAAATCATTTATAAAAAAAATTTAAAAGTTGTAATATGTGTTTTAATGTATTAAAAAGTTACAAAGTAATTTATAAAAAGCATTTATTAACAATTGAAGCTGTTTCAAAACAGTCAACATTTTAGGAACATAACCTGGAAGTTATAAAATTTCTAAGTCCATAGAAAAACACACACGCAAACACCCCTTCATGCTCGTGTGTTTTTAAGAGCGGTTTTCAAGAAACGGACCTGTCTGCATTCTGGTCCTTCTATACCATAAACAACATGCTGCAGGAACTCCCATGAAGGAGCACACTACTTTGGGTAATTGATGTCATAGACATAAAATGTCTTAAAATGGACATCAACTGCCTCAAGAAGCATGTTCAGGGAAGGCCTGGCCATTGTGGATCACAAACGCTTGGGAGCAACACTGTGATCTTTGTCCAAGGGCCAGGACGAAAGGGTAGGCATTTTTCTCCTCCCTAAGGAGGTATTCCACCATATTTGTCCCCACCTAAGATGGGCACAAAGAATGATAAACATGAATGTTAACTTAAAAGCCAATTATAAACAAGTACACAAATAACCACTTCAGAGATATGACATAGAGATCAACAAAAACACCCTTGTACTTACAGGCTGGAGGTCAATAAAAGCCGACAGGGGACGGACACTTTTTTGTTCATTTTGTAAACAGTCTGTGGCACCATGGATGGGCCTGATGAGCCTGAGGGCCAACTCTCCTCTGGCATCTGTAGGCCAACAATTATATCATACCACACACACACCTGCCAGCACCCCCCCCCCCCCCCGCCCCCACCACCACCACCACCACCACACACACACGCACACCCACGCCCAAAAAAACAACACATACCCAGTGGCCTCTCTTCAGCCGGAAAGGCCAGTTTCCCATCCTCTTGCCAACAGCAACAGTTTTGGGGCATATTCTGTCACCCACGTATCAAACTACTTTGGTGCTGCCTCACAATGCAGCATCAAGTCCTGTGAGACCTAAAAATAAGTAAAACATTGGTTAATCAATATTTGTTTTAATGTATTCTAATGAGTAACCGAGCACATTTTCCACTTGCTACAATAGAATACATTGAAACATCAGTCCCCTGTTTCATAAAGACGCAATAGCCATGGGATGAGGATCAGCACCTCCAAGTCTGAGCGGCAGCCCCCTAGAGATAGGGTGAAAAGCTGGGTCATCCGGGAGGGGCTCGGAGTACATCCACTGCTCCTCCACATCGAGAGAAGCCAGTTGAGGTGGATCGGGTAGCTTTTCCATTTTCTTGTCCAAAATGGCATCTTGGAACCATTTCAGTCTAGTTTTCGGGCTCGAGACAGCACTCAAACTGCCCTATTAAAAATGTTAAATGATATATTTTTAGCAAATGATGCGGGTGAGGCTGTGGTTCTGCAGCTACTGGAATTAACAGCAGCATTTGATATTGTTGACCATCAGCCTCTGTTGAATTGAATGGAACACTAAGATCTGTTTCTTAGTTGATTCTATTTACATGTTAATGTTTGTGATCACTATTCTTATATTGTTTTTAGCCATTTTGTTTTCTAATGTTTTTATCTCTGTATTTTATTATAGAGCTGTATTATTTTGCTGCTTCTTTGTGCTATGTTCAGCACCTTGCCCCCCCCCCCCCCCCCCCCCCAGAATAGGGGTGGGAAGGGGCTTTAAAAAATAAAATAAAAATGAAAATGAAGAGGTCAGGATGCCTCCCTGGTGAGGTTTGCCGGGGACGTCTTCCTGGGAAGAGACCTAAAGGGAGCCTTGGGATTCCCCCAGAAGAGCTGGCCCAAGTGACTGGGGAGAGGGAAGTCTGGGCCTCTCGACTTAAACTGCAGCCTCCACGACCCTATTCCGGACAAGCAGAAGAAAATAGATGGATGGATGTTACAGTGCGAAAAAAAAACAAGCGCTCTTCTTCTGCAATGGACAAGTTTCTTACAAGGCCAAGCACGTGCACACAAGCCAACGTGCTGACCGAGGCCATATTGAAGAAGAAGAAAGTATAATTTCTATAGCACCTCTCAAGATAAAAATCACGAGGCACTTCACAAAAACAAAAAATGTAAAAATATAAAAAGAATTTAGAAAATTATTTAAAAAAAATTCAAATGAGGAAAAAAGAGACAATTGTTATTGAAAAAATGTGAAGAAAGAGAGGGAACAGGAAAGAGGGAAATCAGTGGATCCTGAGGAAGGCGGAATAGCTGGGGAGAGCAGAACAAGGAGAGAGTGAATAAGGTCATACAAAAGCCAGCTTGATCAGGTGAGTTTTCAGCTGTTTTTTAAAGGAGATCACTGAGTCCACTGATCTCAGGCTCAGGGGGAGAGAGGTCCAGAGTCTGGGGGCCACAGCAGCAGATGATCTGTCACCTTTGGTCTTTAGCCTGGTGCTGCACAACCATTAGGCTTTGGTCACTGGACCTCAGGGACCTGCTGGGGGTGTAGGGACTAAGAAGATCACCAATGTAAGATGGTGCTTGTCCATGTAAGGCCCTATAGACCAGAACCAGGATCTTGAAATGAACCCTGAAGTTGACTGGCAGCCAGTGAAGCTGGAGGAGAAGCGGGGTGATGTGCGTGTGTTTGGAGGACTTGGTCAGAAGCCGAGCACAGGCATTCTGAACCACCTGTAGACGGTTCAGGGAGGTTCTGCTCAGACACGTGAAAAGAGAGTTACAGTAGTCTAAGCGTGAGGAGATGAAGGTGTGGAGAACTGTCTCAAGTTCAGAGCGGGACAGAATGGGGCTCAGCTTAGCAATGTTCCTGAGATGGAAGAAGGAAGAGCGAATAAGAGAACTGACATGAGAATCCAGGGTGAGAGCTGGGTCAAAGGTCACGCTAAGATTCCTGACGGAGGGTTTGGTGTGAGAAGCAAGCTGACCAAGAGAGTCTCTGACTTTGGGAACCAGCTTGTCTGGGGCACAGATGAGGATCTCAGTCTTATCTTCATTCAGCTGAAGAAAGCTCCCACCATCCAGATTTTGATAGAGTCTAAGCAGGTGTGTAACAGCTGCAGCTTAGACATCTCATGGGGCTTAAAGGAGATGTACAGTTGGATGTCATCTGCATAAAGACTATACTAACTATAGGAGGAAAAGTTGTTATGTGCAATATGTCCCTGTACATTCATACCATGTCTGGACAGGTCAGTCGAGGGTACTCTTGTCAAAATGTCTTTGATGTCCTTAGCATGATGGGACCTGATCCATTTTGCTCTGTACAGAGCAGTCTCTCTCATGTAATCCTTCACTTGTGTGAAGGGCTCCAAGTTATGTTTTAGCTACTCTCTCTGCTGTTGGCATCTCTCCTCTGGCACAGTTGATTCTAGCAAAATACACAAAGCGTATAGAAAATAATCTTTATAGGTATAGATATCTTTTCCATTTTGAGTGATAGCTCTTAAAGAAGCTTGAGTCATTAGAAGATTTTTTAATCAGATTACATGGAGAATAATCACAGGTTCACTCGATTACAAAAATAATATTTGCCACAGCCCTGAAGTGCTGCCACCTTAGACAATTAGGAACTATGTCTCAGTAGAAGTGCAGGTACTCAAATTATGTTAATCACAATTGTATTACCTGGTATGTATGCCCTGAATGGCTCTTGTGCCACACCGGTTCCACTGGGTCCAAGAGTCCCCCTCTTCTTTCTGACATTTCTGAGCCTCTCTTCCAAGAACCCTGTTGCTGGATAATAGTGGGTTTTGTCATCTTTCAAACCTTTGCGGCTTCTGGATAGCCAGATTTCCTGGGGGGAGAAATAGAACCCAATCACCCTTTGCAATGTTTCATATCCTTGCCCCTAAACCATACAGCCAGTCTCTTTGTCCCACCCCATCAGCTTTGTAGAAACTTAAGGAGCGTGGCTTCAATCGCACTAAAAAACAAGTTATGTCCAAGCTAAACAAAAGTCTGTGGCAGCGCAGACACGGCACCATACCCCCTTCAAATCGCCATTGTGCAATCTTTTGTAAAAAGCACACAATTGCACTATATTACCACCATGGTATGACCAATTATAAACAACCAAACACTCCCTGATGCTGTCTCAGAGTTATGGCAAATTGGCGGTATTGATTAATAAAATAGGCTTAAAACTCACATGTCCAGACTCAGTACCGTCATTTAATGATGGAAATGTCTGCACCAATGACACTGCCAGGGACTCTTTAACAGATGTCGCTGGCCTGTAAAAATAGAACATTGCATAACTTCAGATGTAACATTTTATTGGTTTAAATTTAGACTTGGTTTACCTCTCCACAAACTTTTCCATCATATGAAACACCAGTATTTGAACAAGGCTAATCCTTTGCCTCCTGGATATGAACCCATTTTCATCCAGGCTTTTTGTGATGTCACGGCCACCTGGAACAGCAGCTAGTATCCCACGGACATCCTGATAAAGATTACAAAACCTGTTGATTTAATCCAATTAACCAATTTAACTTAAGGTTTGGATGTGTCACACATAACAGATGAACATTTGCCAAGAACAACCATTTCTATAATTAAATATCAAAGGTTCCATATCATGAAAAATCTACTTTCTGGAGCTTTTTACTATGTGATAATGTAATTTCCTCCAATGCTTCTTTGAGTTGCAACCATATTGTAGTGGAGAACTTCGAGTGCCCCAAGAATCCTAGGAGCTATATTGTCTGGGGCACTTTGTGCCCTTGGTAGGGTCACCCATGGCAAAATGGTCCTAGGTGAAGGGTGAGCCAAAGTGCAGTCCAGAAGACTCTTCATGGAAGTGAGATCAAAGAGCTAGAGTCCCCACCCTGGAGGGTTACCGGTGTCCCACCCTGGTGCCAGGCCTGGGGTTGGGGCCCGTGAGCGAACGCCTGGTGGCCTGGTTTTTGCCCACGGGTTTCGGCCGGGCCCAGCTTGAACCGGACACATGGGCTTAACCATCTGTGGACCCACCACCTGCAGGAGGTCCATGAAGGGTCTGGTGCAATGTGGATCGGGTAGCAGACCAAGGCGGGAGTTTTGGCGGTCCAATCCCTGGACACAAAAACTGGCTATTGGGACATGGAATGTATACTAATGTGCCACAAACAGGACGTTAATTTAACCAACCATTCCCATGTTATTGAGGTGTATCCATATAAATGGCCCACCCTGTAGGCCTCCTAGCTTCATCAGGCTCTGACCTACAGCTCTTGCTGGAGAAGTTTGCAGCAGAGTGTAAAGCAGTTGGGATGAGGATCAGCACCTCCAAGTCTGAGACCATGGTTCTCAACTGGAAAAAGGCGGCTTGCCAACTCCGGGTCGGGAGAGAGGTCCTGCCTCAAGTGGAGGAGTAAAATCTTGAGGTTTTGTTTATGAGTGAGGGAAGGAAGGGAGTGGGAGATTAACAGGCTGATTTGGGGCAGCGTCAGCAGTGATGCGGACGCTGAACCAGTCTGCTGTAGCGAAGAAGGAGCTGAGCCGGAAAGCAAGGCTCTCAATTTACCAGTCAATCTACCGCCCAGTCCTTACCTATGGTCATTAGCTTTGGGTAATGACCGAAAGAACAAGATCACAGATACAAGTGGCCAAAAAGAGTTTTCTCTGCGGAGTGGCTGGGCTTATCCTTAGGAATAGGGTTCAGAGCTTGGACGTTCAGTAGAGACTTGGAGTAGAGCCACTGCTCCTCCATATCGAGAGGAGTCAGTTGAGGTGGTTTGGGCATCTTGTTTGGATGCCTACTGGGCGCCTCCCCAGGGAGGTGTTTCAGGCATGTCCTGCCGGCAAGAGGCCCCCTGGTCGATCCAGGACACGTTGGAGAAAGTACATCTTCGAACTGGCCCAGGGATGCCTTGGGGTCCTACCGGAGGAGCTGGTGGAGGTGGCTAGGGAGAGGATGGTCTGGAATGCCCTTGTTGGGATTCTGCCCCCGTGAACAAGACCCAGATAGATGGAAGGAAACGAGATGAGGCGACTTTGATGCCTTGTAGAGACGCAAAATATTTTGCAGAACCAGCAAGGTGTTGCTCAGAGAGAAGAATTAATGTTTATCAGTGTGAGAAACTGAATCCTATTCATTTCTAAACTACTTATTTACAGGTCCCATCAGTTAATGTAATTATTGTCCCAGGCAGCGATCGGAAGTGTGCTGCAACCCCACAATCCCAACCTGATCTCACAGCAATGCAGGTGCAAGCTGTGTGTGAGCGTTTAACATGCCGCAAGTGCACATTTTGCAGTTTTTTAGCCGTTCAGGAGCCTGCTGGTGTGTCACTTACTCTGGCTATCCAAGAGGAGGCCGGTTCTGTGAGCCGTTTCCATCACGACAGACACAACATCATTTCCTTCCCCTAATGTGCGGAAGGATGGTCCGTAGCGCAGGTCGAGTGTTTTGCTAACCTGCAGGGAATGTTGACGACAGTTATCCAGAAAGTAGTTAAGGTTCACCAGGAATGCTTCTATGTTAATCTGCATGGTGGCGCAGTGGTTAGCACTGTTGCCTCGCAGCACGAAGGTTGCAGGTTCGAAACTCGGCTCGGCTGCGGCCTTTCTGCATGGAGTTGAGTGTTCTCCCCATGTATGCGTGGGTTTCCTCCGGGTACTCCGGTTTCTCCCACAGATCACAACATGCCCTGTAGGTTATAAATCGTAAGTCGCTTTGGATAAAAGCATCTCCTAAATTAACAAACATAAACATGTTGTTCGCTAGGTACTTTTAGGATTTAAAAAGTCAAGAAGAGGGTCTGAAAAACTGTTAGACATAGCGACAAAGTCGCTAAGTTGGCAACATTGTGGGAGGATTTGTAACTAGGAGCAGTGCAAGAGCGAGGAGCAAATAGTCGCCTCGTTTTGTTTTTATAATCGTTCAAAACCTTAAAATCCAATTAATTGAGCAGCCCTAGTCAACGGTAATATCTTATCACATACTGTGCCCACCTTTGCAGTCAAAGTTTTGAAATAGCATGATATGGAACCTTTAACAGACAATAATTACTGAGAATAGCATAGACCAGTAATTGGAGATGTAATTGGTTTACAAGAGGTTAAAAATAAAGAATGCCTTACAAATACTGTGTGGTGGGTGACAAAATCACATTTGAGTCCTCTATGTTGGAGGACTCGTGAGACAGTGCTTCTGATTCTTCAATGGAGGAAACTGTATACGTTTCTGGGTTGGCAGTAGGTGGTGAAGCATCGAAAGACATCTGTAGCAAGGTAAAGTTAGATTAAGATCAAAAGGTTAATATTCCATCTTGGACTTCCATTAGTATTGGCTAGGGGCCTTTGCCTCTGTCAGTGTGCCCTGGGGTACATTTTCAGACTAGGAAAAAAACCACCACAAGGAAAAGAAAGCCCAGTGTGTGAATGAGTAATTGAATGGGTGAATGATACACTGCAGTGTCAAGCATTTTGAAGTCCTCCAACGCTGAAAGGTGCAATGCATGTGTGGATTATGTAGCATAGGGAACTTAAGTCACGCTCATCTACTTCCGGACCCTGGGTCCCCAGAAAAATGAATGCAAGTCATTGGGGCTAAAAACGCATTTTTTATAATTCAGCTTATGTGCCATGGATTTTACATATGATGTCTGTGAATTTTAAATAAAAGAAAGAAAGAAAACAGTCTTTTCTATGACGCCTCTCAAAAAATTACGAGGCGCTTCACAAAAACAAAACATTTAAAATATAAAAAAGATCTTCGAAAATGATAAAAAAAATGTTTAAAATAAGCAACAATAGACAATTGTGATTAAAAATGCAGAGAGAGAGAGAGAGAGAGAGAGAGAGAGAGAGAGAGAGAGAGAGAGAGAGAGAGAGAGAGAGAGAGAGAGAGAGAGAGAGAATGAATAGGTAAGAAAGCTTCTAAATCTCAAAGTACGTGACTGGCATTGTCGAAACACCCATCAAGTTTCACAAGGCAGTCTTTTCTCTTCAATATATTACAAGTGGCAGCACCTGATTGTGAATCTATCTAAAAGGTGTCCCTATCCAGTTTTTACATTTGACCCCGGGTTTCCACGGGAGCCGTCAGCAGCACTTTACTGCAGCAGCGCGTCTTGCTCGCGTAAGCTGCTGCTTGGCCCTTCCCACGAGACAAAAGCAGCAGGGGAGCAGCTGTCACCGACAGAGCACGAAGTCACTCGAGTGACTTCGTCAGTAAACACAACAACAAGCAGGAGAAAACTACAACATGGTTTGTGTTTTATGTTCTGTCCGTTTTATAATCGCCAATACGGACCTGAAAAACAAAGGAGACCGCTAGCTAGGTGATAACTTCTCACGGGGACGCACAGTTAGTAACCTTTTTTAAAAGTAAAGCAACCGGAAGGCAGTACGTTCTTTATTCTGAAAATCTCCGGAGCTTCGCTCCGTTTCCGCGTCCAATTTCCTGTCTTTCCTTCACCAAAAATGTCGAACTTGACCCGTTTCAGAGGCGTCGCGCGTAGAAAATAGAACCGGCGCGTAAAGGCCACGACATGCTGCTCCTGAGACGCGGCCGACTCGCGCTGCTGACGGCTGCCGACGGCTCCAGTGGAAAATGTTCTGTTGACCACAGCGGTCCCTATCAGCAGCTATGACGTGCTGCTGCAGTAACGTGCTGCTGACGGCTCCCGTGGAAAGCTGGGGTGACATTGCCAACATTTGCTCATCAGTAATAAAAGATACTTTGACTTTCATACAATAACAAAAATTTACAGATCATAAAAAATTATATTTACAAAAATGACAACTTTAAAAAAAGAGCGCATTGGTGTTGTTTACTTTTCTATATACAGTTATATTCCCCAGCCCTATGCCTAATTTCTCCCTAAAAATGTCTGTAGCAGAGAGACACGTACATAGTGTCATCTCTGTATGACTAGACTGCATGTAGTGGGTGATGGTCAAGCAGCTCTTTTACATCAATAGTCAACAAATTCTTGGTTTGTAGCACACGATAAGAGAAAAAATGCTTCTCAAAACACAATGTCTCCCACCTCTGAACAACTAGTTAGCTCCAAGACCAAAAGTACTTTTATCAGCCCAAACTGAGGTTCTCCATCGTGGTCGTTGGACATGAACACGGTCATGCCTGGTCTGTATGTAGTACCCTTAACTGTGACCCTGACTGGTACATACAGTTCAGTGAAAAGGGGAATTCCTGTCAGACCACATTGTACGTCTTTAAAACAATCCAGATTTGCCAGAAAGGTAGTGTACCCAGGACCAACTTCTGTGCTGTGGCTGAACACTGACCCACTCACGAAACTGTAGCATCGCTTTATCTGATGTCTATAGGCCATGGTTTTGCAAATGTTCCGGAAGTTGCAAGTGATATGACTCACTTGTTTAAAGAAACCATGTTTAGCTTCAAACCTCATTACCCACAAATGATTCAGTGGTCCAAGCGTTCTGATGGCTCTGGGATAGTGGATCATGAAGTGGTGTTTTGGACGCAAAGTCTGAGAAAAAAGTTCCATGAACAGAGAGTGATGCTCTTCTATAATTTCACTTAGGTATCGCGTAACTGCTGGGGTCACAGATGGGGAGAAGATTATTTCCATGCACATCAGTAATAGCAGAAGAAGTTGCCATTCCTGGTTGTCATTAGGGACACGATCACCGATCATGAGTGGATATATATATATATATAGAGCCATGACCTGATGTGGGGGCTGGGGGGGTGCGTCGACATGGTCGGGACATAGAAAGGGCTGCGCGGCTAAATAAGTTTGGGAACCACTGATGTAGGGTAGTTAGCAATAATTAGCTTAAACGTTATCTAGCTAACGTTGTAATCTAATGTAATTATCTTACCCACAATAGACACCACGATGGTCACTGTCACCACTGTCACATAGGGAAAATGAAAGTTAAAGGGCTTGTGTGCCTACTATCTTTTTTTCCGTGATGTTGAGCCTGTCGCCTCCTTTTCCGGTCAGCTCCTCAGTTGGCAAGCAACTTGCGCACTCACGACACCTACTGGAGTGCAGGATGGATGGGGAAAATAAACACTAAATCCCCAAAGAATAAAGAATAAAAAATAATTCAAACATCAAAACAACACTGTTAATCGGTCCTGTATAAAATAAAACTGGTGTTAATATACATTGGATATGGTACAAAATATTACAAGATCGTATGTTTATTTAACCCAATTTTTGGGTTAGCCTACTCCCAGAAAAAGTAACCTCATCGAAAAACCCACAAATTGGGTCAAAATAACCCAAACAACCCAAGACTTGGGTAAAACTCTGAAGAATTAACCCAGAAATACAACCCAACACAAATAACCCAGAATTTGGGTTGAAGAAATACCCCAACTGTTTTTTGTGTGTATAGTAAGCTTCTGGTAAGCCTCTAAAAAAGTGAGGACCAAAAAAATGTCCTCACTTTGTAGGGAAAATAGTCAAAATGGTCCTCAGTGTGTAACATGTACAAGAATACACACACACACACACACACACACACACACACACACACAGGAATTCAGATTACTACTAAATATTTCATTCTTCTGTTATTATTTTACTCCATAGGAAGTTTTCACATTGAACCACTGCAGGAGGCTAACTCTCCTCTTTCCTGTTTGTCACTAATGTAGCGTAGTTAATCTACATAACTAGAATTTAATGCTGTTGCTATGCAGCTTTGCAAAATTCTGAGAAAGATCAAACGAATTGGCAAATGAACTTACATATATATATACATACATATATATATATCCACTGATATTTATATATTCGATAGAAGTTCATACATCAACTGGCTTGGTCCATATTTAATCAAAAGATTAATATTTAATTTAAGAGATTTAAATTAATAGCAAAAATGTATTTATTAATTCAGAAGATTTAAAGAGATTTTTGCTCATTCAATGACCAAATATACACCACTCTGTGTTTTATTTCAAAGAAGAGTCAGGTTTAAAAAGTTAAGAATTTATTACTAACAATTTAAAAGACAATTCATCAATGACAATTTATAAAAGCTTTGATATTAAAACTTGGTATTAAAGCAACCTGTGTCTGGATGAACTAAAAATGAAGTGTGTGTGTGTGTGTTTGGATGTGTGAATGTAAGTCTCAGAAGGTTTCTATCTCAGAGAGAAAACGCGTTCTGGGTGAAAGAGTTTGATTTGCAGCTAAGCTAAATTATTTCTTAATAAGAAACAGGCATACAGATGCAATCTTGGGTTCTACCTCACTGTTCAGACGACCCTCTGTTTGGATCCGGAGGTCAAGGGAGGATGTTGGTCAGCCTCTGGGTACTCGGTCCGGTAGGGGAGACCAGTGGTACCGACTCTCTGGTCCTAGATTTGCCGCAGGCACACAGGCATTGAGTTTGCGTCTTAAAATAACTCTGAAGGAGTTGTGCGTCAGCTTGGTGCAGATGGCGTTTCTTGTTGAAGCAATTCTTTCAGCGTGACAGAAAAGCTTTGGTAGAGATTTCGAGCGGCCGACCCGATACTCTGGAACTCTCGTGCCACGGAGGGATTTTGGTGAGCTCAAGAACTGAACTTGAACTGAGGAGTTTTGGTTTTAACATACCTCAGAACATGCCCTCTCAGAGATAGAAAGCTGGTTGTTATGGAGCAAAGACGTGTGAATGCAGTTACCTTTACCCTGATTTCTGTGTCCTGCATGGTGTGTATAAGTGCACATGACCTTCTGTCACTGTTAAACATGACTGATTATCATAAATAATAATTATTATTAACCAAATAATAATAATTCATTTCAGTAATTAAATGTGTTTATAATGAACCTTTGATGATTATTTATGAACCTTGTAATAGGACAGTGAAAAGAGTTTATTATAAATGATTCTTCTAAATCTTGAAGTGTCCTTCATCTGGAACAGCAGTCAGATAAAGGCAGTCAGATTAAAGATGGTTTACAGCCGACTTTGTGTCTCCTGTGATGGATAATCTGTAAATAGAAGTACAGCCAGGACAGCTTGACCCAGCTGAGGAAGTGTGACCTTTGGGTCACAAATGAGGCCATTCATGTTGCTACACTAACGTTTCATCTGAAATTCAAATCCAGACATTTTCTTCCTGTCACAATCTGCTCCAGCCTCCCTGACTGTGTCTCTCCCCTGCCTCCTGAATAGTCTTTATTGTTCTCACCTGCCCCCGTTAATCTGCCCATGTGTTCCTGATTGTCTCCCTGAGTATTTATACCTCCCGTCTTGTTTGAGTCTTTGTCGGATCATTGTGTTTGTTGTCAGCGTTGTTTTGTTCTGTCGTTCCCGCTCTGCCATTAAAACCATTTTTACTTTATCCGAGCCTGCATTTTTGCCTCCTGTCAGCTCCTCCACACATGGTCCGCCATCATCCACACCCGCAACGTGACAGAATGATCCGACCAACCTGGACCTGTGGTGAGCTCTAGTCATCTGCCTGGAGGATTTGTTTGCTTTATCTCCTTTTAAGCTGAGGGAGATTTCGACCTGGGTTTTTTTTTTTTTTTGGCACATCCTACCTGTTCTCGGGGTGGTCAAGATCATTTTCCTCTCCTGCTGTTTTCGCCCCGTCCTGTTTTCCCATGGAAGCCGCAGATCCTGGAGCTTTGATGGAGTTACACCCCCTACGCACACCAACATTCTCCGGGGTGGTAGGGACGGTCTCCCTGCTTTTCTTCTGCTTCCCTGCACCCAAGCCTCTGCCTGTGACCCAGCTGATCGTGATGTGCACCTGCTCTGACCGTTGTCGAGTACCTGCCGCCGTTCCTGGTTTCCTCGCGTCGCTCCTTCAGTTCAGCAACTTCCTGGTCCACGCCTGCGGGGCCTATGCCTGCAGGTCCTCCATGGTGCAGTCTCTTCAGGGTCCCACGCCTGCTGCTGCAGGTTCCATTTCCAGTTTTCGAGTGTTCCAGTTCCCCAGTGTCCTGCTGTCGAGTTCCGGTGTCCCGCACCTGCTGCTGTTGAGTTCCAGTGTTTCAAGTTCCCGAGTTCCTGTTTCCAAGTTCCGAGTGTTCCGGTCCCCTGCCTCCTGATTAGTCTTTATTGTTCTCACCTGCCCCCTGTTAATTTTCCCATGTGTTCCTGATTGTTTCCTAGAGTATTTATACCTCCCGTCTTGTTTGAGTCTTTGTCGGATCATTGTATTTGTTGTCAGCGTTGTTTTGTTCTGTCGTTCCCGCTCTGCCATTAAAACCATTTTTACTTTATCCGAGCCTGCATTTTTGCCTCCTGTCAGCTCCTCCACACATGGTCCGCCGTCATCCACACCCGCAACGTGACACTTCCATAACAAACCTTTTCTCTGCCTTTGTTTAGTTTTATTAGAAATGTTAGTTTAACCAAATAATCGGTGTCATCAGTTTTTGTCTGTTCCCTAAAATGTGTTTGTAAAATAAATGAATGAAACTTTGTATCTGCGGTTCCGTGTTCTGGTCCTGCTGATCCCGATTTAGGACATTTCCTTCACAAAAAGTGATGCGATTGCTTTGCTCAAGAGCACTAACATGAATCGGAACCTCAACTCGTGGAGTAGGTCTGTAAAGTAACCCTAATCCTAACCCCATGGGCAACAGGTGCATTTGATCAGAAATCATCAGGTAAACAAATCCTTCTAGAGCTCTACAACCCCTCAAGATGCTTTACAACACAGCAGTCATTCACCCGTTCACACTCTGGAGCAACGATCGCTCTCAGAAAACTCTGACAAAATCAGAATAAACACAAAAACACGACTCAACTACTCAGAGTAAAACTTTTAGTTTAAGTTTTATTTTGATTTATCATCAAAAACACAGAAAATCATCTTTTACTGATGAAGGAAATCATTTCTTTGGGTTTTTAGCACCTGGAAGATTATTTACACACCTGAACGACTCAAATATCTGTAAAAATAAAGTTCAGTCCATCATAAAAGTCTAAAGATATTAATTCAGAATGGGCAGGTATTTAACTAGTAAAGGTCATCTTTCTACAGTCATGGTGCATCTTAAAATAACTTCAGTTTATTGTCTCAAATGTTGAAATGTTTTAGTTTCCAGCAGAAATCTGAGGTCTAACCGTTGGAGTTAATCCCGTTAGATATTGTTTAACCTAAATGTTGAGTAGATTTGTTTCCAGACATGAGCTAAAGTGTGCTGCACCCAGAAGTTAGTGTGGGTTAGACAGCTCAGAAGCCAGACTAAAACATGAGCAACAGCAACTACACGGGTTTGTTCTAGTCTGCAGCATTCAGTTTTAATTATTGTCAGAGTTCTACTTTATGATGCTCGGCACCCGTTTGTACTTCAGTCTAATCTCAACAAGCTGCCAGAAAGCCGAGGAGTAAAAACTACATCCATCAGCTAATTAGATAAGGAGATTCCAGATTTGAATCATGGAGAGGCGCTGATGTTCTGCTGGAGTTCATGAGCAGAAGAACAGAAACTCGAGGATCTTCCTACGAGCGTCTAAATGAGACCGACTGCATGGTTTTATCAGTAATTACATCACTCATCTCCAAATCACACCGTCATCACGCTTAATTGAGCAAAAATTGGACACATAAGAAAAAATAATTAAGGTCCCCCTTTCCTTCAAACAGATTCATTAATAAATTTACTTGGCGACGTGTTTCCAGGTGTTTTTTCCTCCAGGTGGAGAAGCCGCGCTCATTTCCAGGCGTCTTCTCTCCAAGGACGTCTTATAGTGGAGTCTTCCTGATCAGATACGACCTGTAAAAGTATAAATGTAATTATAATTACAACCAAACCTTTCCTTTCATGATTTAGTCACAATACAGATAAAAATCCGTCTTTAAGCTTCTCTAATGGTTTCTTAATTTAAACGCCTGCAGAACAAATCAAAGCTTCTTAAAACTCACAACCAACCTGTTACAGACACCATTCGCCTGAAACTTCACCGGTTTTCACCACAATCAAAATAAGAGCACGGAAACTTTTGTTGTGGTAATCAGAACAGTTAGCTTCTAATCTCCTAAAGAACAAACACAAAAACGTGTGAAAAAAAGAAAATCAGTTGTTATGTGGCTCTGACTGAATCTTTAGGAGGTGACACCAACAGCCAGTCTGAATCCAAATTATAGGTTAAACCTTATTGTTTCACCCTTTCATGAATAAATATTCCAGGTAAAGCGTCCCTTAAGACTAATTTAATCCACTTGATGGCGTTATGTTCACCTCCTCACACATGTGAGAACATGAACGTATCGGAGCTTTTGTCTGTGATCTGATTGTTTATCAGTTCTGACCGTTTGTTGGTGGCTCTGGGTGGGCTGTGTTCTCTGCAGTCCTCCTTAAACGACACAGTCGTGTGACTGAAACGAACCACAGCTGTGAGTCAACCAGCGGACGGGGCTGGACTGCTGTTTCTATGGCAACGGGAAGCAAACCAGAGTCATCCAAGCAACGCGTCGGAGCGGAGCGACAATTACAGTAGCTGTTAGAGCATCAAATGGTTCTGAAACCAGAAGCTTCAGACAGAAGAAGCACTTTGTGTTTTTACAGTGGAGGTGAATAATTTAGAAGCATTTATCATCTTTGTGTCAATCATGCTGCTTTTTCACACGAACAAAGCCTTAGTGTGTTTTTAATCGTCCCTTCTTTGTTTTACTTTTAATTAGCAGACCTTCATCCTCATAATTTGAGTCTGGAACAAAAGTCCATTAACCCGCACTCTCTCCAGTCTGACCTCAAAGCCTGCTAATGCACTTCATTATTCACTCGTCTGTTCAAGTAGCTGCTGGTCCACACGTCCTCGTCCAAAATCCAGAGTCTCACTGGGACGGGACCAGTTAGGCACACAAATGTCAAGCTGCAAGATGCTGTGCAACATTTCCTTTCAGTTTAATGACAAAAAGTCTTAATTTGTTGGCAGTTTGTCTTCATTTCATTTGTAGTTTGGTCGTGTTTGAGAGATCATCAGCCTCGTGTGTCTTTGGCTCTGAGCCGAGTCTCTGCTGAACCACCAGACAGATTATAATGAAAGCAGAACTGCTCGAACATCTACAGCTGATTCAATTTCTGGAACAGAAAGGAAATAAAACGACCACAGATTTGGTTTGTGCACAGATTCTGCATCTGACGGCATCAACGGAAAGATGAACAGACGCCAAAAAAGTTAATGAATCCTGTCAGAGTCAGAAAACCTCCAACGCCCATCACTAGCAGACTTAAGGCTGTGGCGGTAACAGCAAAAACAAAAGGTGAAATCAGCCTTTAATTCTGCTAAATGACTGCAGACTGAAGTCAGCTTTCATCCAATCTAAAGGCTCCAGCTACACTTTTTATGTATATTTTATTAACTTGTGATTTGTGGGTTTTCATGCAGCCAAAGTGACTAAATCTAATGATTCAGATTAAACTACTTGGCAGACGTTGGTAATGAGAACACGGTCTACTATTCAGCCACCAGAAAAAAAATAGAAAACTTTATGGAGACTAATCAGGAAATTTACTTGCAATTTTGTACAAAATGCCTTCATCAGCTTTTATATTTAATGAAACTTTGCTGTTTTGCTTCATAAGAAAGGAAATAATCTCCACATGATTTATGCTCAGGTGTTTTTAATCAATCAAAGCTTTATTTATAAAGCGCCTTCCGCAACCCTGACAGGAAGCCCAAAGCGCTGAACATGGTACAGTTGTAAGTAATTATACTGAATAAATCAACAATAAAAGAAATTCAAATTACAAAATACAAATTACAAAATACAAAATGGAAATAACAAGATAGATGAAACATTCCGGTAAAATACAAATGTGTGAAACACAATTGGATTGAGTGGATGGATTGAGTGTACCAATGAAAACTGTGGAATGGATTCAACATAAAAGAGGGCCATAATCAAACATGTTCTGGAAACGCCAAGCGGAGGAGGTGTGTTTTTAGGTGACTCTTAAAGACTGGCAGAGAAGGGGACAGCCTAACTGAGGGTGGCAACTGGTTCCAGAGTAACAGTGCTAGGACTGAGAAAGCCCGGTCCCCACGGGTACGACACCTAGACCGAGGGACAGCGAGCAGGCCTTGGTCAGAGGAGCGCAGAGCGCGTGATGGGGAATGTTTGTTCAGGAGAGTGGCCAGATAGGGGGGAGCACCACCCTGGAAGAAATGATAAACAAAGATGAGTATTTTGAATTGTGAGCGATAGCAAATCGGAAGCCAGTGCAGGGAGGCCAGAACCGGACTGATGTGGTCCCGTTTCCTGGTCCCAGTCAGGAACCTGGCAGCGCTGTTCTGCACAACCTGTAGGCGACGCAATGTTGACTGACACAACCCTGCATATAGAGAGTTGCAGTAGTCAAGCCGAGAAATTACAAAGTCATGCAGTACCCGCTCCAGGTGGGCTCTCGACAGCATATGCTTGATTTTAGCAAGGCGTCTCAGGTTTTTAAGGTGGTATGAGTTTAAAACTTTCTACCTGATTTACTTTTCAGATGAGAAACTGGTTAATTTTGTTCTTTACACTCATGTACAGGAAACAGCTGCTGCATGAATCAGGTGGAAATAAAAATGATGCTCTGGTTGTATCATGGTGCAGCTTTCATCATCATCATCATCATCAACATCACCATCCCCATCATCATGACCATAATCATCCTCATCTTCACCATAATCATCATCATCACCATCATCATCATCACCATAATCACCATCACCATCCTTATCATCATGACCATAATCATCCTCATCTTCACCATCACCATAATCATCATCATTACCATCATCACCATCATCACCATCATCACCATCATCATCATCATCATCATCATCACCATAATCAACATCATCACCATCATCATCATCATCATCATCATCATCATCATCAACATCACCATCACCACCACCACCATCATCATCATCATCATCATCATCATCATCATCATCATCATCATCACCATCATCACCATCATCATCATAATCATCATCATCATCATCATCACCATCATCACCATCATCACCATCATCTCCATAATCTCCATCATCATTATCACCATCACACCATCATCATCATCACCATCATCATTATCACAATCATCATTATCACCATCACATCATCATCATCACCATAATCACCATCATCACCATCATCATTATCACCATCACATCATCATCATCATCATCATCACCATCATCATTATCACCATCACATCATCATCATCATCATCATCATCACCATCATCACCATCATCATCATAATAATCATCATCACCATCATCATCATCACCATAATCACCATCATCATCATCATCATCATCATCATCACCATCATCATCATCATCATCATCATCAACATCATCATCACCATCACCACCACCACTATCATCATCATCATCATCATCATCATCATCATCATCACAATCACCATCCCCATCATCATGACCATAACCATGCTCATCTTCACCATCACCATAATCATCATCATTACCATCATCACCATCATCACCATCATCATCATCATCACCATAATCACCATCATCACCATCATCATCATAATCATCAACATCACCATCACCACCATCATCATCATCATCATAATCATCATCATCACCATCATCACCAGCATCACCATCATCATCATCACCATAATCACCATCATCACCATCATCACCATCATCATCATCATCATCATCATCATCATCATCATCATCACCATCATCACCATCATCATCATCATCATCAACATCATCATCACCACCATCATCATCATCATCATCATCATCATCAACATCATCATCACCATCACCACCACCACCATCATCATCATCATCACAATCACCATCCCCATCATCATGACCTTAACCATGCTCATCTTCACCATCACCATAATCATTATCATTACCATCATCACCATCATCACCATCATCATCATCATCATCACCATAATCACCATCATCACCATCATCATCATCATCATCATCAACATCACCATCACCACCATCATCATCGTCATCATCATCATCATCATCATCATCATCATCATCGCCATCATGATAATCATCATCATCATCACCATCATCTCCATAATCTCCATCATCATTATCACCATCACACCATCATCATCATCACCATCATCATTATCACAATCATCATTATCACCATCACATCATCATCATCACCATAATCACCATCATCACCATCATCATTATCACCATCACATCATCATCATCATCATCATCACCATCATCATTATCACCATCACATCATCATCATCATCATCATCATCACCATCATCACCATCATCATCATAATAATCATCATCACCATCATCATCATCACCATAATCACCATCATCATCATCATCATCATCATCATCATCAACATCATCATCACCATCACCACCATCATCATCATCATCATCATCATCAACATCATCATCACCATCACCACCACCACCACCATCATCATCATCATCATCATCATCATCATCATCACAATCATCATCACCATCATCATCTTCACCATCACCACCATAATCACCATCATCATCATCACCATCATCACCATAATCACCATCATCATCATCATCATCATCATCACCATCATCATCATCATCATCACAATCATCATCACCATCATCATCTTCACCATCACCATCTTCACCATTATTATAACCATCACCTTCATCATCATCATCATCATAACCATCACCATCATTGCCATCATCGCCATCATCATCATCATCATCATCATCATCATCATCATCATCACCACAATCATCATCACCATCATCATCTTCGCCATCACCATCTTCTCCTTTATTATAAACATCACCTTCATCATCATCATCATCATCATCATAACCATCACCATCATTGCCATCATCGCCATCATCATCATCATCATCATCATCATCACCATCATCATACCCATAACCATCACCATCTTCACCATCATCATCATCATCATCACCATCTTCATTATTGTCATCATCACTGATGGTTCTTCAGGTCCTGCAAATATTGTTCACTCGTGTAAGCCAGGTCGGTTCAGACTAAACTGGCTGGTACAGCAGGTGAAGCGGCAAGGTCATCTGTCTACCCGTTATCATTTCAGACGGGGAGACACCTGTAGACTCATGAGGGGTGGCCCGTATGGCCATTAGGACGATCGGAAGCTTCACATCCCAGTCTCGGTAATTAGAGGACACGTACTTCCTCAAAATGCTGATAACCGTCTGGTTCATCCTCTCGACCTGGCCAGAAGACTGGGGGTGATGACTAATGTGGAAATTGGCCTTCACACCCAACAATCGCCAAAGATGTTCCATCACTTCAGAGGTGAAGTGAGTTCCTCTGTCCGAGTCAACCCGAGTGGGAAGACCGAACCGGGCGAAGATGTGATTCATCAAGAAAAAGCTGTTGTTTGTGGCGTGTCATTAGGTGTTGGTAGACATTGAACCCATTTGGTGAATGCACAGGTCACAGTCAAGATGTATTTATTGCCCCTGCTGGACCTGGTCAGAGGCCCCACCCAATCGAATTGCAAGTCTAACCACGGTGTGGACGGTCCCATTCTCTGTAGGGGAGCTCTGTGTGCGGGGTTGGATGGCTGAAACTGACAACAAACCAAACAACGCTGGACGTGATCTGAGACGTCGCGACACATCCCCGGCCAATAAGCAACCTGGCTCAGGGCACCGAACGTGGCCTTGGCACCTTTGTGTCCGGCGGAGGGAGAGTCATGAGCTTACGTGATCATGCCCCCCGCCCCCCTTAGTGACTGTAGTGCCATGAGGACAGGTGGCAAAGGAGGCTTGAAGGCGTGCATCAGCAACCCTTCTCAGCGTGACACGAACACGAAAGAGAGCACGGAGCTCAGGAATGGAGTCAAGCTCGACGGAAAAAGGCAGATGAGTTGTAGGATCAGAAAGATACAGGATCATCCTGCTTTTAGCAGGGTCCTGGAACTGAAGACTGACAAGATTGTTACCAGAAAAGACAGGTTGAACGGACACAACACCCTTGGATGGTTTGGAGGTGGACGCGTTAGCGGCCTGAGCTCGAGTCACGGCACACACACTAGGTGGGTCAGACCGAGAAGACACATCCTCAGGGAGCCACAAGAGATTGAAGACCCATGGGGTACGATCGACCGCACCTTGTTTGGCAAGAGAGTCTGCAAGGTTGTTCAAATCCTTGTCAGTTCCGGGTGCACGAGAATGCCCTTTGACTTTACACCAATAGATGTGCATATCATGTGACGTCGCTAGGGCGTCACAAGCCATGAAGTGGTCCTGATGTTTAGGTTGTGGTCCTGATGTTTAGGTCCGGTTAGAGGTCAGGAACCCGTTACTCTTCAAAGAATGAAACTGAGGCACGCGTAGTCCGAGTCGGTGCAAATCACCAGCTCACGGACTCCACGGTCCACAGCAAGATGTAGTACTAACAAGATCCCAGCCACTTCTGCAAACTGTGAGGTCTGAAGCCTGATTTATGCTTCTCCATCTGCGTCAGTGCGGAGACATGCAACACCATCATCTGTCCTTGCGTAGGGCTCCGGCAGGTATGCAAGTACGTATGGAGTCGAGCCCACTTTTTTAAACATCCGTCGAACGAGAAGGATTACGCAAGCTTGTGATTGTTCAGGACGCCGCTGTTGTTTACAGCACCCCCATTGCAAAGAGAGCCGAGGATAACTAGTGGCAGACACGGAGAAGCTTGAGGAATACCTCGTGAAAAAACGCAAAAAATATGAATGTTTAATTCTCCCGTGACTGGAGGAGTGACAAGATGCGCAGCAAGCGTTTTATTTGTGGACAGAAATGACAGGAAACGTGGGTTTAGAGGTGGGGAGCGCATGAAGAGGTGGGAGAATGAGAGACAAATATGTCCATGTCATAATCAATCAATCAATCAAAGCTTTATTTATAAAGCGCCTTCCGCAACCCTGTCAGGAAGCCCAAAGCGCTGAACATTGTACAGTTGTATGTAAATATATTGAATAAATCAACAATAAAAGAAATTCAAATTACAAAATACAAATTACAAAATACAAAATGGAAATTACAAGATAGATGAAACATTCTGGTAAAGGACAAATGCGTGAAACACATTTGGATTGAGTGGATGGATTGAGTGTACCAATGAAAACTGTGGAATGGATTCAACATAAAAGAGGGCCAAAATCAAACATGTTCTGGAAACGCCAAGCGGAGGAGGTGTGTTTTTAGGTGATTCTTAAAGACTGGCAGAGAAGGGGACAGCCTAACTGAGGGTGGCAACTGGTTCCAGAGTGACGGTGCTAGGACTGAGAAAGCCCGGTCCCCACGGGTACGACACCTAGACCGAGGGACAGCGAGCAGGCCTTGGTCAGAGGAGCGCAGAGCACGTGATGGGGAATGTTTGTTCAGGAGAGTGGCCAGATAGGGGGGACCACCACCCTGGAAGAAATTATAAACAAAGACGAGGATTTTGAATTGTGAGCGATAGCAAATCGGAAGCCAGTGCAGGGAGGCCAGAACCGGACTGATGTGGTCCCGTTTCCTGGTCCCAGTCAGGAACCTGGCAGTGCTGTTCTGCACAACCTGTAGGCGATGCAGACAATAAATGACTCTTGACTCTTGACTCTTGACTCTTGACTGACACAACCCTGCATATAGAGAGTTGCAGTAGTCAAGCCGAGAAATAACAAAGGCATGCAGTACCCGCTCCAGGTGGGCTCTCGACAGCATAGGCTTGATTTTAGCAAGGCGTCTCAGGTGAAAGAAACTGGACCGGATCACAGAATTGATGTGAGCGTCAAATTTAAGTCCTACATCAAGTTTCACCCCCAAACTGGTAACAACTGGTTTTGAGTATGGAGAAAGAGGGCCAAGATCAGCATAACGATCCACATTCCTGCTGTTGGGGTGGAAAACAATGAGCTCTGTCTTTCCCTCATTCAGATGTAGATAGTTGGACATTAGCCAAGACTTCACCTCATTAACACAGGAGACAAAGGACTGAATAGAGTGACCTTTCTCCTTGTATATAACTCTCTTATATACAAAAAAACCAATATAAACACACTATCTTGGACCCAATACATGACAGGATACCACAGAACAGCGCTACGCCCTCTGTTGTCCTGCCGGGGAATTGCTTTGCAACACTCTCCAGGAGACAGAGAAGTATGAAAGCAAAACGCTTCCGTCAATCCGTGCGTGTCTGTCCCTTGCGGAGCTGACGGAGAAGCATAAACCAGGCTTTAGGACCCAACCGGTAACACAGGGAGTCCTTCTGGTCAGCGTGCAACCAGACGACACCCATGCCTGACCTAGGTGCATCACTGAGTCGAAAAGAACTGCCGTCAACGTACACGGTCGGCAAGTCCACACAAAGAGAGTGTCATGAGTAGGGTTGCCAACCGTCCCTTGAAAAACGGAATTGTCCCGTATTTAGAAACAAAAGTGCACGTCCCGTATTGAACTCAAAAGGGACGCACTTTGTCCCGTAATATAGTATGGATCAAAATTAGTCTGTAGTCTATTACCGGAATTAACGCTTTGTTTGAAAGCCAGCCCTTCGCCTGCTCTGTGACCAATGAACTGATCGCATGCTTACACACGAATATGACGATACAGATTACTGCTTATTTCATTGGTCGAGGAACGGTCGCTTGGGGAGAAGATACCGGAAGAAAACAGATGACAGCAAACAGCACGGCCAACAGGGAAAATAACGCCGACACTGCTGTACAAGTCTCGGACGACAGTACCCCTCCGAGAAAGAAGAAAAAAGGCTTAAAAAATACAGGGAGGAATGGGAAAAGGAAAATTCCTGGCTGGAAAAACTGCGCGATAACACCTATAAAGCGCACTGCACCGTGTACCGGCGCAGTTTTTCCATAGGGCATGGTGGACTGACTGACCTCAAGCAACATGCTTCTAGTAGTAGCCACATGAAAAACATAAAGGACGTGAAAGCACGGCGAACCCTCGATCCGTTTGTCGTCCACAAGGCCACAGCAGAAGCAGATATGGTAAGTAAACATTGCTTTTTTTAAACCCTCTGATTAAAGTGAAGGTATTTATATGAAGAAAAAAAACACTGTGTTGGGGCTTGTTCACTATTATTTTTATTATTTTTGTTGTCTGTTTTGTCATTAGTTTTTCTATTTTTTTTTTCAACTTGGGTGTTTAGTTTCGATGTAGCCTTGTCTTGGTTTATATGTTGTTTGGATAATTTTAAACTAAAAGGATGGATAAATACATAATAAATAAAGTGAACTATTGTATTGTATAAAAGCTATACAATGCAATAAATATACAATAAATGTTTTCCATTTATTTACCACTGTAAGTTTTCTATGTGGTGCTTATAACCCAGGTTTACTTCTTATCTCCATTGGCAGGTTAAACATCTCTATGGATGAGCTTTATGACGAGTGTGTCACTGCAACCAGCCTTCTGGAGCACCTCACCAAAGGACCTCAGGAGAAGGAAAAGTGGCAGTCCAAGGGAACAGCTGAGAAGTGTAAAGAAATTCTTCAGGCAGCTGACCTCTCCAACATCCAGCCTGTTGTATCGTTTGTACTCAGCATCCCATCTTCCACTGGATTGGCAGAGAGGATTTTCTCTCTCATGAAGAATAAGTGGACTGATGTGCGGAACAAATGTTCTACTGAAATAATTAGATGTGAGCTCATTGTCACTCTAAATTGTGACATGTCTTGCTCAGAGTTTTACTCTGCAGTACTGAAAGACAAACAACTCCTAAATGCAGCAAGATCTCAAAAGAAATACAAATGGAGATAAAAAATAGTCTGTTTTCACATAATGTAGCATTGAGCTTTTGAGTTCATGAGTTTGGACTTTTTTTTTTAGTTCAACCGTAGGCTACAGTCGAGGCCTTTGAGGCACAAATATGTTTACAGCTTCTCCACAGACTTTCTGTTTGCACTTTCCTAATTGCACTCAATGTGCAGTTACAGCGTTGCTCTTTCTGTTGTTTTCTATTAATTTATACAATTTTAAGTTAAGCAGAACAGAGTTGTTTTAAAGAGAGCTATTTATTATCTAAAAAGTAAAGCATAACAGGCTACCGTTTAAGAAAGAGACCTACTTTTTTTTTGTCATTTTGCACAAAAAGTTGAGCATAACAGTTTTCTGTTTAAGAAAACTACCTTTGTTACTTATAATAATTTTGTAATTTCACGCCATAAATAAATGGCCAAATGATCATTTGTTTCCCATGTTTTCATATCACAAAGAATATGCATCTTCTTAAGCCAACTTCAAGTCAAATAGTAAAAAAAAAATCCTTTCACACACACAAAAAAAGAGCAAAAAAAATCACCACGCTGGGAAGGGTGGCCTGGAGCGGCCGGCCCTGCCCGCGAGGTGTCCCTTATTTATTTTTCAGGGAGTTGGCAACCCTAGTCATGAGCCAGGGTGAGTACTCTCATTCACCTAACCATCTTTGAGTCTCTTGCCAGGAGAGGGAGTGCCCCAGCTGTTCCTGATCAGCAATCAGCGGGGTGTTTTCCTATTTAAGGTGGACGGAGGGCACAATTCAAGGCCGGAAGATTGCCTCAGCTTGGTAGTACCCAGCCACTTGAGTTAACCTCTTGTAACTCTAGGATTCTTGTGCTTTAGTATTTTTGCTCTAGGTATTTTTGGAATTTTTTTTTACTTTTGCTACCGCCTGGAGCTTATTGTGGATTACTTCCCTTCTTCAGGATTCCCGCTTGTTCTCTGGTCGCTTGCCTTTGGATACCTACCTCTGACTCCAGGATTTGGATACTCAGCGTGCGGACCATATCACCAACCTCCATAACCCACCTCTCTCATCTCAACCCGGTGCCCCATCCACCAGGACGCCCCTCTTTCCTCCACCTATGCACCCTCTCCTGCGCTCCCCCGGCTCTCAACCTGCTCCCTCCTCCAGCCAGCAAACTCACGTCCCACAGTAAGTTCTGCTGAACACCTCTGACTAAATGGACCTCTGAATCAGAATCAATGCTCACCTGTGTTCTCCCTCTTCCAGATGCTTAGCTGCCATAGCAGTACCTACCACAGACTTATCTGTGCATCCTCAGTTCCTTCTTTATAAATAAATCATTTTTTACCCCCGTTCTTGGTCTGTGTTGCATTCTGCATGTCTTGGGTCAGGTACCTTCCTCCAAACATGACAGAAACTAGTCGAAGTAGTGGTGGTTGGGGTTTAGAAGAGTCTGAGAAGGGCTAGCTGGCAGGACTGACGTGACGGCATTGTCTGAGCAGTGTTGGCACGCAGCCAAACCCATGCCAAGAGGGCTATGACAGTTCTGGGCATAGCGTACTTCAATGTCAAAGCTTTGAAGAGCCAGCATCCATGACGCGATTCGCGCATTGGTCACCACACCATCTCTGATGCGCTGACTGTTAAGGAAGGTCACTGGCTGATGCTGAGTTTCAATGACGATTTTCTGTCCACCGATGTAGCTAGAAGTGTTTCACCACCCACATGGTGGAAAGCAAAGCTTTTTCACAGCCAGAGTACTTTAACTCAGGATCGGATAAGAGCTTACTAGCATAGGCTACGACACGCCTGTCGCAGTCATATACTTGGTAGAGACCGACACTCAAACAGTGGGATGAAAAACCAACCTCAAGGTGAAACTCCTTGTCACAATCTGGGAGCTCCAAGCACGGAGCTGAGCATAACGTGGCCTTCAGATCATCTATAGCCTGTTGCTGCTGCTCAGTCCACTCGAAAGGCACACCCTTCTTCAGTAGGTTAGTCAGAGATCTTGCTATCTCAGTATAGTGTTCTACAAATTGGAGCGAGTAGTTGCACACACCTAGAAAACGCCGACGTTCGGAGACATTCGTAGGAGGTTTGATGGTGGCCACACCTTGAATTCTGCCAAGTTGGGCTGCACTCCCTGTGGTCCCACAAGGAGGCCAACAAACTGAACCTTTGACCTGCACCACTGACCTTTGGCGAGAGAAATCTTTGCACCAGCAGCTGCAAGCTGACCCATGACGTCGTCCAGCTTGGACAGGTGGTCATCCAAGGTACGCTTATGAACAAGAATATCGTCGACATAGATGAGGGTATCTCACTCTTGAGCATCAGGGCAGGCTTTGTCCAAGAAGATGTTGAACTCAGCTGGTGAGTTGGAATAACCAAAAGGACACAGAGTGAAGGTGTACTGGCGGTTAGCAAAGGAAAAGGCTAATTTATATTGGTCAGATTTATGGACAGGAATTGTCCATAATCCAGACGCAATGCCAAGGGTGGAGAAGTATTTAGCGTCTTTCACTTACGGGAGTTCTTGTTCCAGGCGCGCCATCGGCTACCTAGACAAGGGAACCTGTTTGTTGAGTTGTGTGTAGTCAATGGTCAGTCGCCACTTACCATTAGGTTTCTTTACTGGCCACAAGGGAGCAGAGTAAATGCAGTCCATCTTTGACCTAAAAGGCCATGCTCTATTTGCTCTGCCCAAGCAAAACCATAAGTTTCTGACACAAGCCTAATCTACAAGATATGGGCCAAGGCCACTCATTCTCTGTGCTCTTATCTAAACTGTTGCTTCCTCGGACAGCACAAGAAAGAAGAAAGAAGATGAAGAACTCTTTCTCTTTAAATAATAATCAAATAACTTTGTTAGTCCAAATAATCATGTGAAGCTCAATAGTCAATCAATCTGTGAAAAAAGAATATTAATTACCTGTTATTATAATCCTATAATAGTATATAATAAGTAATATAACTTTAAATATTTACATTAGACTGATCACACGTAATGCTAGTTACATGACAAATTTACTTTTTTCTGATCCAATCAGAACCTTCCAGATCTGACGTGAGGCATTGTTTTGTTGGTGCTTGTATAATCCCCTTTTGTTGTCAAATTCGGATCTGACAGTAAATCAAAACATCCTAATTATAAAACTATATCCCACGTCATCTTAACTTCGGTTCCAAGCGTTCTAGAGAAGTTATCGGAGTGGCCAATCCGTAACTTTCCTCTTAAAGCCGAAAGAACCTAACGACAAGCTGGATTAAATCTGTTGCATGTTCCACCTGCTGCAACGGTTCCTTCAGAATAAAAGTTGAACCATCACAACCCCTTCAGGGTCTCGCTGATGCCAATAAACTGTCATGACCTGGGAGTAACTTATGACTGGAAGGGTCGGCAACCGCTGCATATCTACAGGCGTCGGTTCCAAGAGGGTCCAAGCTGGACCCCGACATTCCGAATCTAAATGGGGACTTTCGTTGGGGTACGTAGACCGACAGATGGCGTCTCAATGTGTGTTATAATCTCCAAACCAAAGCTTAGAGTGAAACACCCTTTCACTCCCACTCAGAACTAATTGTCTCTCCGGATTTGCTGGTTCTGAACATATTTCACACACACACCATCCTCAGTCTTACTCCACCTTAGACACATCATACACATAGTGTTTAAAGTTAGTCTTATTTAAATAGTTTAGAAATAAATCTTCTTAAACTTTAAAACTTGACTCTCTCTCTCTCTTGTCTCTGGGTTAATACGAAGTGTTATCTAATCCCTGCAATAAAAAGTTCCGATCTTCTGCTTAAAGTAATATTCAAAGATCTATCAAACTGATTTCATATTTCCTATGGAATCTCACATTTTATGGGTCATTACTTAAGATGTAACCAACAAATCATTACGTCATCATCACAATCATCATCATCATCATCACCATCATCATAACCATCATCATCACCATCATTGCCATCATCATCGTCAAAACCATCACCTTCACCATCATCATCATCACCATTACCATCTTCACTATTATCATAACCATCGCCATCACCATCATCACCACCATCATCAACAACATCATCATCACCATCACCATCATCGCCATCATTGCCATCATCGCCATCATCATCATCACAATCATCATCACCATAACCATCATTATCTTCACCATCACCATTTTCACCATTATCATAACATCACCATCATCACCATCGTCATCATCATCATTAACATCATCATCACCATCACCATCATCATTGGTAGGGATTTTACCAGTATGTTTATCAATAACCCATTTCCTGTAGTCGAACAGAAGAGGAGACAATGAGACAACAATTCAACCAGTTTTAACTGTGGCATATAAACGAGGCAAAATGCCCCGAACATCTGGTCACAGACTTTATTTAAACAAAAAGATAAGAAAGAAATGGGAGTGAGAGAGAGAGAGAGAGAGAGAGAGTGTGTGTGTGTGTGTGTGTGTGTGTGTGTGTGTGTGTGTGTGTGTGTGTGTGTGTGTGTGTGTGTGTGTGTGTGTGTGTGTGTAGTCAAGAATGTCTGTGAGTGTGTGTATGGGAAGAAAAGTGTGTGGATGTGTCTGAGTGTGAGAATGCTTCAGGACATTTGTTAACAGGATTAAGCAATGAAATACAAAATTTCCATAACATAAACCCATCATCATAACCATCACCATCATCATCATCACCATCATCATCATCACCACCATCATCTTAACCATCATCACCATCCTCATCATCATCACCATTACCATCACCATTATTATCATCATCATAACCATCACCATTACCATTGTTACCATCATCATCATCATCATCATCATCATCACTATCATCACCATAATCATAACCATCATCACTATCATCACCATTATCACCATCACTATCATCATCATCATCACCATCATCATTATCACCATCACATCATCATCATCATCACCATCACCATTATCACCATCATCATCACTATCATCACCATCATTATCACCATCATCACCATCATCATCATCACCATTATCACATCATCATCATCATCATCATCATCATCATCATCACCATCATCATCACCATCATCATCATCATCATCATCATCATCATCATCATCATCATCATCACCATTATCACATCACCATCATCATCATCATCATCACTATCATCACCATAATCATAACCATCATCACCATCATCACCATTATCACCATCACATCATCATCATCATCACCATCACCATTATCACCATCATCATCACTATCATCATCATCATTATCACCATCATCACCATCATCATCATCACCATTATCACATCATCATCATCATCATCATCATCATCATCATCATCATCACCATCATCATCATCATCACCATCATCATCATCATCATCATCATCATCACCATCATCATCATCATCACCATCAGCATTATCACCATCATCACCGTTATCACCATCACCATTATCACCATCATCATAACCATCACCATCATCATCATCACCATCAGCACCATCAACATAACCATCACCTTCATCATCACCATCATCATCACCATCATTATCATCATCAGATCCATCAGTTCCATCATCATCATCATCATCATCATCATCACCACTTGCTGCAGCAGAAACCCGTACTGAGAGAATGAGGACTGAGAGGAGATGACGATGACCTCTGAAGTTCCGGCTCACGCCCCCAACTCCCTCTGGGAGCTGGCTTCTCGGAGACTCGGCTCTGCACCTCCAGGACCCAGACCCCCGGGACCGCTAGGTGCTGACGGATGTCCAGGTGGCTGACCGTGAGGGAGGAAAGGCCCATTAGCAGATGGGTGTGGGACCCTGAACCTGACAGGGTTAGTGTAAGACGTGGCACAGCTGAAGGAGGCAGCAGGAGCTGTCATCGACTCCATCAGCGCTAAACGGACCTCCCCCACGCTACTCATAACAAACCCAACAGGAAAAATGGTGACACTGTTCAGGGTGGAGGTTTGTCTTCAGTTTAGATTTGCTGTGAAACACTTTCGTTAGTTTCACTCACACACACACACACACACACACACACACACACACACACACACACACACACACACACACACACACACACACACACACACACACACACACACACACACACACACACATCTGCAGCTAAAACCAACATTGACAGTGTTTAAGTCACCAGCTCAGGGGCCTAGTGTAGCGTGTCCACCCTGGGACCGGGATCAGGGCTCTTATCCTGGTCGGGTCGTACCAAACACCTTAACAATGGGACCCAGCGCCTCTGTGCTTCACACCGAGCTTTAAGGGGTTGGATTGGGGGGGATAACCCACCAAATGGTTCCCAAGCACAGCCACAGCTGCAGCTCTCATGAGGAGACTTTAAACAATACAGTAACTATTCAGCACAAATGGTAAAATCTTTAAATGTAATAAAAGCATAAAGCATGATAAAAGAAAACACATAATTATTTTAACAGTCTTTAACTTTACTTTTTTGTGTTTAGTCACATGTGTGATTAGCCCCGCCCCCCAAAACTTCCAGAGACTCAGACAGGTGTGAGTGTGTGTCTTAGAGAACAAATGGACCCACAAACCGCTCCCCGAGTTCCCTCCACAGAGAATGCTGTCCTCCACCAGCAGGCCCTGAGCTCAGCTCCATCTGCTCGTCGTCTCACACTGGGGTCAACGGTCTGGAGGGCAGGAGAGGCTCGGCTCTGTCCTCCATTTTAGGATCTTGGTTTTGATTTTAACTCCTATGGTGTGGACCACAGTGAGACAGGGTTGGACAGCAAGTCTCTGTGTTGCAGGTTTTCCAGAAATCAAGGGAATGTTTCAGCTCCGCTTCCTGTGATGTGATCAGTAGCTGATGTTGTGTTTTTGTCATTTAAACGTTAAAATGAGGTTTCAACCCCCCAAGATGCTTCACCCATTCACACACTGTTGATAATAACTAGTTTGGTCTTGTGATGGTTAGATGTGAACACTTTCTTTATTTAGTGACTCGTTTTCTTCACCTTCATCCTGACCAATGACAACATGTGATAAATGTGATGTCATCATCTGTTATCTTTGGAGGCGTTAACTGCAGTAAAATACATTCATATCACACAAACTGCCCATTTGTTGTCTTAAACTGACACTTTGAGTACAATAATTATCATCTGTATTGTCACAGTGTCGCTGAGACGTTTAGCTCAATCTTATAATCTGCCTTTAAAACTGGTTGCCATAGGAATGGGATTAACTGATTGTCTTCTTGTAGAAGAGACGTAGTCAGATTTCTGCCGTTCAGCTCCGGTTTGTTTCATCGCCACCAGCTGCTCAGCAGAAGCTAAAAGAGTTCCTCTATCTCCAAAAACACAGGCAGAAACCAGCCAAACAACTGGGTCCAGACACAGAGCCGAGCTGCACTTTGGCTCTAATTACACTGATGGAAGTTCCTTTGTAGGCCTCGGCGCTTCCAAATCGTGGAGCTAAAGAGGATCGGCACTCGGCTAAAGGCTTCATTGTGCTGGGTAAGCTGCTGGCTCAGACGGAGGGGGGACGGGACCAGCTGTAATTAGTTTGGCTCCTTTGCTGCTTCAGATCCCGCCAGCAGAGGGTTTACAGTAAAAGGTGTCTCCACGGGGTTCTGAGGGTTAAGAGAGGGTGGTTTTAACACAACGGTCCCGCAGAGGAGAGGAGGGATCCCTGACTCCGAGTCTGACGTGTTGTGACCAAATTGGATTGGGGGGGGGGGCTTAAAAGATGAGGAAAGGGACCTAATAATGGAGGTTAGCTCTGTATTCATGCTACTTGTATAACTCTTGAAATAAAGGTCAAGAATCTGTTAATAATAACCAGGCAGCATTCAGTCCGACAGGACGGCCGGATAATTGTGATTAGCTACAGTGAGACAGGTCAGCATCACTACAGTTTTCACTCTGGAAGGATACTTTATTCATGTGATTAGGGAAGCATGTGACACATGCTGGAGAAGCTCTGGCATCATCAGGAGCTTAGGAATCCTGACGACATTTAGAACGGATGTCCAGGATACAAATATTCCTGGAAACCAGCAGAAGTCCTCCTGGTTTTACTGGACAGGCGGCTGTTTTTCCACTGTTTTCCTTGACCTGGCTCTCTGAGGTTGTTTTTCATTTTAATTCAGATTTTTTTTCCCACTGTGGGTGTTGTCTTTGGGAGGCAGATTGTTCACGCTCCAGTGAGCAAACTCAAAGCTTCTCAACTCAAAGTCGACCATTTTCCCAGCCCTTTGGCCTGTGAATGGATACCCTCTCCCTTCATTTACTTTGCCGCTGAAAGAGAAGGTCTTTAATAATCCCTCTTCTGCTCTAATCAGAGCCGCTCAGAGATCCTACAGGACCAAGGGCTTCTTTTACTTTTGTGCCGGCTTTAACCGTCTTGATGCCGTTGGCATTTTCCGGCGAGGTCCATCACCCAGGGGCTTTTTAATTTGCTCTCTATTGACTCTGTGTTAATTGGGTTGGGATAAAGATGCATCCAGATCTCAACCCTTAGTTCAATCATTTAAACCTTCTTTGTGTGTTTTTTATACATTTAACAAAAGATGCAGAGCTGTGTTCAGGAAGGGGAGGAACACACGGGTAACGCATTCAGGGCTGGAGCCGATGAGAAACTTCGTCACCGACTTGTTTCCTGCTGTAATGAAGGAACGTTTTCATCACTTACCTCCTTTTGGTAAAAGACTTCAATACAACAGCAGAGATTCACCTCCTGACCTTTCCTTTCCCTTAGCTCCATCAGGAATGAAACATTTAGCTGTTAGTTCAGCTTTTTAATCTCATCCTGTCTTCAGTTTCTTCTGTTTGAGCATCTCAGTTATCCCTTTAGTTTTGTTGCTCTCTGAAGGAAAACAAAAGGAAGATAAACTCATGAAGAAAGCTCTCCAGAACTGCTGATACCCTCACTGGGCCTTTGTGAAATCTACAAAGAAGTCTGGAAAAGCGTCCAAAGCAGCAACCAACAAAGAAAAGGACAACAGGCCCAAAAGCACCATCATCCCATACGTGCAGGAGTCTCAGAGAAACCTAGAAGAATCTTCTCCAAACACAACATCCCAGTAAACTTTAAACCCAACAACACCCTCAGACAGAAACTGGTCCATCCTAAAGACAAAACACCAAACAGAAGCTCAGTGGAGTCGTTTAAGCAGTCCAGTGCAGTGAGGACTGTCCAGATGTTTACATCGGGGAAACTAAACAACAAGTACACAAGAGCATGGCACAACACAGGAGAGCCACCTCTTCAGGTCAGGACTCTGCAGTCCACCTACACCTGAAGGACAAGGGACACATTCTGGACAGAGAAGACAGATGGTTTGAGAGAGGAGTAAAAGAAGCTATCTATGTCAAACGTGAAAAACCCCACTTTAAATGGGGGCGGGGCTTAGATTTCACCTTCCCAGTACCCATAATGCAGCTTGGATCTCATTCCTAAGCAGTTTCAGTCTAGGTCACACCTTCCTGCATCTAATCAACACAACGACTCACCAGAGGACAGAGAGGAGGGGTACTCAGAGTAGTTTCTGCTCATTAATTAACAACAGTCAGCGACAGTTTATAAGCTGGACTCTCCCTTATTCCAGTCAGGATTGACAAAGCTCCTTGGATGAGAAGCGAAACGTCTTCAAGAAACCAAAGAAGTCTAGCTGCCTTCATCTGAACCTTTTTGGATTCCTCCATGTGTAGATCTTTCTTTGTAGGTTTTTGCCATTTACTCTACTGGACATCAAGTTTATTTCTGTTCAGTTTTCTGATTGAACTGTTGGTTTTATCTGTGACTGACTGACTGAAGGAATGAAGGAATGAATGGTTGTGTATCGTTCTGTGTGTGTACTGCCTTTGTTTCCGGCCGAGGCTGTGGGGCTGAGACTGTAACACATAAAGCATCCTGGTAAGAGCATGGGGGTGTTTAAGTGTGTAATCATTTGTTACCTCTCGTCCCCGTGGACCCACCAGCCAGATGGAAAGAAGTCAACGCTGGAAGACTCGTGAAATCCTGCTATTTGAGAGCACACCCTGAGGAATCTCATTAAAGGAGCTCCACACGTCGATGATGCAGCCTCACACCGCTGTTTTTCTTACTGAACAGGAGTCGTCCATGACGGATTAACTGGATAATGGTATTGGTTTCGCATCAGCACAGGAGCAGGAGGACCGCAGTGGATAAGCTCTGAGCATTGCCCCTCTCTTCCTCTCTGTCTCCTGCTTTCTGACTAAGTAATTATTCCTTAAGACCACCTACCAAGGCAACAAAAATAAAATTGATTTCCCATTATGTGAAGCATTGCTCCTGCTGCAGAGGTCCTGTCAGGGCGAGCAGGCAGCGAGCAGAAACGTCGAACCCGAGAGCCCTCGGCTGCTGTGCTGTTGCAAACACCCATCTGGTGATTCAGGCTTTTATTAAAAGGCTCCGAGTTGCTTCAGAAAGAGACGAATCCACAGAAAACACAACAAAGATCAATTTATCAAAGTCGTCTCCATTCAGCTACACAGATATTCAGATTATTATCCTTTCAGGCATTCATTTAACACCTATTGGTGCTTTTTATTCTTCTGGGCTTAAAAAGGAAACGTTTCAATATTTTATGTTAACTTTTCCACCATTTCACTTCTACACTTACAGAAAAGCTCTATAAAAACATGAACACAAATGTTTATATTTGTCTGCTAAATGTGATAAATGTGTGGGATTTATCAAAGCTGTGGAAGTAAAATGGTATCTGTACTCTTCTCCTCAGGTGAAAAGCAAAACGTCTTCAAGAAACCTAACAAGTCCAGTTGCCTTCATTTGAACACTTTGGTTTGCCATGACCTGGATGACTGAGAACCAAGCCCCCACAATGCGGCTCAAAAATTGAGGCCAACCCGGAAGTACCAAAAATTGCAGTTCCACCCTCATCCACTAGGGGCTGGTGTCAGAAGCGAGCAAATCCTCACTGACTCCCATGTTAAAAATACCAATTTCACAGCAGAAATAAACATGTTTACAGGTGAATTTTTTTCTCACTCTTCTGTTTAAGTGTATTAAAAGCCTAAAATTCTGTATAATTAATGAGCATCAGACCCACGTGACCACAGAGCTAGCTCCGTGGAAAAGCCTCAGGGGCTGTCTCCAGCGGTCAATGGGCAATCAGGCGGGGTACACCCTGGACAGAGAGACAGTTCATCGCAGGGCAACACAGAGACACACAGGACAAACAATCACACACACATTTTGACAGACCAATTAACCTAACAGTCATGTTTTTGGACTGTGGGAGGAAGCTGGAGTACCTGGAGAGAACCTACGCAGGCACAGGGAGGGCATGCAAACTCCATGAAGATCCCAGGCTGGGAAGCAAACCCAGGACCTTCTTGCTGCAAGGCAACAGCTCTAACCACTGTGCCACTGTGCAGCCCATATAACGTTTTACACATATACATGTAAACCTACATATATACCTTTATACACATATACCTTTATACACATATACATATATACCTGCATATATACCTTTATACATATATACCTTTATACACATATGCCTTTATACACACATACATATATACCTACATATATACCTTTATACATATATACGTACATATATACCTTTTTACACATATACCTACATATATACCTACATATATACCTTTATACATATATACCTACATATATACCTTTTTACACATATACCTACATATATACCTACATATATACCTTTATACATATATACCTACATATATACCTTTTTACACATATACCTACATATATACCTTTATACATATATACATATATACCTACATATATACCTTTTTACACATATACCTTTATACACATATACATATATACCTACATATATACCTTTTTACACATAAACCTTTATACATATGTACATATATACCTACATATATACCTTTATACACATATACATATATACCTACATGTATACCTTTATACATACGTACATATATACCTACATATATACCTTTATACACATATACCTTTATACATATATACATATATACCTACATATATACCTTTATACACATATACAAATACACCTACATATATACCTTTATACACATATACAAATACACCTACATATATACCTTTATACACATATACAAATACACCTACATATATACCTTTATACACATATACATATATACTAGGGGTGCAATGGTACAGGTAGCCCACAGTACGGTCTGTACCTCAGTACTTAGGCCACGGTCCACGGGGCGGTTCTGTACATGTTTGAGCAGAAAGAGACTGCTTTTGTTCCAAAACAAGCATTTTATTTTTCTTCTGAGCGAAAACAGAATGTCACAATTGGAAGAACATCAATATATGAAATAAGTTAACATTCTCTGCATTGAACACTAACACCCTCTTTCAATTATCACTTGTATGCAGTACGAAATATATTAAAAAGAAATTACGAAATGTAAACAAACACACTTGAAAATATTCAAATGGCTCCCAACCATGATATGTGATACGTGAGGTAAGCAATGCAAAAGTAAAAGTGCATTTTGCGTTTTAACAAACAGGAATTAGCTTGTGCTGTAACGTCACAGTATGGAATAAAGGAACCCTCTTTAGTCTGTACTGAACTTGAAATAATACAACCTCTTCTTCAAGTATCAATAGTGAATCCAAATTTTAAAATATACACAATGTCAAACAAACACACTAAATAAACAATTCCCATCCTCGATAACAATGTGAACGAAAACGTTTGCTTTACCTTTAACAAAAATAAATTAGCTTGTACTTAGAATAAAAAAGTAGAGCAAAATAATTTAGTAAATAATCCTGCATTCAGGATAAAAAGTGCAATATTAACTCATCCACTATTGAGAGATTTTTGTGCAAGAAGATGAGTCTATCAACACTGTCTGGTGCAAGGCGAGACCGGTTTGCACTAACAATGTCCCCAGCAGTGGAGAAAATTCTCTCACTTGGAACTGAAGTCCCTGGGACACAGAGGAGCCGTTTTGCCACTTTTGCTACATGAGGGAACTTATGCTCATTGGTCTTCCACCACCTGAAAGGATCGGCATCAACGCCAATGGAGTCTGCCAACCTGTATGAAGCAACTTCATCCTCAACTATATGGGCAAGAGTTTTGACCTGATCTTATGTTTTAAAAACCTTCCCAAATAGCTCTGCCATTGCTGTCTTCTTTGGACGGGGAGAGGCTGACTCTTGTCCCTCTGTGGGTGACATCGTCTCCGGCTCCAGTTGTCTCTGGAAAAACAATGACAATTTTTTATAATACAGAATAACAGCTGTTAATGTTTATATTTTGCTCCTGTGAACTCAGTGTAATTGCCACAAAAGAGAAAAGCTAAACTGCTGTTTGATCCTAGACAGATCTGTACAAGTATGAAACGTTAAAACTTCTATATAAATTTTTAACAAAAAATAAAATATAAATTCAGCCATAGATTCACAGGAAATATGATCAACATACCTGTGGTTCATACTCCAGAATTTCTGTGGCAAGATCTCTGTAGAGTCTGTCAAGGGAGGGCAGGGGTTTAAACCTGGGATCCAGGGCTGTGGCTTTTTGGAGGTACTTGTGAAGGTCAGGGTCGGTGTACCTTTTATCCAGGTCCTGTGTGATGGCTTCTTTTGCCTCTTTGATACCTGCACTGTCATCATTTCTTTCAGTGGGAGGATCGTTGAAATTCTAAGGGTTGTTTCACTGGTCATGAGTGTTGTCACCGTTTTTAGAGGTTTGAGAACTTCAATTAGTTGTTCTGCCATTTTTTGCTCAGCATCAGTCAACACTGCAATGCCCTTGATGTGGCTCTTCAGATTCGTGTCCATCGTTAATGCAGAGTAGATGGCAGGCTGCTGTTCAACATATCGTGACAACATGTCATGTGATGTGTTCCACTGGGTTATCACATCATGAATTAACTTGTGCTTTGGTAAGTTTAGCATTTGCTGTTTCACAGCAAGTGCTTGGTTGGCTGTGGTGCTGCGGTGAAAAAAGGTGACAACTTTCCTCACTTTCCCAAGGAGGCGGGACACACCGTTGATTGACACAGCCCTCTTTGCAGCGAGAGTCACAGTGTGAGCAAAACAGCTGACCTGGGGTCCCAGCTCAACAGTTTCATTAACTGCATTAACAATGTTTGGAGCATTATCCGTGGCGACGGGTATAGTTTTGTTTGGCCGCTCCAGCTTCCACTCGGTGACTGCATTTTTTAACTCTTCTGCTAAATGTGCACTTGTGTGGCTTTTATAGAGGGGGCAAGTCTGCAGCACGGCGCTTTTCATCTCCCAGTCCAGCATGTAGTGAGCCATCACAGTCGTGTAGCTCTGTGTTGCCCGAGAAGTCCAACTATCCGTGGTCAGTGCGAGGCTTTCTGCCTTAGCCAGATCACTCTCAATGGCGTTGCGCGTTTTGTCGTAAAGACCAGGGATGACGACCTGACTAAAATGTGTGCGACTGGGCACAGAATAACGTTGGTTGAGCGTCTTCATTAAATGTTGAAAACCCACATCTTCGACTACAGAAAAGGGCTGCAGATCTTTCGTGATAAACACTCCCAGTGCATCAGTAATTTTTTTATCTTTCTCTGAAAAAGCCCGGTAGGTCTGAGCAAAAGCATTCAAAGTCAAAGTCAAAGTCATTTATTGTCATTTCTACCACATGTGCAGGACATACAGAGAAACGAAATTGAGTTTCAGCACACACAATTCAAAGATCAGACATACGTGGGTAAGACACATGACAAGAATTGGTGACTGCGGTCATTCGCAACATGAGTTGCGCTACCTTATAGATGAAAAGGGTGTTACATGAGGATAAGTGGGGGTAGGTAAAAAAAAGGCATAGCAGAGTAAGCCCCAGCGGGGAGTAACTCTATTATACAAAAAAAAAAACTCCTTTAAACATGGAAGCACAAACAGCACAGATACAACATCAGAGTCCGATGGGGAGGCGGGGATGGGCGGGATCCTGAAGCCTCCAATGGGAGCTGCCACTGCGGCACATCGACCAGCTGCAGACCAACAGGTGGGAGGGAGAGATAAGGACCAGAGAGCACACTGAAGTTCCCGCAGACGTCTCAATCTGAAGGAAGAGGGTGAAGGTCGGGACACAGCATCTGTCGGCATTCCTCCTTTCGTGGGGGTGTGTTGAGGCAGCCTTGAGAGGCTGCTATGGCGTCAGATAAGGATAAACATGACTTTGTTTAGGGCAGGCAGAGATAATTTTCCTCTTCGCCTTGGAGTCTCTAAGTGGTCATTCATGTCCACCAGTGAAGCCAATTTTACGTTCTAAACATCCCCGCATCGTCCGGCGACCCCCTCCGAGATCAAATCCATCTTGCGTACTATCACAGGCAATGCCGCGAGGACATTATCCAGCTTACGGTTCACCTCGAGTAACGTCCCAGTAGTTTTGCTGCTGGTGCCTGTGCGGCGGGTTGCTCCACTGACCTGTGTTCAGGAAGCTTCATGTCTGGATGCCTTGGATGGATATGTTTTAACATGTTGCTCATGTTTCCACTGGAGTATGAAACATGTGCCAAACATTGTTTACAGACTGTGTAACTTCTGTTGATTGTTTTTACTCTTTCATCGTTGTACTCAACCCAAAATCCAAAATAATTCCATACTGATTGTTAGGTATTTTTATTTATTCATCTTTGTTGTGAAATCTTTTGTTAAATGTGTTGGGGAAAAACCTGACCTTACTTGTTTTTATGTTTGGGTGTTTTCAGAAACTCTGGAGGTAAGTGAAGAAAATTCAGAAAGTTTACTAAATTATATTGACGAAGTTTTTGAGTTATTTGTCATGGGTCCGAAGAAATCAGCAGCTGAGGCTGAAACACCTGCTGGGACCAAGAGGAGCCGTCCTCAGGACTCGCCTGAGGCCTCATCTCCCCGTAAGGACATATTAGAAATTTTAGATTCTATTGATAAACGGCTTCTGGGATTTGAGGGGCGACTTCATCTGCTCGAGGTTCTTCACCAGGAGTTTCAGAACCTCCGAACATCTCTGGAGTTCAGTCAGGAGCAGGTTGAACGGCTCGCTGCTGAGAACGCGTCTCTGCGGGAGTCCGTTTCTTCCCTGGAAGAGGGAATGACGCGGATCACCCAGGACAACAAGACTCTGAAGGAGATGGTTTTGGACCTTCAGGCCCGCAGCATGAGGGATAATTTGGTGTTCGCAGGTCTGCCGGAGCAGGCGGGAGGGGCGGAGAACTGCGAACATACAATCAAGAACTTTCTCCAGACAGAAATGAAGATTCCAGAAGAAACAATAAAAAGCATCACATTTCACCGGGTACATCGCCTTGGAGCTAAAAGAGGGGACAGCAGAAGACCTCGTCCCATCGTGGCTAAATTTGAACATTTTAAGCAGAAGGATCTTGTTAAAAGTCACGGATGAGAGCTCAAAGGAAAAGATTTCAGCGTGAATGATCAGTTCCCGAAGGAGATTCTGGATCGACGCCGGGTTCTCTTTCCGCTGCGTAAAAAGTTTATCCAGGATGGGAAGAGAGCTGTCAACTCGGTGGATAAGCTTTATGTGGACAATAAACTTTACAAGGAGCGAGGAGTGACTGACTGGCTGTATTAGCCCAACATCAGGTCAGACATTTATTATTCTTATCAGGATTCACTGGGTTTGATCACGTCAGGATTAAACAGCTGCTAAATCAGTTTTCTAGATGATAAGATCACCTGTACTTCACCACTTCACACCCCATCCCCCCTTCTTTTTAGTTCTTTCTTCTTTTCTAACCTGTATCTGTACTTTCCCTTCCTCTTTACTTGGTTCTGTTCCTTTACACCTGTATGGCACAACCACACAACTTTCCAACACTGCGTCAGACTCGACACACACACACACACACACACACACACACACACACACACACACACACACGCACACACACAGCACACACACACACACACACGCACACACACATGCACACACACGCACGCACACACACACACACACACACACACACACAGATATATTAAATTCATAGCACAATATCATAATTTATGCGTCAAATAATACAACCACAAACACTGTTGGATCTTTATTATTATTATTATTATTATTATTATTATTATTATTATTATTATTATTATTAACTTTTTTTGTTATTTATTAACATACTATTTATACATTTATATACTTATTCCATCCTATTCACATGAAGGCGTCATATTTTAGCTACTCACCCCGGCTTTCCACAGCAGCCGTCAGCAGCACGTTACTGCAGCAGCACGTCATAGCTGCTGATAGGAACCGCTGTGGTCAACAGAACCTTTTCCACTGGAGCCGTCAGCAGCCGTCAGCAGCGCGAGTCGGCCGCGTCTCAGGAGCAGCATGTGGCGGCCTTTACGCGCCGGTTCTATTTTCTACGCGCGACGCCTCTGAAACGGGTCAAGTTCGACATTTTTGGGGAAGGAAAGACAGGAAGTCTGACGCGGAAATGGAGAGAAGCTACCGAGATTTTCAGAATAAAGAATGTACTGCCTTCCGGCTGCTTTACTTTTAAAAAAGGTCACTAACTGTGCGTCCCCGTGAGAAGTTATCACCTAGCTAGCGGTCTCCTTTGTTTTTCAGGTCCGTATTGGCGATTATAAAACGGACAGAACATAAAACACAAACCATGTTGTAATTTTCTCCTGCTTGTTGTTGTGTTTACTGACGAAGTCACTCGTGTGACTTCGTGCTCTGTCGGTGACAGCTGCTCCCCTGCTGCTTCGCGTCTCGTGGGAAGGGCCAAGCAGCAGTTTACGCGAGCAAGACGTGCTGCTGCAGTAACGTGCTGCTGACGGCTCCCGTGGAAACCCGGGGTCACACACACATCTATGGGTGCACTAAGGTTTGTCTCATGGAACGTACATGGGACTGGCTCTAGAGAGAAGTGATTAAAAATTTTTGATCAGTTAAAGAGAGTGCAAGCAGACGTAATATTGTTACAAGAGACTCATAGATCTGCCACATCCGCAGATGAACTTAAGACACCTGAGTTTCCCAGCATGTTCTCTGCCTGCTTTAACTCTAGGCAACGAGGTGTAGCTATTTTAATACACAAAAACATCAATTTCACAGTATTGGACACAGTTTCTGATCCAGAGGGTAGATTTATAATGTTAAAATTATCTGTACAGAACCAACGCTTATGTATCGTCAGCATATACTGTCCAAATATTGATGACCCTCCATTCTTTCATAATTTTTTCTCTGTACTCTCCGAACACTCTGACTGTCCACTTATACTTGGAGGTGATTTTAATTTTTGGATGAATTCCTTAACAGACAGGCTCAGTACAGATGGGACTCAGCGCAACTGGCAATCCACTAACATAGTTAAACAGTACATGAGTGATTATGGGCTTTGTGATGCATGGCGATCTCTTCATCCTAACCGTAGAGAGTATACTTTTTTTTCGCACGTCCATCACTCTCACTCACGTTTGGATTATTTTCTAGTCAGCAGCTCATTGTTGGCTGACATTTCAGACACTGAGATACACCCCATAGTTGTCAGCGACCATGCTCCGGTTTCTTTAACTCTGGTAAATAAGAAGACAATCCCACCAAGCAAAAACTGGAGGTTTAATACATCACTGCTTAAAGACGAAGGTTTTATAGATTTTTTTAAAAAGGAGTGGGCTTTACATTTAGAACACAATGACCTGCCTGGAACATCAGCACCTATTCTTTGGGAGGCAGGAAAGGCAGTGATGAGAGGTAAAATAATATCTTTCTCATCACATAGGAAAAAAACAGAAAACAAACGTATTCAGGAGTTAGAAGAAATCATCAAGTCTTTAGAGGCATCCACAGAAGAAGAGTCAATGAGCAAATTACGTAAAGCTAAATTAGAACTTCATGGAATTATTGACAAAAAGACACAATTTTTAGCACAAAGACTACGAATAGAAAACTTCGAACATAGTAATAAATCAGGTAAATTCTTAGCTAGCCAATTAAAAATAAATAAAGAGAAAACTACCATATCTGCTGTTAAAGACTCAACCGGGAATATAGTTAATGACCCTGAAAGAATAAACAACACCTTCAGAGACTTTTACCAAACTTTGTACTCACCACAGATAAACCCATCAGATAATGAGATCAATGAGTTCCTTGACAGGATAACACTTCCTAAATTATCAGACAGCCAAGTTACAGTCCTGGACTCGCCACTAACATCAGCGGAGCTCCAGGAAGCCCTTAAATCCATGACTAATAGGAAAGCTCCAGGTCCAGACGGGTTCCCAGTAGAATTCTACAAAGAATTCTGGATCATTCTGGCTCCAACATTTTTCAGAATGGTGAGGGAAATCGAAGAGAGCGGCAGATTACAGCCAAACATGAATTCAGCCAATATTAGTCTCTTGTTAAAACCAGGCAAAGACCCAGCATTTCCAACCAGCTATCGCCCAATTTCTCTTATTAATGTTGATCTCAAAATAATTTGTAAAGCCCTGGCCAAAAGATTAGAGAAGGTAACCCCCTTCATAATACACCCTGACCAAACTGGTTTCATTAAAGGTAGACAGTCATCCACAAACTCACGTAGATTACTTAATTTGATAGATTTCTCTTTCAGTAGAAACATAGAAACTAGTATATTATCTCTAGATGCAGAAAAAGCTTTTGATAGAGTTAACTGGAAGTTCTTATTTGCAACTTTACATAAATTTGGCTTTGGGAACTTCTTCATAAACTGGCTAGAAACATTATACAGTTCACCAACAGCACGTGTCAGGACGAACGACCAAATATCAGCTAGCTTCTGTCTTCAGAGAGGGACCAGGCAGGGATGCCCACTCTCCCCCTCACTTTTTGCTATCTTTATCGAATCACTAGCAGCAGCAATTAGGCAAACAACAGATATTAAAGGGATAAAGTGTAAGAAAATAGAACATAAGATCAGTCTTTATGCAGATGATGTTTTACTCTTTCTCCAGAATTCTCAATCCTCTCTCTCCCAAGCAATAGAACTGATAAACTCTTTTTCAAGAGTTTCAGATTACTCTATAAACTGGTTAAAATCCACAGTTCTACCAATTAATTTCTCATTTGTCAATTTGCTTAATACACAATTGGAGTCAGGGAATATCACATAGCTGGGAATTAATATCTCTCCCAAGTTAGCAGATCTAACCAAACTAAACTACATCCCACTTTTAAGGAAAGTGGAAGATGATCTTGCAAGATGGAAATCCTTACCAATATCACTCATGGGGAGAGTGGCTACAATTAAAATGATGGTCTTACCCAGAATAAATTACTTATTTTCGATGATCCCAAACAAACCACCAGCTGACTGGTTTAAATCTCTGGACTCCTCAATTACTAAATTCCTTTGGCAGGATAAACCTCCACGAATTAGCTTAAAAACGCTTCAGAAGACCAAAGACAGAAGAGGACTGGATTTACCCAACTTTTATTATTATTTCTTAGCCAACAGGCTGCAATATATACCAAGATGGTTGCAAGATAACCCATTAGACGAGTCCTGGTTAGATATAGAACAGACACTTTGCAATACGATAGAGCTTTCAAACTTACCATTTATTAGCTCAAGCATAAGAAAACATGAAAGCTTCAAAAGTATTAGTATCAGCACCTCTCTGACAGCATGGTGGGAGTATCTTAAAATGACAGAGTCTTCACTAGTACCATGCAGACGCACACCTATCTGGAACAATCCTGACATTTTGCAAAACAACAAAATGATGAACCTTCCGGACTGGAAAAATAAAGGAATCCTATACCTGGAACACATATATGAAGGATTGGACTTCATCCCATATAATCAAACAGTCTCCCAATTTGGAATGGATAAGAATAGCTTTTTAGAATATCACCAAATTAAATCTGTAGTCAAACAAAAATTTAAGCTCAATAAAATAGAATTACAAACACCACCAAGGGTATTAGACTTTTATAATCTCAAACCCCCCAAACTACTGTCTAAAGTATATAAGACACTGTCCAAAATAGACGATAAAATTGCAATCCCTATTGAAAAATGGGAGGTGGAATTATCAGTTAGCTTTGACCAGGACTTCTGGTCCCAAACTTGTTTAAAAACTTTTAAAATGATCAGACATCCCAATTTACAATTAATTCAGTACAAAATTCTACACAGAGTACACTATACAGGTCATCGGATGTTCAGGATGGGGTTTGTGTCGTCTGACACCTGTACACACTGCACAAACAACATTCATGACAATTACATTCATGCACTGTGGTCCTGCCCACCTGTCCAGGAATTTTGGGGTAGACTATGTGAGGATCTGTCAAAATGTCTGAAATGTCACATCCCAACTTCCCCCTCTCTTTGTTTACTGGGGAAGCTGGACAATGTCCCGATTGCAACATCTTTGGTTCACGTGGTTCTGACTGCCATATGCATCGCTAAGAAAACTATCCTCTTGAATTGGAAAAATAGAGAAAGTCTCTGCATTAACCAGTATAGAAATCATTTGTTAGATCATATTGCACTTGATATAGCCTCTGCTTCCACTTCAGATGAATCTCTCTGGGCTCCTTTGATCGGTTCCATCACATAGCGAGGGTGGGGGGCCGTTGATGTTGTCCTGCAGGATGGTGTGGGTGGGGGGGTGTGGGGTCTGAGTTTGGAGTATCCGGATGTTCCCTGGAGGTGGGTTCACTGGGGGTGTCTGGGACTGGGGGGCCGTTGCCCCCCTCTGGAGGTGCTTGGGTTGCCTCGGGGGGTGGACTGCTGGCGGTTGTGAGTAGGGCCTCTTGGGGATCTTGGCGGCGGCCATGGGTCACTGCCTGGCGGCTGCAATGCCCCTGGGCGGGTCTGGGTGGGGGCCTGGGGGCTCGGGGTTTGGGGGTGGCCGGCCCCGTGTGGGGATCTGGGCGGGGCCTTGGGGGTCGGGTCATGACATGTATGCTGCCGGGAAGAAGGCAGGGACACACAGCAGTGCCTGGCCCGGGTTCGGGGGCCTCAGGTAGGGCTTGGCTCCTCTGCCGTTCCATCACAGGGGAGGGGGAGGTCCAGGAGGGGAAGGACCCAACCTTACCTGGATGTCCCATGTCTTATATATTCTGGAAGTTGTGCAAATGCAGGGGTGGGCATAGATATTCTGCTGGGGTGGGGCTGGGTTGGTGCCCTCGGACTCCGTGAGGCTCTGTAATGCTGCTGCTTTGGGCCCTGGCAGGATGGGCTGGGGTCTCCATGCCCTGGGTGGCAGTTTGACAACAGAGGTGCCTATTGGGGCCAGTAGGGGAGCTGGCTCCCTGGAGGGCTAAGCCCAACCAGCCATTCCTCCCCATCCCCGCATATTTCTCTCCTCCTGCTCCCTCACATCATCATACAAACATACACATAGGACCTTGGGGGGTGGGCAAGTCAGGGAGTGAGGGTATGGACCCCATTTCCGCATTCCTGTGGAAACCTGCCCCCCAATTTTATTTGCACCTTATACACTTCCACTGACGACATTCCACACAAACACACACTTAGGGCCTTGGGAGTGAGCACATTCAACGGCATTTGGCAGGGGGATATTTCAGCCTCCTCCCGAGTGCCGGTGCCCACTTCCAATTTTAAACCGCAGTTAGACACTGATGGCTGAGGGTGTAAGTGGGGTGGTGCGGTGGCATCAGCTGGCATATGCTGGATGATGCCTGCACTGCCCACTCACCACAGCCATGGAATACACCTCATGATCACGCAACACTATATTGGAGCAGGCGGAGGGAGACTAGGGGGTCTTAGCCACCTCTGTTGTTGCTAGGCTTCCTGGGGCTGGAGGCAAGGAGGGAGATCTGGCCGTCTGGTTGGGGTCTGGGGTGGTGGGTTGCTTTGCTCAGCGTTGGGCGGGGGAGCCTGCTCATCAGCACCCCAGCAGAAAGGGTCAAACTCTGGTTACCGGTGATGGTTGTACCCAATGTGCAGCAGTACCAGGACCAGAGTGAATAGGGTGTGTATGGGGAGCATGAGTGGGTGTCCGGCGTGCATTTTTGTAAGTCTTGGGTTGTATGTGCATGTGTGAGCATGAGGGAGGGAGCGTGTGACTGTGTTTGTGTATGACTGTATATGTCAGGTGGGGCCTTTGGGTCCTCCCCTCTCCTGGAACTTCTCTTGATGATATAGATCTCTGTCCCCCCTCCCCCTGCCACACCTGGTGTGGGGGCTTGTGCCTTGGTCTGCCTGAGTGTTCGGGGCAACCGGGTCTGGGGGTTTAAAATTTTGGCATCTGCCTGTTAGATCCCGGTGCCTGCCTGGTGGGGTCTGGGTCCCTGGGCTCTGCTGGGTCCCCGGCGGGGGTGGTCCATGGGTCCCGGGTCGCTGGGTCCCGGGCTTTGCCGGCTAGGGGGTGGGAGGCTGCGGGCGGGCCTGTGGGCTTGCCGCTGATATCCCCGGGGACTCTGCCGGCTGCTGGTTGTGGCCCCCGGGGCGATCCTCTGTGCCTCTCGAGGGGGGCGGGGGCCTTCCTGGTTGCAGTCTCCTTGGGGTTCCTGCGTTCTGGGGCAGCGCCTGGATCTCTGGGACTTGGAGCTCCCCCCGTCTCCTGCACATCTTTGGGGGGCAGATCTGTGGTCCCTCACACTCTCTGTTGGGCGCTCCTATAGAAAAACCTTAAATAAACAAGCGCGTGTACACACACAGGTGCTCACATGCTGCTCTCAAAAGTATGGGCTTGGGCACGTTAAACACAGGTCTTAAGACTATGGTGGGCACTTAATGCGTTGTGATTTATTATCGTGATTCTTCAGTTAAGCAATGTTGATTATATATATATATTTTTTTTTCTTTTCATCAAGTTGACGCAGTGATAGGTAGATCTTGTTGTATTGTTGTTGTGTCCCTTTTTTTGTGTCCCTTTGTTTTTTTTTTTGTCTTTTTTCTGCAGGTCTGGAAGCAGACTCTTGTTCATTATTGTTTGTTTTTGTGGACCCCCCCCCCCCCCCCCTCTCTCTCTCTCTCTCTCTCTCTCCCCACCTTTTCTTTTCCTCTCTCTTTCACCTCTGTCTCCGTGTCTGGTCGGAATTACAAAGCATTCAACAACAATAACAATAAAGTTTTAAGTATCAGGCGTGACATTAAAAGCAAATGCTTTGATGCTCCACCTGAGAATAAATCTGTAAGGCTTGTCACCAGCATTCAGACATCAATTCTGCTTGCTTCACAGCCAGACAGGACACGGTAAAAAAAAAAGAAAAAAAAAAAGAAACTCCTTTCTGCTTTAGGCATTTTGATCCAGTATCTGAAGTTTTCTTTAGTCCTGTGCATTCTAAGACCAAAGTGTTTTCCATTAGTTAAAAGCAAACTGGTCAGGTAGGAAAATTAGCTCAACTCTAGAAACTTCTCTTGTGATTGTGGAATTTGTGGGTGTGAACATTTTGTGAATAAAACCCCTCCATGAGCTCCCGGCTCCTTTGTGAGAGGAAAATGGCTTCCGTGTTGTATGGTCTGATTCTTTCTCACCCGTTACAAAGTGAGCTTTGTAACGTATGTTATGGCCTTTGTAGAGTGTCACACTTTGCAGAGTTTGTCTGTCTGTTTAAAGGTTTGTTACAGTTTACCAAATTAAGAATCTAATCCCTCTGTGGGTGTTATGACTTCCTTTAAGGTAATTTAAGTTTAAGGTAATATAAGAACAATAGTATAAATTAAAATACGCAACACAATAGTGAATAATGCTAAATTAAATTACCGAACATAGATTAAAAATACCCAACAAGTGGTGGAGAATGCGGGCAATGCAGAGCTGGTGAGCTGAGGGCTTTGTCTGTGAGCTGAGTGGGGGTGAGCCTCCGTTTGGCTCCATGGACGGGCTTTCTGCGCCCAGCTCTCGCATATCGATTCAGGGTCATGTAAATTACGAATAATCAATCTACGCTCTCTCTCTCTGTGTGTCGTCCTTTAAGGTAATGGAGGAGCTGGAATATGGGAGAGAGACGATGGAAAGCTCCGGAGGGAGTTTGGGTCTTCGCCCTCTTTCTTCAATTTCTAATTATGTAAGGTGTGTTATTTCAGGTGACGCATATAAAAATTCTAACAGTTAATGGTCTTTCGAGCAAGGTAGCAGATGCCTTCTGATGGGAGATCGCCTTCGGGGAGCCGCATGGCCACTTCCTCATTAAAGTCCGGCCAGCTGAATTGCTCTCCGGCCGGCTGCTCCGCAGGTGAACTTCCGCCTATGGCTCTCGCTCTACCAAGACAAGGAACGCCAAGTAAGTACCTAAATTAAATTGCACCCTTTTCCTATATAACTAGTTGGCAGTGTGTTTTTTAAGCTGAGTGTGGTGACTAAGCATTCAAGCACGAAAAGACGTTTTCGTGTCCATTTAAGGGTTACACGTGTGAACCGTAGAGGTAGCACTGAAACGTGAACCGTGGCTGTAGACCTGCTGGGTTGTAATTCATCTGTGTCTGCGGGGCACAGCCCACAGTGCTGCTGTGGGTGATAAAAGACAGGTGAATGTGTAGTGGGCCTAAAACCGTTGTGAACCCCATATACACGCAGCACGAAGTCCATGTGCTGGTGTCGAGGAAGAAAGGATAGATGCTAAAAATCATACTGTCGCTGGGATGTTAAAGAGCAAGTAACGTCTAAATTAACTTTTTTTTGCTGATGAACTGTATAAATGAGTGTCTAATAGTGTTTTAAATGTGTGCATTCTTTATTTTAGCATTTTGGTGCATTTTCTTTAAAAATTAAAAATTCTGTCTAAAAACCACAGTAATGCGCCACCTTCAGCTGAAAACATAGAATTTGAGTCATTTTGAATAAATTTTAGCCAATGGCTAAAGAGTAAAGTACTACGTAAACCAGTAGAGTACTACGTAGCAGCTCCGTGCCAAAGTTATAAAAGCAACGAGCGTCTCGGCCACGCCCTGTGGCGAGTGGGAGTTGGATTTGCAAGCGAGTGTAGGAGGTCAGCGGTAGTTCAGCATTAGCATATAGCATTAGCATATCCTAGTCTTTAGCATATCTTTTAGTGTTATACATACTTATTTAGTGTTAGCTTGGCTGTTGTATATTGTAGTTTAGTTAGTGTTTGGCTGTTAGTGTAATTGGGAAAGTATTTCGGGTTTAGTGTTCCATATCGTCTTAGTATTGGTGAGTAGGTGTAGTGTAGTATGGTTGCGGTGACTCTGTGGGCATTTTACCCGCGATTCTGCACGCCTCCGTTTGAAGAGGGAGGCTGCCCACCGTGGCTCTTCCGCGATTTAGATGCAGCCCACCGACTCTGCTCCCCCACCACGGCGGGCTCCAGTCTGAGGTGAGTCAGCTAAATAAACGTTTTAACATCTTCTAAAGACAATTCCCTACCTAAATGCAAAGTCTGAGAGACGTGGTTCACTTCCTTTAGCTAGTCAGTCGGCAATTCTGCAACAGTGTCTCTAACTAACGCAGCACTAGTTGACAGCATTACAGCGTGAAATCCAGCTTGTGACCCGGTTCTGTGAGGAATTCTGTTCAGGAGGTCGCATTTCAGGCTCTCCACATCATATGTGACTGACTTTTACGTTATAACAACGATCACACACTAGGAATGTTATAAAGCGCCTATATAGGAGATTCTTTTGTATATTATCTGACTTTATAAACTCCCAACAACAATGTGCTTCTATTTTTTTTTTCAGGCTAAATCTACCCAAGACACTGGCTGTCAGACTGATTTAGCTGCAAGAAAGCACTTGTCCAGGCTGACGTGAAACCTTCCCTGTAGCAAAGGTGAATTATTTTTAATAATCTTCTATGTAAACATTTTATTATCACCTTCTAGTTTTAATTTGTTTTACAGATTATTTTTACACGTGATTTTATGGTCTTTTAAACATTTATAAATGTGCTGCTTCTTTGTTTTTACATAGCCAGCCAGAATGGAGTTCACAGCCGCAGTGTGTCTGGTGACCCACAGGGACCATGATGAAAATTCATCTTCCAGAAGGTCCCAGAGCGTCCAGACCCCCTGAAAAGACCAAGATGTAAGGTGTCTGCTGTTGATTCCAGCTTCCACCTCAGTGACAGTGCAAGCTCAGTGAACTGTTCAAGGTAAAAAAAAAATTAAAACATTTCAGAATTTTTAAGATATTAACAATTAAATAAGTATGTGATTACATCATGAAGGAGGCTACTGATTCTGGCCCTGTGACACTTGGTGGTGACGTGTGAGCTGATTCTCCTGGAAAATAACTTTTACATTAAATATTTTGTTTTTGCTATCAAAAGTAAAGTAACTAATAACCTGCATTATTGCAGGACATTCAGCAAAATATGGACTCTACACCATGAGGCATGCACACATTAATATTCTATAAGAGCACATAAGGTGAGCAACACCACATATTGTACACTGTCCTGAATTTGTTTTCTTTCTGCATCTCATTAGCCTGGCTGATCACCTGATAACTCCTGTCATCTGGTTATGACAGCATGAGGATGTCCTCACACACCTGTAACCTATCAGATCATCTGGCAGAATAGAGAGAGAAGAGACAACACCACATCTCCTGTTCCTGGAAAGCCTTCAGCCATCCTTCGATGACTGAGAACCTCCATCAGCTCTGTCTACTGTCTGCCTACAATTATTATAATAAATATTGTGTTTGACAAGTTTTTTGTGCTGCCAAATATCTCATTTAGATTCCAGTTTTGATATTTTAATGGATATTTATAAATTACATTGAATATCACATTTTTGTTGCATGTTTAACTAGCTCTATTGTGATTAATTAAACTAGCACCTCACTGTTAAAAGCTCGTTCTAATTTCAAGCATGTTTAAGTATTTATGGACATGAACAAAAACAGGAAATATATATATTGAGATTTATTTAATTAATATAACAAATAAGGGGGAAAGAGTCATCGAAAGGCACATTCTTCTGGAAGTTCCTGATCCTGAGGACACCAGCAGAGACCAGCTGCAGACACCGGAGGACCTAGAACCGAGAGAGCAGCTGTTATTAGTAAATAAATAAAGAAATCAGGGCAGTTTTAGTGGGCTGAACACATTACAGAATGATTTTCTCATGGGGTATTTTCATAACTTTATATGCAGCAGACTGTAACTTGAGCCCAGGGCTACCGGAGAGCTATCCAGCATGTTTCAGTGGATTTTCCTGCTTTAACAGGTTAGATTAGCTGTTAAGCAGCTCAGCTATTTGTTGCTGATTAAAACCAGGTGTGCTGAAGCAGATAAACCTCTAAAACATGCTGAATACTAGCTTTTTAGGGCCGTGGAGACAAACCCTGCAGCTAATCCAATGCTATGGCTAACGGCTACTTACCTTTCAGAGGTGATTCTGTTGGGTCGGTTCTGGGAGTTTCAGGCAACTCACAAGCTCAAAACAATAAGACTCAGGTCCGCTTGTCTCCTCCAAATAGACTTGGTCCCTTTCTTCTCGAGTGTCTGTGTAAGGAGGGGGAGAAACGTCCTCCACTTCTATCAACTGCTCAGAGTGAAGGGAGCTAGCTTCATCTAGTTAGCCATCGTCTTCGTCACTGCCGCGGCTCCGCCCTCTCGGTCCTCCAGGCAACGCCTACTAATGTTGCATTTTTTAAAATTGATACGTGGGTGGAGAAGGACTCCGAGGCTCAATTGACCCGCTCTTTAAATAAATATTTCATGGTGCATAAAGGTACCCAAATTAAGAATCATCGTTGAAATTGGCTAAAGTAATCCAAACCGTTCTAAAATTCATTCCTTGTCATTTTGTGTGTCTGCTGACTCATTGTGTTTCTGTGTGTGTGAAAAGCTGTGTTAAAGTGTTAAAAACCCAGCTGTGAGCTGTGCTTCAGTGGATATCTGTGTTTCTGTGTGTGTGAAAGCTGTCGTGTAGGTATGGTGACTCAGGACTTCAAGGAATGTTGTGTGTGTGTGTGTGTGTGTGTGTGTGTGTGTGTGTGTGTGTGTGTGTAAGACAACTGCAGTTCTGAGCATCAGTGTGTGTGCATATCTGAGTTTTTGAGTGTATAAAACCTGAAGGTTCTTCTAAGTGTGATTGTGTAGCTACAATTTTTAAGTTTGAACCGGTTCTGTCTGTTTTCTGTCTGTCTGTCTGTCTGTCTGTCTGTGCATGTATGAGAATGTCTGTCTGTGCATGTATAAGAATGTCTGTCTGTGCATGTATAAGAATGTCTGTCTGTGCATGTATGAGAATGTCTGTCTGTGCATGTATAAGAATGTCTGTCTGTGCATGTATGAGAATGTCTGTCTGTGCATGTATGAGAATGTCTGTCTGTGCATGTATGAGAATGTCTGTCTGTGCATGTATGAGAATGTCTGTCTGTGCATGTATAAGAATGTCTGTCTGTGCATGTATAAGAATGTCTGTCTGTGCATGTATAAGAATGTCTGTCTGTGCATGTATAAGAATGTCTGTCTGTGCATGTATGAGAATGTCTGTCTGTGCATGTATGAGAATGTCTGTCTGTGCATGTATGAGAATGTCTGTCTGTGCATGTATGAGAATGTCTGTCTGTGCATGTATAAGAATGTCTGTCTGTGCATGTATAAGAATGTCTGTCTGTGCATGTATGAGAATGTCTGTCTGTGCATGTATGAGAATGTCTGTCTGTGCATGTATGAGAATGTCTGTCTGTGCATGTATGAGAATGTCTGTCTGTGCATGTATAAGAATGTCTGTCTGTGCATGTATGAGAATGTCTGTCTGTGCATGTATAAGAATGTCTGTCTGTGCATGTATAAGAATGTCTGTCTGTGCATGTATGAGAATGTCTGTCTGTGCATGTATGAGAATGTCTGTCTGTGCATGTATGAGAATGTCTGTCTGTGCATGTATGAGAATGTCTGTCTGTGCATGTATGAGAATGTCTGTCTGTGCATGTATAAGAATGTCTGTCTGTGCATGTATGAGAATGTCTGTCTGTGCATGTATAAGAATGTCTGTCTGTGCATGTATAAGAATGTCTGTCTGTGCATGTATGAGAATGTCTGTCTGTGCATGTATGAGAATGTCTGTCTGTGCATGTATAAGAATGTCTGTCTGTGCATGTATGAGAATGTCTGTCTGTGCCTGTATGAGAATGTCTGTCTGTGCATGTATGAGAATGTCTGTCTGTGCATGTATGAGAATGTCTGTCTGTGCATATATGAGAATGTCTGTCTGTGCATGTATGAGAATGTCTGTCTGTGCATGTATGAGAATGTCTGTCTGTGCATGTATGAGAATGTCTGTCTGTGCATGTATGAGAATGTCTGTCTGTGCATGTATAAGAATGTCTGTCTGTGCATGTATGAGAATGTCTGTCTGTGCATGTATGAGAATGTCTGTCTGTGCATGTATAAGAATGTCTGTCTGTGCATGTATGAGAATGTCTGTCTGTGCATGTATAAGAATGTCTGTCTGTGCATGTATGAGAATGTCTGTCTGTGCATGTATGAGAATGTCTGTCTGTGCATGTATGAGAATGTCTGTCTGTGCATGTATGAGAATGTCTGTCTGTGCATGTATGAGAATGTCTGTCTGTGCATGTATAAGAATTTCTGTCTGTGCATGTATGAGAATGTCTGTCTGTGCATGTATGAGAATGTCTGTCTGTGCATGTATAAGAATGTCTGTCTGTGCATGTATGAGAATGTCTGTCTGTGCATGTATGAGAATGTCTGTCTGTGCATGTATGAGAAAGTATGAATCTAGAGGTAATTCTGAAACGGTGTGTTCAGTTGTGTGTGTGTGTGTGTGTGTGTGTGTGAGTGTGTGTGTAAAAAAGAAAGCTGTTTATCACCAGCAGGGTAGCTACAGAGGGAAGTTTAATCCCCAGAGGGATGGACGTAACAACAATCAGAGACAGTGGTCCTCACTAGACCACTCACAGCCACTCGTTTGTTGGACTTGTGGAGGTCAAGGTCACATGTCATGTGACTGTCCCTCCTAGTCAGATGGCCCAGATAACAAGAGCCCAAAGAGGCAGGGGTTTCCAAACATAGAGGAGCCGACCTAGCCGTGAGCCTGTCAATCATCAGGCTGCCTATTAAATCTTCTAGGCAGAGACCTCATGTCAGCGTTAAAAATCTCTATTTTCTCCATAAAGGATGACATGAGAACGGTTTGTGTGGCTAAAAGATTGCTGTCATCTCCATGGGTGTGTGACTGCTGATAGAATCTTTGAAGTGATAAACTGACTTTGTGGTGTTGACGGATGAGTAAGAAGTTTAACTTAAACCAGATCCCTGCAATTTATTATTTGTTTCCTGTTAGAAACTAGATTTTCCAGGGTTTGTGGTTGACACTAATAGATCACGTAGGGTTTAGATTTCTCTTTTGTGATGAATGGGTTACAGAATTAGAATGTGCCTTTATAATAAAGTATGATTTGGTATTAATGTGGTATAAAGCCCCATGAATAGTTTCTGCTTGGTTTTTTCATATGATGTATAACTGTAAAGAAGGTGCCTTATTGCCATTTTAAAGTGATAAACTCTTTTCCTTTGTGCAAATTCTAACACAGATCTGGTTTTACCAGATTCAAGTTCCTGTGAAGGCAGAGTAGCTGGGAGGCCTAATCTATGTCCACAGATGCCTTCTGCTACTGGATTTAATTTAAGAGTGTGGTTTTGCTTCGGGATGGTCTCTGTTTTCAATTGGTAAGGTTCCTTCATGGAATGCAAACCTTAGCTCAGCAACCTGTTTTGTTTCATTGGTCAGTCTAAGTAAATATGGTGTAATTGTAACATTTGTCATTTTCTTTAGAGAAGTGAGCTATTTTTATTAGAAATATTGTTAAAATTCTCCAGTAGGATCATCGGAGATATATTCTTTGGGTTGGGGCCCAATCTCCAATCTCCAAAATAGGCTGATGTTTTCTCACCATATCCTGTTTTATTTTATTGGGTTATTTTCTGTGGTGATAGAAGTCTGCACAGTGCAGTGCAGGAGACATATGAAAGCTCGGTTTAAAGTACTCTGACTCCATCCTATGTTATGTTATTTGCAGTTAATTGTATATTGGATTTATCTTTACTTTTTACTTTCTGGGAGTGCGAATTTACCAAACCTACATATCCAGATTTAAGGGGGTGACAACCTAAAACCCGGGTATTATAAGGTTTGTAGTGCCTGTTTGCATACAAAACTACAGTTTGGGCATTCCAAAATAATGGTTGTCATCGTTTGAATCTCCCTGGTTCCCCGATATTCTGTTAAATCTTTATTTGATTTGTTTTTCAAAGTCTGCTGCTGCTGAAGTCAGTCCAGCTCAAGACTGGTTGAGCTGCTTGCTGAACAGTTAATCAGATAAGTGTTTTCTGGCTCTGAGCAAACAAAGGTTTGTCTCAGATCTTTATCAGTAAAGGACGAAAGAGACAGAAATGTTCTGAGTTCCGACCCAGTCACTAAACTTCTGAGTAAGGACGTTTTGCTTGGTGTAAATTGTGTTTTAATACTGCTATAGTAAGGGTGAGCTGCCATTTCTGTTTAACCTTTTGCTTGTTTGATAAGTCAGGCAGATATATGGTACTTCAAGGGTTAGTGAGTAGTTAGGTTTATTCTTTATTATTTTGGCCTCTGGCTTACCCTGAAGCAAAAGCAGTGATCTCAGCCTGGTATAAATAGATTTCTTAGGGTTAATTGTTAAAGCTCTGTTCCTTTCTTTTGCTGAATAGTCTTTTCATTTTTAATGATTTTGTGTTATAATTAGTTACTGTTGTTTGAGTTTATTCAATTTGATTTTCTAACTCCTGGATTGATATATTTACATCTTTTCTTTTACTATGACTGTTGTTTAAATGTTTTATTTTGCCTTTAAGTTGCCTGATCCGCAAACAAGTAATAACATCCTGATGTGAGATTTTGTTTTTATTTCTTGGATTCTTGTCATAAGCAGAATCTTTGCCAAGGTGAGATATCTGGCCATAATGGTTTGACTTACTGTTTTTACAGAAAGGTGTTTGGCTTTTTCATAAACCTAAAAACTTCTTGTTAAATGAGTCTTATCAATCACTTATTGGGTTACATAAACTAATAGTGTGGGTTGTTTAATGCAATATGGAACATGAATTGATGAATGTACTTTGCTGATGATTACATGAGTTGATTCCAGCTTAAAGATGATACCGAATGGACTATGTTGGTGAATTTCAGGTGAACTTTGAGCCCCATTAAATTCAAACTGGACTGGAAAAGCTGAATGGTTGTTGTTGAAGATGTCAAAAAGCCACAATGACCCTTTTTGCGCTTTCTCACTGCAGGCCATGGAACCAAGGAGTTTGGGGTCCTGTTGCATGTGATACCACCACAAATGAGGCGTCAAGGTCACTCGTCTCATCCCTCCCACTGCTGCATACTGCTGAGAGGCCACTACAACTGACCATAATCAGATGGAATGCATGCAGGCTCGCCAGGATGGCAGATAAGTAAACGATCTGCCTTCAGCTTGTAGGACCAATCCACCATGTCGCTGCTGATGATGGGAGATCGCACTTTGCTCTGAAACTGCCCCTCAGCATCTGATGGAACGAGAGGAATAGCAGCAGTTGGGAGGAACAACAGAATCAACATCTGGTGTTTGAGACCCCTCCTGGGTCCGTCCACACGACGCTGTGACCTGCCTCCAACGACGTATCCAGTACCCCAAATCTCCCGTCTGGTTTCATGGCTCCCTGTCCAAAAGACATCCCCTCACCATCTCTCAGAATGTCTCTCTCTCCTGTCACACCGCAGGTTGGCTCCCTGCCCCCACTTCACGTTGCGTGAAGATGGGCGTCCTTACGAGGACATTTGAGCTGAAGAAGGAGAGTCTGGGTCTGTGATGACTCGTCTGTCTCATATCGACGAAAGGGCAACACCATTCTATGGAAAACATTGTTTTAACATCAACTTTCCCCCTCTAGCAATTCCACGAATCGACTGAGTTTGCTGGTATCTAATAATTCATATCAACTCGTGTTCAAGTTTCTTGCATCTGTTATGGTTATCTTAATAAAGCTAGGCACACAGGATAAAGTAGATTTTGGTGTTTGGGTTATTGTTAAGCTAACATCATCGTATTGATTCATAATTCATGCTCATTGATTATTGGGTTAGTGACATCTTACTCTGATTTGTTAAGACAACAAAAATGAACATCAGGAGGGATTGTTAGGTATTTTCATTTATTCATCTTTGTTGTGAAATCTTTTGTTAAATGTGTTGGGGAAAAACCTGACCTTACTTGTTTTTACGTTTGGGTGTTTTCAGAAACTCCTTTCTGCTTTAGGCATTTTGATCCAGTATCTGAAGTTTTCTTTAGTCCTGTGCATTCTAAGACCAAAGTGTTTTCCATTAGTTAAAAGCAAACTGGTCAGGTAGGAAAATTAGCTCAACTCTAGAAACTTCTCTTGTGATTGTGGAATTTGTGGGTGTGAACATTTTGTGAATAAAACCCCTCCATGAGCTCCCGGCTCCTTTGTGAGAGGAAAATGGCTTCCGTGTTGTATGGTCTGATTCTTTCTCACCCGTTACAAAGTGAGCTTTGTAACGTATGTTATGGCCTTTGTAGAGTGTCACACTTTGCAGAGTTTGTCTGTCTGTTTAAAGGTTTGTTACAGTTTACCAAATTAAGAATCTAATCCCTCTGTGGGTGTTATGACTTCCTTTAAGGAAATTTAAGTTTAAGGTAATATAAGAACAATAGTATAAATTAAAATACGCAACACAATAGTGAATAATGCTAAATTAAATTACCGAACATAGATTAAAAATACCCAACACTGATGATTTACATATACATATATACCTTTATTCATATGTATATTATGGCGAGTTCCCCGCCCGCCTCCCGATTGGGCCGATCGGGTGAACAATCACTTGGAACCTTCCTCCCTTTTGATCAAGGTCACAGCCGCTCTGCAGGGCTTGCGAGTGATATCAGACACTACAACCCTCAGACGTGTAATGTCTGACCTGCAGACCCTGGTCTCATCTCATGACCGGTAATATCTGAATCCAAAGGGAGCTACAACTCTTTGATATTCCTGTAGCCACGACGTCGGGTAACTCACCACTCTGGCTGCCGTTCCTCCGGACGGCCGAGAGCGACCGTCACACAGGGGTATCGTAGACTCGGCACAATGGGGTGGGATGGTTTTATGAATAACCAGACGTTTAAACTGATTTTACAACCCAGACATCACAAGATATCTCAGATACTTAACAAGGTTCTGCTAAAACATCTAGCTTCATTCCGTCATCTCATTCATACTTTGTCCTTTATAATCATTAGTTAGGAAAATAGAATTAAATCCATTTTTATAACTATATACTTGACTCTGTCTGAGTGAATAGGAAGTGTGTGTTCCCTGAATAGTCAAAGAACCTAGCGTGATGCTAACTCAAATGTTCAAAGACCAGTCAGATTGATAATTCATATTCGTATGGAATATCACATCTTATTGATCATTTATTAAATGTAGCTAATGTACATAGAAAAATGGGCAGGAGTCAAATCAATGGCAGTGAGCAGTTCATTTAAATGATGACTTCAGTCATCAATGGCAGCAAATGAGTTAAAAATCAATGGAAAAAAAACAACAATAGCATACTTAGCTATAGGCTAGAGTAAAATTCAATTCAAAAATCCTTTATTACTCCCAGAGGGAAATTAGGTTAGTCTTTAACCCTTTTATAAAAGTATCCACCGTGTGTGGGGCTCTGAGGTGGTCTGGGAGGGCGTTCCACAAGGAGCAGCCACTGAGCATGCCCTGTCGCCCATGCTTTTGAGCCGTGTCTTGGACACAACGGTGCTGGTGGCCTGACTGGGTCCCAGTGGAGGTGAGCGGTTCAGTGAGGTAAGTGGGCGCCACACCGTGAAGACAGTGATGGGTGTGCAGGAGGACTTTGTATTTAATATGGAAATGAACGGAGAGCCAATGCAGGAATCCAGCCACCAACAGCAAGGAGGGTGAAGTGCCTTGCACAAGGACTCAACTGAGTGGGACTCCATCCTGCAACCCTCCAGTTACCAGACACTTGCTTGACTCCTCTGCCACCAGTGGCGGCTGGTGAAAAATATTTTTGGTGAGGCTGTGCTATTTTTTTTAAACAAACTTGTGCTTTCTGAGCTTTGTGCACAACTTCACTATTTCCTGAATTAAGCACAGCTCTTTTATTTCCTGTCTTACATCATTGGACAAAGGGATTAATCCACGTGTGTCTGACTATTGGCACGCTGCCTTGCGGACCAAGGTTGAAAAATACTGCATTAAATTGCACATAAAATAACATGACCATATATGGTCCACATCCACATTACTGTTTGTGAAACTAACATGCTGGAGAATTTCATCACAATAATATTAAATAAACAAGTATCTGTATGTACCTGATCTTTTGCATACTGTTGGTGAAGCTCTGGATGACCCCTGTGATGTAGACAGAGTCAATGTTCCTCTTCTGCAGCTGGTTGAACAGCATGTCCACATGTGGCATGATCTTGTGACACAATGCCAGCAGAAAGCCGAAATCTTCTTCCTCCAGCATTCTCACAAAGCCTCCTGCCTCTCTCTCAGTGATTGGATCAAAGTCATCCGAGTCTCTGATCATCTGGAAAAATCTGAGGAAGTCATCCTTGTGCTCATACACTGTGTTGACATCTCTCTCTTGGACAAAATGTGTTGGTTCTGATCCACTTCTTCATTGTGTTTCTTCACTGCAAGCCTGCGTCCCTCATCACTCGCTGCATGGCAATGTTAGCTCTGCCTAGCATAGCTAGCTTCACTGTGTTGTCCATATGCGCCCGGGATAACTCATGTTTCTTCACCTTCTCAGAAAAATGTTTCATGTCCGTAACTCCTGACTCAATCCATGCCTCATCTGTCACAGTCGTTTTGAATAACAAACACGGAAAGCAAAATAACGCATTAGCATGATTGCATCCAGCTAGCCAAGCCTTCCCAGAAGCCTCGTGTGTACAGTTTACCTCTCTCCTCCTCCTGCTGGCTTATCTTTACGTCGGGCTGATCTGGTCCAAGCTCTTTGACATTAAGTTTTTCCACCATAGTTCTCCTCTCGAACGGATACTGGAGAAGAGACCGAACTGAATTCAGTGGCTGCTGAGATCCGGTATCCATGCTGCTGCTGGTTGTAGGCGCACTGGCGTCCATGTCTATTACGTCTGCGTCACGACCGTCACGAGTCACGACCAAAAACGTGCTGGAGTCGAGAATCTCCGAGTTCTACCGAGCACTAACGAAAGCCTTTGGCGGTAGCTCTATCGCCCATCATGCTTCTGAAACAACGTCGACGCTGATTGGATACATTTCCATTCCTACCCTTTGATTTTCTTGTCAGCAATTGGACGGCTGGTCTCGTCCCGTTTGGGCGATTGAAACACAGCACACAGCCTCCACCGCTCGGCAGAGACCGGCAGAGACCAATATAGAAATATATATACATATGATTTATTTTTGTTACAAAACACACAATTAACTTAGAATATGTGATTATTGTTAATTTTATTTATTTATTTTTTTAAATAAAAATTAAAAACACTGGGGAAACTGGGAGGGCGGCGCCCTATCGCCCTCTACTGGCCAGCCGCCACTGTCTGCCACGATCGTTGGCTTGTTACTTCGTGATTCTTAAAGGAAGTGATGAGAAGGGTGAAACATTTCTGCTGTTGCTGTTCCTGCAGCAGCCCTAAACAATAAATAACAACAAATAACAATAACAAACACAACGTGGCTGGAAAATGAAACAACACCAACCAGAGGAATAATATACATTTGATTACATTCTCCTTTATTTGATCTAAAATGTTTTCTAAACTGTTGCTTGTTGATCAGAATTAGATTGTGTTACCTACAGTTTACATGTCTTCCTTTAAAACCTGCTGTACTGTAAAAGTCTCACACTCTACAACAACAAAATCAGCATCACTATAAAAAATCTCTCAACTTCCTCCTTATTCCCTTCACTCAGAGGTGGAAAGTAACGAATTACATTTACTCACGTTACTGTAATTGAGTAGCTTTTTTGTAAATTTATACTTTAAGTAGTTTTTAAAATCTGTACTTTTACTTTTACTTGAGTAAGTTTTTAAAAAAGAATTGTAATTCGCTACATTTTAAATCATATCCGTTACTGAGTAAAAATAAATTGTAGGCTTAATAAATTAAAAATATTACGTGAAGCAGCGTCGGAACAGAGACTCCTGCATGAGCGCCACCTCTAAACCGAGGGGGCTACACGCTTTATGATGAGGACAAACAGCCATTTTTACCGCAGTTTTGCTCAAAGACATCAGTTCAGTCCCTGTGATCCACTCGCTGTTTACCTCCTCTCTCCCTCCTCTCCTGTGGGTTGGAACCCGCACCTTCGCGCACCGGTGTGACGTCATCAGAATTCTGCTCGGTTCGGCAACCAGACTCGGTTCCGTGTTTGAAATGTGTTTCCATACCGCGCACGGAAGCAGCAAAATAACGTTTAGCGCTCCTAAAAAGCCGATTATCAGCGCTCTGCTCATAAACAGAAGACCTGCAGGCCTCTGTGAGTTAATCCTGATACTGTTCAGGTGTAAACATTGTGCTCCATCTGTGTTTGAACTCAGAAGATGCTCCTTGATGCCACAGATATGTGATGATTTGGCTTATTTCTTTATTTTACTCCAGAATAAGAGATTAAATTATTACAAAAGCAGTTCAGTGTAGTTAAATTAGTCATTCACATGATTCTAACATGTTGTAGTGTGTGTGTGTGTGTGTGTGTGTGTGTGTGTGTGTGTGTGTGTGTGTGTGTGTGTGTGTGTGTGTGTGTGTGTGTGTGTGTGTGTGCGCGCGCGTGCGTGCGTGTGCGTGTGCGTGTGTGTGTGTGCGTGCGTGCGTGCGTGCGTGCGTGTGTGTGTGTGTGTGTGTGGGACTGCAGAAGACAGCATGGCTTCATCAAATCCATGCATCCTATATCTTGGCTGAAGTAATGGCTCAGGAAAATAACTTGTATTTAATAAACAATGATGTCTCTGCAGTGTTTATGATAACATTTTATCTTATATTGGACCTATCTTTGGTCTGGGAGGTGTAACTTATCATGATACAAGCCTTTTAAAACATGTTAAAGTGTTACAAGAGGAGATAAATGCATGAATTTAAAGTTCATATTTCGAGACCAACCTTCACAGTTTGGAGGCTCACGCTGGTGAGGAGACACCATTAGTTCTAGTAACACCTGGGCTCCCAAGGCCTGTTCTGACAGGACGGACGTTACGGGACCCTTAAGGATTCCAGTTGGATGATTGGAGGATTATTTAGGAGGATTGGGATGAACAAACTGGTTTCAGTGGTGAAGGGTTAAGGTATTGGCTCGGCATTAAAATTGTAGAAATGCAAAATAACTACACTTTATTATCTATATAAACATGTACTGGGTCCAGTTTTTTATTCTATTAAGGACTTTTGTCATAAATCATTAAAGAAAATCCAAATCCTCTCCTCCAGACAGTGAAGAACTGTGTTTCGCAAACGTCACTCCAGCACGTAAAACAAGCTATCTGCTGATGCTAATATTGTGAGTCACCGTTATTTGTTTACTTTGATGCTCCTAATTATTACGTAAAATTGCGTTTACAGCTGCAGCAAAAGGTCTGAGCCATGTGTCTGTGTCCTACACGCATTTTTAAATAACAGGTCTGATCCAAAATAATAACCTACATCTATAAATCCATCTAGAACCGCACCGCTACTTCTGGACTCTAGACGAGTCCCGTTAGCGTGACTGCAGCAAAACTAACCGTGTTCGCTCCGGTAAGGAAAGAACAAGTCCTTTGGGAAAGCTACGACACACACACACACACACACACACACACACACACACACACAGATATAATCTAAAAGATGATCTCTATATTTCAACATTAGAACCTCCATGACATCCTGGATTAGTGCAAACAACGAGTTGAGCTAAGGAGTTACTCCAGCATCAAGAAGATTTATTCTGGTAAATTGTAGGTTCATTATTTTCCAGAGTTATATCAATAAATACACACAGCAGTAAAACTGTAGATTACTGAACTATATTGGGACACATGATGGAGCTAAGACCAGCTGAGAACTCGTCAGCTTAGAGCTCCCAGTGGAGAACAGAAATGAAATATTTAAGAAAAGTAAACAAACTGTACCGATTTTGGTTCTGAAGATGAACAGAATCCTCTATGTCCAAATCAGGTTGCAGGTCTTCTGAGTCAAACGGTCTAAAACATGTCTGCACCTCTGGTAGTTATATCCAGCTGGCGGGGTCGGAGTTCGGTTGAACTTCTCCAGTAATCTAATATCCGATCTCGTCGCCGTATCCCAGAGAAAAAACAAATCTGATGGACTAGTAGAGGCTTCAGAAGCTACATCTGATTGATGACACATTGTTCTCTGCTATAACGCTAACGCAGAAACAGCGGAGCCAGGCGTTGTTTACTACAGCTGTTTCAGCAGAGCTCCATGTGAAACGTCAACAGCTGCCCAGGGCTTAGACCGGAAGTTAGTTTCTGTTTTTCCTGCGCCAGTCACAAACATCAGATTTTCTTACAATTCCAGCCGTCAAAATCCAAAAACCTTTTTCATCTGAGATTTTAATACACATTTACACATGCTGTTCAAACGAATGTTGCCTCTGGCCGATATCTTTAAATGAGTGAGTGAACCCACTACCAAAGATGAACTCTGCTAACTTTAAAAATCAGCTGCTCTAAATAAGCATTCAGGGAAAAGTCATGGGCTTGTGACTAGAACCTAATTTATGTTACTAGTTTGCAGTGTAACTGCCTTTGTACTTCAATATGCATATTTGTTCATTTAATTAAAAAAACGGCCACTTTGACATTTATACCCCATTGTCTTTTTTTTAGCTATTCAGAAGAGCCCATCCTTGCACAGTCAAAAAAGTAACTAAGTAACTTTTACTCTGATTACATTTTAAATAAGCTACTTTTTACTTTTACTTGAGTACATTTTGAGGCAGGTAATTTTACTTGTAATTGAGTAAAATTTCATGAAAGTAATTATACTTGTACTTAAGTACAACATTTTAGTACTCTTTCCACCTCTGCCTTCACTCCTGTATTTTCTAAACCTCCTGCAGCTTCCGGGTCTTTGTTTATTTACAGCCTGGATTTTACTTCCATCACCTGTTTTACTGGAACATCAACAGAACGGTCCATCGGCTTCATGCTAATCTCAGCTCAAAGTAAACACCGTTATTAGTAAAGAATGAAGGAGTTAAAATCCCATTTGAACGGGTCGGTTTTCTGTAAGATGTTTCCTCTAATTGGTTTGCAGAGCAGAAACAGCCACAGCTAAAAGGACTGACCTTTCCTCAGAAATAACCCTCCTTTAAGGCCAGAAGAGCTCCGTGTGGATTCACATCCATCCCTCTGCTCTGTGTTTACTCCTTTTCATCCATCTTTACCATGAAAGATGCCGTTTCCTTCTAGAGTTCTGAAAAAGAAATAAATGCTGGATGTAAACACACATTTACCCTCAAGGTCTGCATGAAAACATAGTTTCCTTCTGCAGTATCAGACAAATCTGAGTAAGAGGCAAAAGCATTCAAATGTAAACTGTGTTTCAGCTGGAGAAAGGCATAATTGGAAACACACACACACACACACACACACACAGCCTCAGTCTTGACATTAGTCATTCTGCGTTGGGGTGTGTGTGGGGAGCTACAGTGACATAAAAGCCAAAGTAAACACAAACCAGGTAACGGTTTGTTTGTTTTTGTGTGCCTTAGGAGCGACTCACCTGAGCTCAGGTCACCTGAGCAGGTGCCAATCACAGCGGGCTGGAGCTCATTAGGAACAGCTGAGCATGTTTTGGTGCCTCAAGAGAACCAATGTGAAACGTTCCTCTGGGCGGGAAGAGGTTAATCAGCAATGAGCTCAGGTCCTGCAGGTAGGGAGGAGGAGGAAAATGATGGGTGGCATCCGAGGGAGAGCGAAGGACGGCGTAGTGGGTCGACTGTGAAATGAGGAAGTGCTTCAGGAAACTCACAAGGACCTCCAGGATTTCTGTGTGTGCAGCACATTTGTGACACCTGGTGTGTTGCATCACAATCACTGTGCCGTCTGCTACCTGTGAAAGGTCATATGTTACCTTAAGAATTCAGATCATCCTGTTCACTTTCTTTTCACCCTGTGCTCAGCAGGGTCGACTCCGGAACGCTACGGATATCGGAGTTCTGACAATAAGAAGGAAAGATGGAGGAGCCACATGGGAACTGAAGCAGCATCGTTTCAGGCTGCTGTTGCTGTAAAGAAGACTCCATCTTAGATACGTGGGCGCAGTTATGAAATGAATGTGAGAATGGACGGCTCACACAGTTGGATGCGTGCATTATGGGCCATTCTGACCACTAATGGCGGGTGCTTAGTGTCGATTCATGGCCGGCCCAGCTGTAAAACGCTCTGCGGTTGGTTTTTACGAGGCGCCTCTGGACCCGACCCATACCAGTCTCACCACAGCTCCAGCAGAGCCGCTCACACAGAGAAGAATAGTACTGAAATGCAGCGTATTGACAGACAAACACAGTTATGAAAAAGTCAAACGAGGCAGCAGGGATTCATCTGCTCAGAGCGGCTTCCTTTTCACGGCTCCAGGAGGACAATTTATTTCTAAGAGATAATGCCAGCGGAGGAAGGAAGAGATAAACAGAACGTCTCACTCACACTCCACCTTCAAGCACTCCAGTTCCTGGTTGGTGGTGTCGTCCGTTCAGCTGCTGGACTCCATCAGTAGCTTCGGTCTGGGCGACTTTCCCTGTAAACAAGCAGTGTTAGTTCGCTTCTGTCTGGGTAATCGGCTGAGCCACACGCTGTGGAGGTGGCAGCTGTAGGCCAGTCTGGAGGACCTTCTTCTAGAAAACTCACGTTTATTTGTGTCCTTCTCATAGACGTGGTCGTCTTTCTTCAGACATAAGTAGAAAAACAACATTTGTTCGTGTTTCTTCTCATGGTTGGATGGTAAAATTTGATTTAGACTAAATGATTTAACCTGAAATGACCCCTCTCTCTCTCTCTCTCTCTCTCTCTCTCTCTCTCTCTTGCTCCCTCGCTCTCGCCTTGTCTGCAGGGGGCAGCAGCAGAAATGCATCCACCAGCCACAAAAACATCTGTAAACATGTGACAGGGCTGTGGGACCTCCTGGAGGATCTCCAGTGGACTCTCAGGGGAGTTCTGGGCTCTGCTGGAGGATCTCTTTGGGCTTTTCTGAGATCTCCTGGGTTCTCCATGCACTCAGCTTCAGTCAACATTCAGATAAATCAGACCTCTTTGGGCTGGACCAGGTTTTTTTTTCATTTATTCTTTATTTATTTACAACCTTTTTCAGTTACACGGACATGTTACATCCAAAAGTTACCACACAGGGAATCCGTCTCAAGGGCTCTCAGTATAGGTCCTGTGACCTGTCTGACTCTTCACCAGCACATCTGTTCTAACTCCTCCTCACCTAATGAAGTTGTAACAGCTGCCATTCATTCATTCATTCCTGATGCATCCCACGTAATGATACTCTAATAGGGACTGAGAGAAGCGCTGAGCTGAAACCTGGAGCTCCAGAGCTGCTGCGTTGATGACTTTTAGTCATCAGAGTCTCTTGCGGTGATGATCCAGCGGAGGGATGGCGAAGCAGAGATGGGCGAAGCTTTTGCTCCATCTGAGTCTAAAGACACATCAGCAGAACTGATGAATCCCAGCGTGGCGTAGAGTCTGGAGCAGAATGAAACGGGATTTGTGAAGAACAATGGAGAAAGTCCTCCTGTTGGTGGAGCAGGAGTCACGGCAACGGCCGGTGCTGGGATGTGGCTGGATGACAGACTGGATTCTGGTTCTGGTTCACATGGACCGGCTACAGCAGAACCAATGGTGTTTACAGAGCGGAACCTGCTTCTCTAACATCCAGATGTTTGATAAAATGGTGCCTTTTGACCCCCCCCCAGGTGCTTTACAACACAGTCATTCACCCATTCACACACATGTTCAGACCTTCTGGAGGGAGAAGTCGGCTTAGTTCTGATTTTCCAGCTTCAACTATTAACAGTGATCCGGAAAAAGCAGAAGGGATTTTCTTAAATGTATGTACGTTTTTATAAAAGATTTTATTTTTGACTAAATGGTGACAGAAATGATGCAGATGAGAGGAAAATGACCATGAGGCTGAATGGATGATGGCTGGATGGATGGATGGATGGATGGATGGATGGATGGATGGAGTCCAGACTTTCATTCAAATCTCTGATGACATCATGATTCTGATGACTGATTCTGGTAATAAAGTTCAAAAACCAGAAACCTGGTCATTTAAACAGGAGAAAGCTGCTGGAGGAAAAGCTTTTGCCAAACTGGGATGAAGCATTCCCAGAAGTCGGAGGTTGTGGGCCACATGGATGTTGGCTGGTCCCGCAGTAGAGGAGAAGTCCAGCATCCCTACTGCTGAACACACTGGACCCAAACCCACAACCACAGATCCTGGAGCGAAGCTCACGCTCTGTCCTTTTCTTCTTCTTTTTTTTATTTCCCCCCGTGTCCTGTCTGGCTGTGAAACAAGCAGAATTGATGTCTGAATGCTGGTAACAAGCCTTACAGATTTACTCTCAGGTGGAGCATCAAAGCGTCTGCTTTTAATGTCACGCCTGATACTTAAAACTTTATTGTTGTTGTTTTTGAATGCTTTGTTATTCCTACCAGACACGGAGACAGAGGTGAAAGAGAAAGGAAAAGACAAAAGGTGGGAAGAGAGGGTGGAAGGGGGTGGGGGGGGGGTTCCACAAAAATAGACAATAATGAACAAGAGTCTGCTTCTACACCTGCAGAAAGAGACAAGAAAAAAAAACTAAAATAAAAAAATGGGACTCAACAACAATACAACAAGAGCAAGCTATCACTGCGTCAACTTGATGATGAAATATAAAATCAACATTGTTTAACTGAACAATCACACGATAATAAATCACAGTGCATTTAGTGGCAACGGCAGCCTTAAGACATGTGTTTAACGTGCTCAAGCCCATACTTTTGAGAGCACCATGTGAGCACCTGTGTGTGTACACGCGCTTGTTTATGTAAGGTTTCTCTATAGGAGCGTCCATTAGAGAGTGTGAGGGACCACAGATCCGACCCCCAAAGATGTGCAGGAGACGGAGGGAGCTCCAAGTCCCAGAGATCCAGGTGCTGCCCCAGAACACAGGAACCCCAAGGAGACTGCAACCAGAAAGGCCCCGCCCCCTCGAGAGGCACAGAGGATTGCCCCGGGGGGCCACAACCAGCAGCTGGCAGAGTCCTGGGAGACATCAGCGGTAAGCCCTCAGGCCCGCCCGCAGCCTCCCACCCTCCAGCTGGCCAAGCCCGGTACCCAGCGACCCGGGACCCAGGGGCGACCACCCCCGCCGGGGACCCAGCAGAGCCCAGGGACCCAGACCCCACCAGGCAGCCACCGGGATTGATCAGGCAGACGCCCAAAATCTTAAACCCCCTGACCCGGGAGCCACGAACACTCAGGCAGACCAAGGCACCACACCCCACACCAGGTGTGGCAGGGGGAGGGGGGACGAAGATGTATATCATCAAAAGAAGTCTCAGGAGAGGGGAGGAGTCAAAGGCCCCACCTGACATAAACAGTCATACACAAACAGTCACACACTCCCTCCCTCATGCTCACACATACACACCCTATTCACTCTGGTCCCGGTACTGCTGCACATGGGGTACAACCATCACCGGGTACCAGAGTTCGACCCTTTCTGCTCCGTCCTTTTCATTCAGCCAGTCGTCTCTCATTGCTGCAGCTCCAGTTCAGCCTCACCCTCTCTAAACATCTGTCTCTGTCAGACTTCACTCCAACCTCTGGCTCTGATTCATGCTTCCTTTATTTTAATTTTGGCTCTGGCACTTGTCAACTGGCTTTGACTGTTAGGCATTACTGGGAGGACAAAAATGTGGCGTAAGAACAGAAAAGAGGCGTTACGTCCTGCGTGGGAGAAGATAAAACAGGTCTATTTCTGGTGAACTCACTTCAACAGAGGCCGTCACAGATTACTGACAGGACCGCAGAAAGCAACACTGCTATGCTTTTTGCCCTTGGACCCTTCACAACAAAAGCAGAGAAGGTCTGAAGCTCAAACAGACAAATACGTCAACCCACAGCCGGACTGGACGAGTCCACATCTAGATAAATATTATCAGCTTCTGGTTTTAAACATGTGATGTAAGTCAAAGGTCATGTCTAAATGTTTGAGCCTAAATCTCATTTATCCTGTTTATATAAATACATTTAAATTAATATAAATAATATTAAATGTAAAATTTCAGGATCTAAAACACATTTTTAGGTTTCATCTAAATGTTAACAAATAAATTGTTGTTTTTAATGATCTCACGTGCAACTCAAATTTATTTAAAGTGGAAGTACCCTATCAAAATAAAAGCTGGGTAAAGAGGTGCCTAATGGGAAGACGGGGTGAGTTCTCCGACCACGTTCCTGACTGGCTTCTCCTTGTTTGTTTATTCCTGATTTGGCAGAGTCGAGTCTTCAAAGCTGGATAAAATCAGGAAACTATTAATAATATTTTCTTTGAGTATTAAGTAACGTGCTCTTCCAGCCACATTTTTATTTTACTCTCATATTTTCTGAGTTGTGTGAATAAACATGTTTGCTCATGTTTCCAGGCTGAAGTCGAGCCTTCAGAAGACCCCTGATGGTTCTGAGAGCTACCTGTAAACGGCTGGAGGGTTGTTCTGGTAGATCTGTGTTCAGCCCGGGTCAGAGTCATTGACCTTGTCAGCGCGCGGCTGGAAAAAGATCAGAAAGACATTTACATCAGATCCATTCACCGACAAACTGAGATCATTATCTCCCGAGTAACCACTCAGTCTGAAGCTGCGACGACAGACGGCTCTAAATATGGAGCTCTGTGATGATGGAGCGCCAACATGCTCCTGGAAACCAGAGGAAAGACGTTCTACCGGATGCCTCGTGGAGCAACACTTAGCTTAGCTCATCATGCTAACGTCATAACAAGAAAGGGTATATTTGATGACAAATTTCATCTGAAAATTATAATGTTACACCTAAATATTTAGATTTCAACCTATAATAATAATAATAATAATATAAATGTTTAATATTTAAATATAACTATATCAATCTACATGTTTTGAATGAAATCCGTTTGTAAGACCTAATTATCTGAATTAAATAAATAAAAGGTTAGTGTTCCTTTAAGAATGTTGAGTATTTTTATTTAAATACCTTCAAAGAAATTCATATTAAACGTTTAGATGTAACTCTATTATTATTATTATTATTATTATTATTATTATCATTATTACTGTTATAATTATCTCTTTTTTATTATAATATTGTTGTTGTTGTTGTTATTTAAACCAACATCAGACAAACAGCAGAACTGAAGTGAAAAGTTTCAGTCTGCTTCCTCCTGCTGCAGTCAGGATCAAACCTTCTCAGTTTAATTATCAGTCGGTTCTATTTTCAGCGTTCTACCCCGGTACGTCTTGTCTTAGTGCTGTAATTGTTCCCCTCTGGGTTCAAAAGCAGAAAAACAACTTTTCTGTTTTTGCAAATCAAATGTTTAAAAATCTAAAACCTACCTGAGACGTGCGTCTGCTCCGTCTGTCGATTTCTCCTGACGACACCACCGTGAAACATTTTCATCAGAATTTCACTCGTCTCTTACAAAGGTTTTATCAGCCTGCCTTTGATTTCACGGCAGAGATCCTACTCACTGAGAGTCTTAAAGAGAGCTGCAAACCCAACAGAACCTCTGTTAGCTTTCCCTTTATGGTCGGGCCTCTTACTGAATCACATCTGCACTTTTAAACAGATTAAAGGTATGAAGAGAGAATAAAGTGAAAGCTGTGACTGTGGGTTCATGGTTACAGATACAAACATGTGATCAAACTGAATCCATTCTGCACAAGGTGTGATCTCCAGCTGAGTCACACGGGTCAGACGACAAACATGCGGTCTCGTCTTTCTGACTCGGTAAAAACCAAACCGAGTCGGATTCCAGACACCTGCAACAACTCTGGGAAGGTTGTTAGAGAGAAAGGATTTCAAACACGCCTTAAATCCCTGCACCCTGAGAGCGAGACTTTGAGATTCACGTGAAGACAATGAAAACCCGGTTTGTGATCCTTTCCAAAATGCTCGGAGATTTAGAAACACAAACCTGCAAAGTTCAACACAAATTCAAAAAGAAAAACCTGGATCTAGCTCACTTTCAGCTCACGCACAAAGGAAGTCATTCTGCAGCAAGTCCAGCTAGCACCTGTGAGAGACGGAAGGCTTTTAAAATAAAATCCCATCATCAGTTGGAAGCTCGGGAGTCTGAAGCTGATTTAAGATGGCAGCAACACAGACTAGCCGTTAGCCTGTCGGTCTAGAAGTCAGATTAAACCTGCTCAGACTAGAGAGGCTGAAGCTTGTTTTATGGTTTTCATGTTTAAACGTGTTTCATTCAGTCATAAAAACAGCAGTTTACCAGTAACGTTTTATTCAGGGCGGGTGCCGCGACCTGCTCTGACCCACCCGCCCGAGCTGCAGGTTTCAGCAGATGAAGCTTCGAACCAAGTGTGTGGAGCCAGGAATGATCTTCATCCCTGCCGGAACACTGCTGACCTCTGAAGCGATGAGCACAACGAAGGCTCACACACACCTGCCCCATCCCGACCCTTTCATCCATAGAGACTCGGACCTCCACCGAGAAGCTGTGAAGATCTGGAGCTCAGATCAGCTGACAGTTCACGGGGACTGGACGTGACCTTCAGGAGCGGCTCATCAAAAAAACTCAACAAGTCCAGCTCCGATTGCAATAAAGAGCAAGTCGTGAGAACTACAAATTCCTGGGCCAGCAACGTTTGCAGGTACAGACTTGGCAACCCTGTGGACTCAAATAGGATTAGCTCGTGAACCAGGAAGTGTGGAGAGACTGTAAACAAAGACCGCGTCCCTCTTTGGCCTTCTTGAAAGGAGAAACCACCCAGCCAGCTGAGTATGACATGTTTGGATGTAACCGTCCTTCCAACATTAGACTGTTCCCATTTTACAGTAGAACTATTATCTGTTGTGCCTTTAAGGCTTGGTGCTCCACATGTTTAATGAATAAGGAGATAAAGAAGTCTGTCTGTCTTGTTTCTGAAGCTGCTGGGATGTCTGAAGCCTGGATCTTCACCAGCAGATTCTTGAAAAAGATCCCATGAATTATCTCCAAATATAACATCAGTTCTATAAATCTCCTGCTTACGTTTGAACAGAAACGTCCTCCTCTCCTGAAAAACAGTCCCTTTGCTTTTATCATTCATGACGTAATCAACCTCTGCTGATAAATCCAAACCCAGAAATCTGTCCATGTTAATCCCAGATGTTTGACGTCTTGTTTCTCACACACTGAGGTCAGGACGGTTATTACTGTTTTCTCCTGTAAGTCTGAAAGTATTAGAATTGTTGTTTTATCTTTTCACATAGAAACTACTTAAAGGGCTTTATTCTCCACTTGAGTGGAGCTAAATACATATTTGATTCTTTCAAAATGTAATTCTGTGCCTTATCATGTCTTTTTACAGACATTTCATTAAACTTCAGCCTGGTCTCAGTTAAAAAAAATAATGAAAGAAAAGAAAATTACCAGAAAACCAGGGCGTGGAAACGTACGGATATAAAAATAGAATTAATAAAAACTGAGATGATTGTAACAGGCATTAGGTCTGAACTCTAGCAGAGCAACAGATGGTAAACTCTGAATAACTCGGCCCTCTCATCCATACATGGTTCTCTACTGCCCCCTGCTGGTCACAAACAGCTACAGCCTGCTCCAAACGCTCCACAATAAAATCAGGTTGTCTGTCAAAATAAAAGCTGGATATTATGACAGAAGCACACCACACCAGTAACGCGTCTGGGAACCAGTTCAGCTCAACGACAGGCGCTTTGACATCTATTGTGAGCGATGATGATGATGATGATGATGATGATGATGGTGGTGGTGGTGGGAGCGTTGCTGTAATGCAGCTCTAATGTTGAACACATGTGAGTCTTCCCAGTATATCGGCCAATTAAACGCAGCAGACACAAAATAATCCATCACACATGCAAAGAAGAGCAACGCCCCCCGAAAAAACGGGAGGATGAGAAATGGTTTGGAATGTGGAGAGGTGAGAACAGATGGATCATGAAGTATAACAAACGAAACGAGCAGGGGGCTCCGGACCGCCAGACCGCCTCAATCAATCACTGCTCTAACAAGACAGTGGGCAGTTGTTGTTCCTAGGAGAAAGAAATTCCAGGCTGCTCTCGGAACAAGGCCAGACCTGATCGGGAGGCTGCGTCCCTCCGTGGGCGGCTGCTTTTACGGGTCTGTGAAGTCCAGATCTCCTGAAACGGAGTTCTGGTGGGTTTTCATTGGCCTGTAATCTGGTGGCAAGGCCTCACAGAGAACAGCAGCCAGTCAGGCCCAGAAGCAGACATCAGAAGAGCCATCTCATCCAGATGGAGACGTTCCAGATGTCACAGAGTCGGGAAGGTTCTCTCGGCTCCCAACTGATTAGTAAATAAAGGAAATTCTCTTTGGAAAGTCAGAGTTCCTGCATTTGTCTGGATGTTGGTTCCTGCTTCGTTTCGATTCTTGTAAGAGTGAAATAACTGAATGCTAGAGAACAGATTCATGTTATTCATAAGCCGCCTTCCAGAGGAACCTCAGATCTGGAGGAACAAACTCCCATCCTGGACGAGAACCCCCTCAGAGCTCTCCAGGGTTCTTCAGCTCCACATCTGGAGGTCTGGTCCATAAAGACCACAGACAGGACCAGAGATGAGGCAGTTCTGGAGGTGAGAAAATCCCTTTGGTCCAGTCTTCTACCTCCCCACTCAGATGACCTCACCATCCAGCCGGGCCCCCACCTGCCTGGGGCACCACACAGACTGAGCTCAGGGGCCCCGTGTGGGCGGAGCCTTGGGGGCTGAAGCACCACATGCAGCCGTGTCCAATAAATTCACTGTGTTGAGTCGGTTGTGTCAGAGTCCAGCTGGTCCACAGTGTGGGTTCTTGTGGTGGAGACTCCACAGGAGACGGGTCCCCCATGTCTGGGTCTTAAGATGTTCTGTAGAGCTAGAGCGGAGAAATGGGATGAGACAGGGACGGGGGGGGGGGGGGGGGGTGCTGATCATCCCATCACTTTATTATCACATCTTTAGGATCACAGAGGTGTGGAGCAGTGAACAATGATGCTCCAGACACACAAAAGCTCTCGGATTGGCCCTGGTGGGGTTTTAATTCCATCTGGAGCCATAAAACGCTCCCAGGCCGGGCCGGGCCTGCTCAAAACCAAAGTTCATCACACAAACCTGTGATGAGTGTAAGCTGTGAGGATCGATTTCAGCGCATTTAGGACTCAAATAAACATTTTAAATGTTTCAGGGTAACAACACAATCATGATGTCAGTAATAAAGGTGGGTTTCTGTGTGTGAGAGGGACAGAAGGGAATGTTTGGGAGAGACCTGACGCTACAGTAGACCCTACACACACACACACACACACACACACACACACACACACACACACACACACACACACACACACACACACACACACACAGCTTAGTAGCCCCTGATGCTTTTCTACCTCCTGACTAGGACTCGTCAGTAATTTTCCTTCGGTTTGGACCGGAATGCTGATTCCTCTCCTTGTAGAAGCAGAAATTCCCACCTCTGAGGCAGGTTAGATTGGTGTTGGTTTCTCATCAGAAGTCCGTTGAGAGCGGCTGATTTTGGTGGGCGTGGAGGAAGTGATTCCCCCCAGGTTGGAATGTCAAGGGCAGCGCTCTACAAAAGCCGGTTCCCAGTGACAATAGCACTCGTGTCCACATTCCCCTCCACTGTCAGCCCTTTCTTGGCTCGGCCTTTATGAGGACAGCAGTGTGAAACTGACACAGCTATTATCTCTCTTGTAGCTGTCCCACGACTCCCCCCTTCTCTCCCCTCACAACAGGACCGGGAGCCTCAAACGCAATAAAAGGGCTGCAAATTCTTTCTGAAAAGCCTCTGCTTTAAGGCCTCTGGCTGTGCTGGGAAGCCATGCAAATACCAGCACAAGTTCACGAGCAAACTGGTCCTGGATCAGTGCTTCTGCCCTTCATGCTTTCAGTATGCGATCTCCATTTTAACAACGTTTTTCCCATTAAGCTTCTCTTCACAATGTTAATCCTGCTGCTGGTGTTTCTGGTTACCTGGCTGCTGCGTCTGCCTCAGGGTCAAACATATATTCTCATAGACAATTGCTGCCAAGTGGAAGCCTGCTGCTTGCATTCAGGTCACCTCCCAAGGCTTGGGCGGTATAACTCAGACGAGGCTCTGCAGAGGGCCTTGCTTTGCTGCATCACCTTCATTAACCACCGCGCTGGAAGCTTCTCTGTCATCCCCGGGTCGATGACTCACCTCTCAACTCCAGCTTAGCTTCCCCCAGTTTATTTCTCCACTTATCTGTTGTGAGGAATTGGGGAGACTGAGACAGAGGAGAGAGACGGGAGATACTCGGGGCTCAGGGTGTGTTTTTTAATCTGTTATTCTTCTGTATTGGCACGGGCGTCTCCAGTGTGGGGATTAAGAATCCAGACAGAGTGATGGAGCTCAGTGCTGACCTCGAGGGCGGATGAGGAGAGCTGGAGGAGAGAGAGGAGAAACAAAATAAATCATCTCTGCGCAATGAAAGAGAGGACAGAAACACAAAGGGGACTGTGTGTGAGTGTGTGTGTGCATGCGTGCGTGCGTGCGTGCGTGTGTGTGTGCGTGCGTGCGTGCGTGCGTGCGTGCGTGTGTGTGTGTGTGTGTGTGTGTGTGTGTGTGTGTGTGTGTGTGTGTGTGTGTGTGTGTCAGCCATCAAGAGTGGAAAACAGAGCAGCAGAGAAATAAAGGAGCGGTCTAATTCCTGGAACAGACCCTGATAAATCTAAAGTTTTCCTCCCACAGCTGCTGGGCTGATAGCAGCTGGCGGTTGGCATGTTGGCGATCCACCACGCTTTCATTTTCACAGAGACACAGAGACAGGTTCACTACAGGGAATAAAGAAGTTTGGGATTTTCTCAGTTCCCCAGCACGGTTTCAGAAGGAATTAAGCCCAGGATGTGAGGCTTCATCTCCCAGTAACCGTTAGCTAGCAGCTGCACCGTTATGATCATATTTAGGTGTGATGATCACAAATCAGCACACGTGAAACTAAAAGATACATTTTAATTCTCAAAACAAAGGAAATTAGGTTACGGATGATTTTGACACCACATTCGTTTAAAGTACAATTACTGACAAAGTAGGTCTCAATGTTTATTAACCCAAATCAATATAAAATAATAACATTAAAGGTGTAGAAATGAAGTAAAAATGGCATCCTGTGGTAAAATGTGGTGCTGCAACCACTTTAAACTACTCTGGAGCTTTTTGCTGGCCGTCATCAAATTACAAATGTCGTCGCTGCAGCATTAGCTCGCAGGAGACCCCCCACCCCACCCCCCCACACACACCACTAAGTGATGGTAAACAGTAGTTACGTCCCTCCTTTCTTTGTTTTGAAAGGAGAAAAGCTGACCAGCCCCACAGCCAGCTGAATATGAAATATGTTTCAGTATAACCTTCCTCTTTGGAATTTTCTCACTGTAAAATCCTCACTATATCCTTACATAATGCACCTTTAATTCTAAACCTGCAACCTGTAAGTCACTTTGGACAAAAGTGTCTGCTAAATACATAAACATACATATCCAGAATAAATTCTGATTGCACGAAAAGTAGATTTTTGGTTTAAAATGAGAAAATTATAACTGAATGTTGAACTCTAAACATAAACTTTGAATAGAACGTGGCTCACCAGCATCAATGACCTCTGATCTTAGGTCTCTGAGTTGTTGTGAGTAATTAATCCATGGATCTTTGATCAATGTGTCAGAAAACCCAGACAGGCAGATCTAACATTCCCGGTGTCTCTGAGACAGAAAGTAGAAAAACGAGGGACAAGTGCTCCTAACTTTCTGGCGGTGTTGATGTGGAGATGTGGCACAAATCCTAACTTTTACCACCCAACACCAACGCACGTTAATCATTATTCTACACTATAGCAGAATCCGTAAAAGATGGATTGTGATTTGTCAAAAAGTGCTTTGTTTGACTTTGACAAACATGGGAATTAAATGATGTTAAAATGTATAGAACTGTGAGATTGACCTGGTGAAGCAGCTCTCCAGGTGCTCTCCCCCTAAACTTCTGATCCTAGAGTCCCCTTGTTTTCATTCAAACATAAGAAGTGAACTCCTCTTGGTCTCCACCAATGAGCCTGTAAATAAGAATTTTATTTGTGTCATCTCTTGACTGTCTCCTCCATGACTCCCTCAGTGTTTTTCTTCCATTCCTTTCCTTCCCAGTGTTTTATTTATGAAGATGGCGTCCTGGTCCCAAGGTCATCTCGCCCCGCCCTGCCTCCTCCACACACCGATGCCAGGCGAGCCAAAGTTCATTTCTCTGCTAGAGGAGAATCGATATCCCTGAGCTCCCGGTGCTCACTCTCCAATATCCTCTAACCAATCCCTGCCAAAATATTTATGCTGCAATCACTGGAGGTGCTTTGGGAACAGGAACATTTATGGGAGATGCTTTGGGAACAGGAACGTTCATGGGAGATGCTTTGGGAACAGGAACATTCATGGGAGATGCTTTGGGAACAGGAACATTCATGGGAGATGCTTTGGGAACAGGAACATTTATGGGAGATGCTTTGGGAACAGGAACATTTATGGGAGATGCTTTGGGAACAGGAACATTTATTAGTGATGTTTTGGGAACAGGAACATTTATGGGAGATGTTTTGGGAACAGGAACAGCAAGGCAGTAGGAGAGCAGACGCATGCTTCTCTTATCCCATGCTGCAGCACCGTCGCTGCTAACCTAGCCATGTTTTTGGTGAGAGGTGATATTGATTGATGTTGCAGCAGGGTAAATGACCTCATTTGTAACAGATTTTTTCTAAGACTGAGGGCAGCCATGTTTATTTAACACAGACAAAGAGTAATGTGAGCAGGAATGCTGGCTTTGCAGCTCCAGTGATTAAACAGCTCAGCGTTTGCTCCCACTCGCAGAGCTGTGAGGAGATGGAGGATGTTTGTCACAGGTGTTGGTTCTGATAGCTTTCTGCTCTGCCAGATGGACGGCAGAACAAACAGGCTGTGGAGGACTCCGGCAGACTCAGGGCCTTGTGGGGAGTGTTTGTCTGAGGCGTATTGATGGTTCGACCTCTTGGCTTGATCAACTCGCTGTACTTCATCCTGCTGGACAAACAAAAGGGCTTCAGGATTCTGGTGGCGCATGTTTCATTGTGGCACTGTCACACATGGTGGGGGGGCTCACTGGTTAACATGCAAATGAACAGTTTAATGGCTCTGAGGGGTCACAGAGGTCACTCTGTGGGATGATTTGAAGGATTTTGGGCATCTGTGGGCGGCTGCTCAGCGCTGCAGCAGGACTTTTTAGCACAAGATTAATTGTTTGATTAAAAGGTCTAAAAGTTCTGGATGTGAGTCGAGCCGATGCTCAGAAACAGATGGAGGGGAAAGAAAACAGCTGAGACACGCGCTGATGGGGGGGCTTAACGGTGGGAGGAGGTAATCAATTTTGTATGATATTTTTTTTTATTTTATTGATATGCACCCTGCAGAGGTAAATGCCATCATGGCGCGAGCTGCAGATGTCTGCTTGGTGGACGATTGATTGGTTTGGCATTTGATCCTGTGGCTCCCCGTGAGGGATGGGGTGTTGGAGTCGTGGGAGCAGTGGTGGCTGCCCTCCGCTCTGCTCCCCCCGCCCTCGTTTATCTACACCACCATAAATCCTTCACAGTCCTTTTCTCACACTAGTGTCTCATAACCCGCGCTGACGTGTGGTTTTAGAGGTTTGTTTGGAGGTTTTAGAGGTCCTGCGGTGATAAAAGCCTTGTAAACAACCGCTGAAGAAAAATAGTTCCTTTGGCTCCCAGCTTCCTGTGGAACTATAAAACAGCTTTAAGCCTTCAGTTCCTAACCTCTGCAGCTCCTATCCTTGTTCCTCTCAGGTGAACATCGTCAGAAACAAACACAAATTAAAGGTCTCTGAGGGATGCACACCACCTTCTTAAGTATGATGTAACTCCTCACAAGTGAACGCTCCATCACACCTGATGATGAGACTCCGACAGAGTTAGACATTTTTGTGCATCAGCCATGGCAGCCATCTTGAATTGGGCAGACTTCATAAGTTAATGAGTTGTAGACATTTATTAAAATTGTTTTGTTAAAATCGGTGCTGGGGTGGAGGAGGACGCGAGCGAACACATCCTGAAAAGGTAAATGATTAAAGGTCAGAGGTAATGTGACTCTAACAAGGAGCTTGTTTTTAGAGTGTGTTCTCGTAACCGTTGTGAAAACGGCGTGCAGGAGCACGACGGGTCCTGAGCAGGCTGAAGATGAGAATCTGTGAATTAATTTGCTCAGTGAATCACATCAGGTCATAAAAGCCAGATGGAGCAGCAGGAGGACTGGCCCAAGGTAGTGGAGAACAAATCACAGCCCTGCATTCAGTGGACTGCAGCGCCACCATGTGGGCAGAAACCACACCCTCAGCGGATTACAGGGATTCAGAAACTACTCTGAAACATTATTAATGCTTGATGGATGTTCAAGCAAATAGGAAAATGATTGAAAAAACCTTAAAGAAAAACAGAGAAGGAGGAGAATTTATTTATGAGAATCCATTTTTCCTCCTGGGATACTCAGAGTCAAAGAATGCAGAAGGAGGCCCAGAGTTGCTCTTATCACTGCCACCTCCTTAGAACCAGATTTATGGAGACATTTCTTTGGCAAACCGCTGCTACGTCATTATTATAATCCTCAATAATCCCGATGGACAGAGTGCTGGAGGATGTATGTGACAGGGAGAGCGGTGCTTTTCCCTTCTTGTTCCAGAGAGCAGGAATGTTTCTGTGCGTTCCTGCAGCCATGCATCAACATGAGGAATGGAGCCAGATCTAAAAGAAGATTCATGCTCGTAAATTAGGCTTCAATGACCCACGGGACGGTAGATCAGTGCAAAGGTTCCATCACATCTCTGCAGTTTTAACCTACCTTCAGCTTCCAGTCTTTAACAGTGTTGGTCTGGAATTGTTCATATCCATGTGTTTGATAGAAATAAGCTTCCAGAACAAATCATTGACTATGTAAGTGTTTCATTTCATTTACTCAAGGAAAAACATTATTATTGTTATTATTACCATATTATTAATCCAACTTTCAAATGGAAATTTTTATCTGACAAACTGCCTTTATTTCATACCTAGTCTGATTACTTAGTATTATTATGTGTTTTTTTATTTTATGTATGTTTATTATTCTAAATGTTACACTTATAAAAGAACCCATGCATACATGTTTAAATGTTGTAAAAGAGTGTAGAAATTCTTAAATGTTCTTTTTTTCTGTTCACAAGAATGTTTTTTATTTAACCTAAAAGTCTGTCTAAGGTTTTTTTTTTTTTTTTCATTTAATAACCAACCAAGATTTTAATCAGTTGATTCCTTTAATTCTGGTGCAGATTGAGTTCAACGTACTGGCTCTATAAAAGTATAACACAAGTATAACACAAGTATAACACATGTATAACACATGTTGGTGGTTCAAAGTGAAGACATAATAATAATAATAATTATTATTATTATTATTATTATTATTATTATTATTATTATTATTATTATTATTATTATTATATCCATTCATCCATCGATTTTCATCCACTTATCCGGAGTCGGGTCGCGGGGGCAGTTGCCTAAGGAGAGAGGCCCAGACTTCCCTCTCCCCAGCCACTTGGGCCAGCTCCTCCGGGAGAATCCCAAGGCGTTCCCTGGCCAGGTGAGAGACATAGTCCCTCCACCGTGTCCTGGGTCTATCTTTAGGTCTCCTCTCGGTTGGACGTGCCCAGAAAATCTCACCAGGGAGGCGTCCAGGAGGCATCCTGACCAGATGCCCGAGCCACCTCAACTGGCTCCTCTCGATGTGGATGAGCAGCGGGTCTACTCCGAGCCCCTCCTGGATGACCGAGCTTCTCACCCTATCTCTAAGGAAGAGCCCAGCCACTCTTCGGAGAAAACTCATTTCAGCTGCTTGCATCCGTGATCTCGTTCTTACGGTCACTACCCAAAGCTCATGACCATAGGTGAGGGTAGGAACGTAGATCGACCGGTAAATCGAGAGCTTCATCTTCTGACTCAGCTCTCTCTTCACCACAACAGACCGGTACAACCCCTGCATCACTGCAGACGCAGCACCAATCCACCTATCGATCTCACGCTCCAGTTTTTCCTCACTCGTGAACAAGACCCCGAGATACTTAAGTTGTCTGCAAAGTGATCTTCAATCCTTCTCCTATAGAAAGCTAAGGCTGCCTATAGGAGAAGGACTGAAGATCACTTTGCAGACAACGACCCCAGAAAAATGTGGCAGGGGATTAATCACATTACCAAGCACAGAAGCAATAACCTGGCGACATCTAGTACTGATGCCTCGCGAGCTGAGGATCTAAATCGTTTCTTCGCCCGTTTTGAGACGTCCAGGCCCTCAGATGTAACTCCATCTACACCCGTCCCCAGCACTGGCACACTGACACTTGCGGAGCATCAAGTGAGGTGTGTTCTAAGGTCAGTGAATCCCAGGAAGGCAGCAGGTCCTGATGGATTACATGGAAAGGTGCTCAGGGCATGTGCTGATGAACTGACCGGAGTCTTCACTAAAATCTTCAACCTTTCCTTGACACTAAACACCATCCCGCCCTGTCTCAAAACCTCCACCATCATCCCCGTCGCTAAAAAGACAGCAGCGGTCAGCCTAAATGACTACAGGCCTGTTGCACTTACGCCTGTAGTGATGAAATGCCTGGAGAGGCTGGTCTGTCAGTACATCAGGGCCAGTCTGCCTCCCACTTTGGACCCCCATCAATTTGCCTACAGGACAAATAGATCCACTGAGGACGCTATCACCACAGCGCTCCACACTGCGCTGAGTCACCTGGAGCACAGAGGAAGCTATGTGAGAATGCTCTTCCTGGACTTCAGCTCAGCATTCAATCACATAATCCCTGAGATCTTGGTCCAGAAAATGTCTCACCTGGGACTCCCCACCCCCATCTGCCTCTGGATTAAGGACTTTCTGACAAATAGATCACAGTCTGTCAGACACGGCCCACACCTGTCCAGCACCATCACACTCAGCACCGGGGCTCCACAAGGATGTGTTTTGAGTCCACTCCTGTTTACAATCTACACATCCGACTGCTCCCCTTTCCATCTCTCAAACACCATTATAAAGTTTGCGGATGATACCACCGTGGTCGGACTCATCTCGATGGGGGATGAGACAGACTACAGAGATGAGGTCAACAGACTGGCAGAGTGGTGTTCAGTAAATAACCTACAACTGAACACCACGAAAACTAAAGAACTTATCTTCGACTTCAGGAAGGGCAGAGCAGACCCCATTGTACATTCATGGGAACTGTGTGGAGAGGGTACACTCCATGAGGTTTCTGGGCGTGCAGATCTCTGACGATCTCTCCTGGACCGCAAATACCATGGCAGTGGTCAAAAAAAGGCCCAGCAGTGTCTCCACTTTCTGAGAGTGCTCAGGAGGAACAACCTGGAGGAGAAGCTGCTGGTGACTTTCTACAGAGCCACCATAGAGAGCATCATAACGTACAGCATAACAGCATGATACGCAGGGTGCTCAGCTGCAGACAGGAAAGTGCTGCAGAGGGTCATCAACACAGCCCAGAAGATCACTGGCTGCTCTCTGTCCAGCCTGGAGGTCATTGCAAACTCTCGGTACCTCAGCAGAGCGAGTAATATCATCAAGGACCAATCTCACCCCAGCAATCAAGTCTTTCAACTATTACCATCAGGTCGACGGTACAGGTCACATAAAACCAGGTCAAGCAGATTCAGGGATAGCTTTTTTCCCAGGGCGATCTCTATAGTAAATAAGCATAAAAACAATTAAAACTGCTTAGCGACTTGTCAAGGTTACCGTCAACTATTATGCTGCTATTCTAATGCCATTTTATACATAATATTTTATCTGTTATTCTGTATATATTGTGCTATTCGGTATATATTTTACTTACTATTGTTTTGTTTTAGGGGACTTTTTATAATTACAAGTATTATTGTATTGTGCACCAAGGGAGTGCTTTCGTTGTATCCTGTACAATGACAATAAAGGTCATTATTATTATTATTATTAAACTCCTCCACTTGGGGCAGGACCTCATCCTGACCCAGAGAAGGCATTCTACCCTTTTCCGAATCAAGACCATGGTCTCAGATTTAGAGGAGCTGATTCTCATCCCAGCTGCTTCACACTCGGCTGTGAACCTCTCCAGCGAAAGCTGAAGATCACGTTCTGATGAAGCCAACAGGACCATAATAGGAGTAGGATAATAATAATAATAATAATAATAATAATAATAATAATAATAATAATAATAATAATAATAATAATAATATATTTGAATTTGAATCTGAATCTAAAATTAATATTAAGTGATAAACAAGTCCAATAGGTGTCGCTGTGTCATCCCTTCAACAAACGTAGAAGAAGAAGGATGTAAACAGACGCTGATATGACTGTTAAGATTCTGAAGAGACATTTAAATAAACAATTCTTCGTGATGATTTTGTGACATGAAGACAGAGAGGTGTCGGTGAGTCGTTTTATGGAACTCGGTACTAAGCTTCCGTCGGTCTTTGTTTCGCGTCGCTTTAAGATGATGTAATGCTAACAAGCTAGCATCAAGCTAACGGCATTATGCAGGCTTTCATCTGTGGTGAAATAATTCTACATTATTTTGTTTCATTAGCCGTAGTTTTGTCTGAAGCTTAACAGTTTCAGAGTCATTCCTCATAGTATTTGTGTTCGTGAACAACTTTAACTCCTAAACCTTAAATAAATGACGCAGCAGAAGTAAAACCTGTAATAAGGAAAACAAACCTTAAATTCGTTCTCAGAAACCAGCAGGAAGCCATCAGTGGTATTTTATTTTATTTATATTGTTTTATTTAATGCCCACAGTTGTATAACAACCAAACCCAATTCCAGCCAGTCATGAACGAAAAATATTATTAAATTAATTAAAGTAACTAAAGAAACACCAGATTACACGTAGACTCAAAAATCTGATAAACGTTCTAATTTTAATTAAAATAAACTGAAAATTAAAGCCTTGCAACAACTATATTCCTGAAGAATAAATATAATTAAAGCACTGAGTTTAAATATGTGAAAAAGGTTATTAATATTACATCAATACACGCACAATATTTAAACAAAAATCCAAACTGATATTTGACTGAACCTTGTTTGGATCTTCTCGTTTATCTGTCTGAGCACATTTTATTCCTCCTGTTTTACTGAAGCACACATGCTGAACATCACCCTGATGAACTCTTAAAATCATACTGGACATGTGGAGATGCTGGAATTAAACAGTTAAACCGTATTCATGTTGCTAATGTAATCTAATTTAAAAGAATATAATTATTTATAAAGTCAGTCCTGAAGTTTCAGGCTAAACTCTGATCTTTCTGTCGTTCCTCCAGCTGTCTGATCTGAAGTCAACAGAAGATGTTACGTGTCCAGCGATGCCCGTGGCTTCTTCTTTTTACTCGACGCAGCGTCCATAAGCTGGCATCGCTTCAGAAGGCCTCCTCTCTTCCCCCCAGGAAGATGCAGAGCACTCTTTACCCCTTCAGTGGCCTGGAGCCTTACCTGGACAGGTACTGTGCTCGGTACCTATGCTGTAAATTCTCAGCAGGACGTTTTAATCAGACAGAACCGTGTTTTCAGGTCCGTGGACAGGATGCAGTTTAAACTGTTTCAACCCAGTTTGGAGGACATGATGGAAGCAGAGAAACTTTTCTGCTCTTCTGCGGCTCATAAGATTGATTTCTTCGTGTCTGCCGGCAGGATGGAGCACATCCCTGCTCTCAAACCTCCTGAGGTGAACTACTACTTCACTTCTGTGGTTTTTCAGTCTTGTCTTAATGTTTGGTTGACTCTGGATGTGACGAGGCCACAAATATTCTAAATTACTGATGATTAAAAAACTGAGGTCACATTAAAATCAGGTAATTATCATCCCATTAGCTCTTGGTTTGACTTATATTCAACCGGTCTCATTTTAATATTGTTTATTGTTTGATTTTACTGGTTAGAGACAGTTTTCATCTGTCTGCTGTTTTGTCAACAAGATTTTAAAAAACCAGCTAATTCAGCAGCTAACAAGCAGAAGAGGTTTAGAACCAGAGAGATGGAGTAAATTCTCCAACCAGCTTCGTCAGCTGCCTCATGAATTAATTCCACGATAAAAGAGGAACTTGGTGCCTGAATGTCCCTCTTTGTTTTAACAGATGAGCCCAGCCTGTAGGAGATACAGCCTAATATGTCTTTACCCTTCTGCAGCCTCATGCATTAGTAAGCAGGAGTTGGCACGTGATGATGAATGAGCAAATCTCTAAGTGTTGGACTCAGAACGGAGCGGCGTGGTGACAGGACAACGGGCCGAGTTCGTTAGCACGCTGCCTCCATTGGAGGATGATGTAGCTGCAGCTCGCTGCCAGAACGAATCTCCATCCATCTGTCCAGTGTCGCAGAGACAGACGAGTCTGAGCGGTGATGCTTTGGCTCGTTGTTACTGAAAACTCCTGCGGTGTCTGAAGATGAATCTTCTGATTCTGCTTTTCTCAGGTGTGTTTCATCGGCAGAAGTAACGTGGGAAAGTCGTCACTCATCAAAGCTCTGTTTTCTCTGACTCCCGAGGTCGAAGTCCGAGTTTCCAAAACTCCGGTGAGTTTTCTGCATCGATGCATGAAGGTCTTCCAACATTCACCTGGAGGCCTTCACGTCCTCCAGTTCTGCTCAGATCTTGTCTGAGATGGAACAACCAGGAAGGTTTTGGTTGTTTTTATTTCTATAAAGTTTCACATTTCAGAGTAATGCACATGGAACACATAAACCATAAAACACACCAAACGTCTGAGCTAATGTGGGAAAATGACTTAGATTAACTGACCAAAGAACATCTTATATGATAAAATGGCTTGCCGTACAGCCAGCATGTTGCATCTGCTCCGCAGAAAACTTTCCTCAGCTAATCAGAACCAGTCAGATCTGGAACTTTCAGCCTGTTCCTCTGCAGCAGATCTCTTGAACTTTATTTGTTCTGATCTTCAGGGTCACACCAAAACGATGAACTTTTTCCGAGTGGGAAAAGCTTTCACCGTCGTGGACATGCCGGGTTACGGACACAGAGCCCCCAGAGACTTTGTGGAGATGGTGGAGCCGTACCTCTACGCCAGGAAAAAGTACAGTTTGTAGTTCCATCTGGGAATTCTGAACTTCCTACGAGTGAATGAGTCATTAGAGAAGAAGTTGGGATGCTTCATTAAATGTTTATGGTTCGGTTAAGGTCTGTAACAAGCTCCCTTCTTGTCTGGATCCTCTCCAGCTGAAGACCAGTAACTCTCGGTTCCTGATGCACGGCCAACAAGGACCATGAATCAGTAGATTGGTTTTATATAGAAAATAGTCCAAACCAGACATTGGGACCCCTGAAGCCACCACTCAAGGGCCCTGAATCTCCTCATGCAAAAGATTTTATCCTCATCTTGGCCCTCTCCGTTTGGTGGCATGGTGCATTTCTATGGGATCAGTGCATGGAGAAGTGTGGAGGTCCATGTGCGTCTAGTCTGACTGTGTGAAGAAAACACTCCAGCATACTTTCTGTTCTGGACACATAAACAGTGGAGACATGACCTAAGCCCCAGATCCAACAGTCACAGATGGAGCAGAGCCTGTGACCCGAGTGAGGAAGTTCAGTTTGTGACGTTGTCCACTAGGGGGTGCTGTGTGATCACCTCTGTTAGATTTCCTTTTCTAAAGTATTTAAGTTAGATGTGCAGGTTGAAGCCTGTAGGAGAGTCCTCCATAACTTTTGCTGTTTTTGTTCTTCAGTCTGGTGAGGACGTTCCTGTTGGTCGATGGCAGTGTTGGTCTTCAGCAGGCGGATCGAATCTCGCTGGAGATGTGTGAGGAGATCAGATGTCCTTACGCGGTGCGACAGTAACTAAACACTAACATATTGTGATCAAATGAGAGCATTTTTGTTTTAAGTAAAAATGTTTAGCGTGAGATCGATAGGCGGACTGGTGCTGCATCTGCAGTGATGCGGGCGTTGTACCGATCTGTCGTGGTGAAGAGAGAGCTGAGTCAGAAGGCGAAGCTCTCGATTTACCGGTCGATCTACGTTCCTACCCTCACCTATGGTCACGAGCTTTGGGTGGTGACCGAAAGAACGAGATCACCGTTACAAGCGACTGAAATGAGTTTCTTCCACAGGGTGTCTGAGCTCTCCCTTAGAGATAGGGTGAGAAGCTCGGTCGTCCGGGAGGGGCTCGGAGTAGATCTGCTGCTCCTCCATGTTGAGAGGAGCCAGTAGAAGTGGCTCTGGCACCCAGGGCATGCTGGGGGCTATGTCTCTTGGCTGGTCAGGGAAAACCTTGGGATTCACCCATAGGAGCTGGCCCAAGTGGCTGAGGAGAGGGAATTCTGGGCCTCCCTGCTGAGGCTGCTGCCCCATGACCCAACTCCGGAAAAGCGGAAGAGAATGGAGGGATGGATGGATTGATGGATAAAATAAAATACAGACAAAAGGAGTTAAACAGCTTTAAAACCCAATGAGTTTAAACCAGGGGTGTCAAACTCATTTTAGCTCAGGGGCCACATTGAGGGAAATCTAGTCCCAAGTGGGCCGGACCGGTAAATTAAAAACAACTTCAGATTGTTTTCTTTGTTTTAATACAATCAATATAAAACAAGGCTGGAGCCTGAGGACAGTGTATCCAAAATCGTACAAATACAACACCTGAAGTGTACTTGAAATTTTGAAAAAATAAATAAAAAAAACATTCATTAGTGATTCAAAGAGCTTACAGATCACATGGCTAGATCAGTTTCATGCAGCACTTAAAGTATATTTGACTCATTTTACTTTACATCTTTTAGCTTTCACCAGCACATCAATATCAGAATTCACATCCCGAGTGGCAGCCAACTTCAGGATGTGATTCAAGTTCTTGTGTGAGCCTTGAGCGCAGCTTTGTTTTATTTATATTCATTACAGAGAAAACTTGCTCACAAAGATACGTTTATTTTCACTCTACATTGTAAAGTATGAAAATAAAGTTTACACAACCATCTCGCGGGCCGGATTTAACCCGCTTGCGGGCCGGATGTTTGACACCCCTAGTTTAAACCATTTGTGGTTTCCTGGTCTCTGCTGCAGGTTGTCCTCATGAATCAGTTTTATTCCCGTATTTTAGACTGACAGAGTGAACCTTAACCGGAGGGTTTTGGGATAATGATAAATGACCCGCACTTGTATAGCGCCTCTCAGAGTAAGGACTCCAAAGCGCTTTACACTACAGTGTATCATTCATCCATTCACACACACATTCACACACTGGTGGTGGTGAGCTACGATGTAGCCACAGCTGCCCTGGGGCGCACTGACAGAGGCGAGGCTGCCGAGCACTGGCGTCACCGGTCCCTCCGACCACCACCAGCAGGCAACGTGGGTTAAGTGTCTTGCCCAAGGACACAACAGCAGAATGCTCTGTCTAGTGCCGGGATCAAACCTGCAACCTTCCAATTACTGGACAACCCGCTCAACCTGTTGAGCTACTGCTGCCCCGAGTCCCACTCAGTCTGTCGCAGTCGACGTGTCCTTGGGCAAGACACTTCACCATTCTAACCTGCTGGTGGTGGTCGGAGGGGCCGGTGGCGTCTGCTCGGCAGCCTCGCCTCTGTCAGTGCGCCCCAGGGCATCGTAGCTCAAAGGCGCTATGTAAGAACCGTTTACCATCCATCCTTCTCAAGAGTCCCCGCCGAGTTAATGCTGAACACTTCCACTCAGCTATTTAAAAACTAGAGCTGCCGACGCACTGATGAAGCCCGTTAACTATTCATGCTGCCGGGCGATTAAACACTATGCTGCGTTTACCGGAGCGCTGAAACAAGGATCCATCTGCGTCGTGTGTTAGACGACAGACTTGGATTAAAACAGATGAAACTGAAAAGATTGATGTGGACGGAGCTTCGAGTCATCTGGAGTTTAGTCTTGGTGATGTGAGGACTTTTACACGTGCAGGTGGAGCGGTAACGAGCTGCCTGTCTTCTTGTTCAGATGGTGGTGACCAAGATAGACAAATGTGGGTCTGGAGCTCTGCTGACGAACCTGCTGAAGCTCCAGGAAGTGGTTCAGACTCAGACCAATAGCTGCTTCCCCCAGCCGTTTCTCATCAGGTAGCCTACACCAGATCTCCCAGTTCCAGGAACCACATCCCAGTCAGATGTGTGGAGCTCCAAGAGCAGCTCTCATCTGTTTCTGTTCAGTCAGGAATACTCACCAGTTACATCTTTTTTATTTCATCTCACTGATGTTTTGTCTTTCTGAAACAGCTCTGTGAATTATTGGGGGATCCACCTGCTCAGGTGCTTCGTCGCTCATGTGACAGGAAGCATCGTGCTGAAGAACACGTCTCAGAGCTGATCAGGGATCAGCCAGTCTCATCATAACAGCTGCTGTTTTCTTTAACGTCTAATAAATGTAAACACGTTTCTGCGTTTCCTCGAGTGGATGAGCATTTATGTTTTTCTTCTCTGGTTGTTTAACGAGTCTGAGAGGGCGAGGCTGTAGCCCATTTACGTCCTCGGCTTCATCATCATATCTGTTTTATAGACGAACTCCTGCAGGAGGTCAAGGTCTGGAAAACGACACGATAGCTGACCCAGCTGCTGGACTGCTTCCTAAAGCGTCTTATCTTTATGATCTTATTTTATCGTGGAGCTATAAAACTGTCCGGATCAGAACTTTATCAGGAGGAAGATCTCCTGAGAAAACCGCCGTGACTTGACGCGGAGCTCAGTTACACAACAGAAGCTAAAGCTTACAACGAACGGAACGAAGGTCGGGTCAGACGAAGATAAAAGCAGATGCGGACGTCTCCCGTTCTCTGTCCTGGCTGTACGACACGTACGACACACACTCACACACCTTTATCACTTTAACGCCCTTTAAAACATCAGATTCTTCTGGGAAACTTATTTAGACCAACAACGTTCAGATTAGGTCCGATTTAATCTGTTTTTGGTAAATTTCTTTATCTTGGTGTTGTTGAAAACATTTTAGAAAGTTTATTTGGATTTATAAAATATTTCTGTTTGTCAAACAGGAATATTTTATAAATTTATATTTTGCAGAGGGTTGCTGGTTTGAAACTGGGACATTATCAGGTCGTTCTTGTCACGTTGTGGGCTGGAGGAGTTGGACCCATTGCACAGCCACCCAGAACGACACGAGGCAGGAGAGGATGTAAAAGTATACATTCTTTATTAAGAATGACAAAAGCCAAAGAAAACCTAGTAGACAACGCTGACAAGGACAATGGACCAGCAAACACTGAGGGACAAGACAGGGTTTTTAAACACAGAGGGAAGCAGTCAGGTGACAGGAGAGAGGTGTAGAGGGGAGCCAGGTGTCATCAGTAAACTAAATGGAGAAAGAACTAAGCAGAGGGAAGATAACCTATAATACACTACATAACTAAACCTCAAGACTAAGGGCAAAGATAAACTAATGACCAGAGGGGTGAGGAGGACTAAAACAAACCAAGAGGAACTACAAGGGAGTGACGAGGAGACGCATGAGGAGAACCTGGAGTGGGCTGGAGAACACATGAGGGGGATGCAGGACGCAGACCATGACAGTTCTGAGGCGTTAGGCAGAGTGAACGCATGACTAACATCAGAGTCAAACAGGTCATTCTTGAGTTTGTTTCATGAGTCCATCAGCAGGAGGAGGAGCTCGTCAGAGCTAAAGGCCATCAGTCAGCAGCTCGACGTTTGATGCTGATGACAGAAACCATCCATGTAGGTTAATAACACATCATTAAAACTCGTCTACCTTTATGAAGTTCTGGCTCCATCCAATCACTGGGTAACCATGGTAACGGCTATAACAGGTCTGACCAAAGAGCAGCTGGACGAGTCCATCAGAAATGTTTGGTTCAGGAGGATAAACTTAGCTTATCTTGTGTTTAAACCAAAAGGTTTTAAACTGATTCTTTTTCACATAAAAGTTTTTCTGCTCTGGATTTTTACTGATTTAGGAGGAAAACAACATTTAACTTCTTCAAACATACTTTTAGTTTATTTAGTTTTTGCTGGTACGTTTGTGGCTTTAGTGAGATAATTCAAATCCTCTCCGATCAGAGTGGGACTCAGAGACAGCAGATTTCTGCGAGTTTTGTTTGGGAATGAAGAGAGCAGCATTCCTAAACCAGAATGATCCCAGACCCCTGAGGCTTTGTGACTCAGACAGCTTCCAGACGTGGTTTTTAATCCTAACTGGGTCAGCGGGACCAGGAAAACCCAGTTTGACACATGGACCAGTCTCAAAATCACCTCAAGTTTCCAAGGATAAAAAAGCTCTAACTTATGCTGCCAATAATGCAATTATTATTGTTGTTATTATTAATACTATTATATTATAGTTGTTATTAATACTATTATAGTTATTGATGATATTGTTGTTATTAAAATGATTATAGTTGTTAGTTTTTATTATTATTATTAGCATCATCATTATTATTTGTTGGGGTTTGTACATTCAGCCCTGTTCTTTGACCTTTATTATGTTCATGTTTTATTACATTAGTTGAATTTCCCATCATTAAAACTTAATCAGCTTTGTCTGGATTAAAGTCCGGCTAACGCTTGTTATGAATAAAAAGGGTCAACTTTCACCATCGAATTGACACACTAACCTCTCATACACACCAGAACTGCAAAGTCAAGGTCACACCAGCTGGAGGATTCAGACGTACACATCAACCTTTTACTCACTTATTGTTCTTCAACGCAGACGTACATAAACTGTCAGGGTCTCCCACAAAAGCCCTTTCCTCCCTCATCTCAGACTGCTGGATTCCTCACTCTGAATAAAAAGGGAATCCACACGAATCCTACAAGACTTTACAACTCATAAGTTAAATAATCATATGTGATGAATGAGCAAGATGTTTAAACCAAATGTTTGAATAACCTGTGCTTAAATCAATTCATTTGAAATGAATATTGTTCTTACAATGATCCATTTAAATCACAAATCATTATGTGTTTGATTTAACAAGTTAATCGTTGTTTACACTCATACACATCTTCATAAGATACATATTAAGGTTAGAAATATTTTAGTGTCTGAGGAGGGCGTGGCTTTCTGTGGGATGTTGGTAAATACTCATAAATGTGTCAAATTCTGATTTACCAGAATGGCCAGAAATCATAACAAAGTAGTTTAATAAAACAGGAATTACTTCCCGAGTTATTCAGTTTCTGACAGAGTTCCGAACCGGCCAGTTCGAAACAAGCATCCTTGAGAAATCTTATTTGTACATGCAGTCAAAAACCTGTTTGCACGCTGCAAGCTGACACAGCCAGACGGCTCCCTAAGAGCCACATCCAGTTTGGATGCAGACCAGCATTCCAGCTACTGTTGTGACCTGGAGACATCTCAAGACTGGACGGGTCGCATCGGAGTTGATCTACGAAATCCCGGTGCCGTGAATTCCACCCAACTTCTGACAGTCCGGATCCACTGGGGGTCTCCGCCAGGGATTGTAGACACAACAGACTGTGTCTGATGCAGTTTTATTAATAATCAACTCTAGTTTATAGCTGACAACAAATTATTTTACACCCAGATTTCACAATTTCTTTCAGATTCAAAGATTCTGATAAACATCTAGCTTACAGCACACCACCTACACATCACACTCCATCACCGCATATCCACTCCATCACATCTCATTATTCATATTTTGTCATGTATTATAATTAGTTTAGAAAAGAATAAAATTCCTTTTTAACTTTATACCTGACTCTGTCTGAATTAACATGATCCCTGACCAAGTAAAAGTAACCAGAATCTTCTGATTAAACATTCAAAGATCAGATTGATATTTCATATTTATATGGAATCATCACATCTTATTGGTCATAAATCATCACGTTTTAAAGTGTGACCGCTACACGTTTCTGTTCCTGAGCCTTCTGGAAATCTCAGATTAATTCCATTAAATAGAGTCACAAGAGCGGAGAAACACTGAATGTTTATTCTTGGTGTTGAAGGTCAACCAGATAGTTGCCCTTTAGAGTTAAACATTATCCTTCTTCTGATGTCAAACTTCCATAGGAAAACCGTTTCACCTCTATGGGATTAGACTACATAATCTGGTTGTCACTACCGTGCCGGTGAGCGAAGCGGAGATGAGGCGAGGATCCAAACGGGGTGAGGAAGACAGGTAGACAGGTAGGTAGGTATGTATGTATGTATGTATGTATGTATGTATGTATGTATGTTAGGTAGGACGTTTTACAAGAACTTTAATATGGAGCACGCAGGACAGAAGCAATGACCCAACACGAGACACAGAACTGAAGGGGTTTAAATACAGGAGGGCTGGGAGCTTGGGTGATTGGGAAACGAGAGGCAGGTGGGAGCAATTAACAGAGACACAGGACTAAACCAAAAGGGGAGACAGGACAAGGTGTGACACTGGTGGGATTACCTGTTTCATTGTTTCTCCTCCTGGTATTTTGCTTCTTTTATTGCTTTTACGATTTTGAATCAGGAAAAAAAAATTATTTTTCTTTCATTTTGCTGAAGTAAGTTTTTAAGCTATTCCTTTTTTATGAGTTTCATTTTGATCAAACCTGTTTCAGCTTTTCAGAGTAAAACATTCCCGCTCCGTCTCCAGAACCTAAAGATGTTCTGACCCTAACATCGAGGTCCAACAGAAGCGGTTTGTCTCCGGGACCCGTCCCCTCTGTAAGGTCTCTGGAAGTCCCTGGAACAGATGTGGTCCTAAAGTCCGCAGAACCCCCGTGTGAGGGCAGAAACTTCCCTAAACCATTTTCCCAGGATTTCTATAAAAATCTCCCTGGAGTTATTTATGGTTTTAAAGAAGCTGAAGCGGTGATTTAACTGGGAATGATTGATGAGGTTTCCTATGCGTACGCATCTTTCTCCCCTGCTGGCAGTGAGGATGATGATGGTGCACGGCATTCCGTTAAAGTTTAAAAGTCTATAAAAGTTGGAGCGTTCTGGGTTCGGCGCAGATTTTATGCACACTCGTTCATCTGAACACTGACCCCATAAAACATCAACTATTGGTTAACGTTTGATTTTTCTTTCTTCCTGCTTTTCACACCCAGGTTTTTTTGAGAGGGGATGAGGGCTTAAAGAGCAGTGGGCTGGACTCTTCCTCGCCTTCTTGGACTGGGACAGGGGACACGCTGGAGTCATTGTGCAGAGTTTAGGAAGTCCATGATGTTTTCCATGATGTCCAGCCTGAAGCCAGCTCTCGGGATGCTGACCTGTGACCCTCGGGCCACGATCTGCTCAGGCACAAACTGCCTGGTTCCTCCCAGTGACTTTAACGCCATCTTGAGCCTGGTGCTGAGCATCGTGCTCACGGTGATGCTCGCCATGGTCATGTTCTCCATGGGCTGCACCGTGGACTCCAAGAAGCTGTGGAGCCACATCAGGAGGCCTTGGGGCATAGTCATTGGCTTCCTGTGCCAGTTTGGCATCATGCCTTTCACGGCCTTCGCGCTGTCGCTGGCCTTTGGGGTGCTGCCCGTCCAGGCCGTCGTCATCATCATCATGGGCTGCTGTCCCGGAGGCTCGGGCTCAAACATCATCTGCTACTGGCTGGACGGAGACATGGACCTGAGGTGAGACAGGGACCTGGGGACAGGTGTGCTTTCACCTGACTTATTTCATAGTTTCTTCCTATTGAACTGACATCAGAGTGTTTTAACATGGTTTAGATCCAGTTAGCAACTCTGACCCTTGGACTGGTCCCACTGATCCCAGTGTGTCCTTCTGGTTTTTCTCTTGGGTGCTTCATAAAAAATGTCTGACCAGTTAGTAGAGCAATCCAGTCCTTCAGCTGGGCGTTGGAGGTTTGGAAGACATGTTGATTTCCAAACGAGGTGGGGGCACCTTACCGAGTAGGAGGGAAGCTCTATGAATCATCCAGTAGGATCAATGGTTGGAATGCCGAGTCCAGGACTGGCCCAGAACTCTTCCTGGAGGCTGAACACTCATCCCGTTATTCCCTGAATGAAAGCACATTGACAGCCATTTTTATTTGGTTTGTGTTGAGGGGCGGTGGAGCCGTTTCCCGGCTAGGTCCGCTACCTGATCATGGTTGTTGGTTCTTCTCCCTGCAGCATCAGCATGACTGCCTGCTCCTCCATCTTGGCTCTGGGCATGATGCCTCTCTGCCTGTTCATCTACACCAGCGTTTGGACTTCCAGTGACACCATCAAGGTCCCCTTTGACAGCATCGGTGTGTGAGCCATTAAAACATCCATCACACATCTTTGCGTTTCAGGACCAGAGAGGATTGTGGGTAAGTTTGACATTTGTCTTCTTTTCCTCGTGTTTTCTCAGGAATCACATTAGCAGCCCTTTTGATCCCCATCGCTGTGGGGATGTACGTGAAGAACAAGTGGCCTCGTGTGGCCAAAAAGATCCTCAAGGTGGGAACGTTTCACTGACCAACCCGCTGATGGGAAACAAAAGTTCTGGATGGAATTTAATGAAGAGTTTGTTATACAGGTGGGGTCTATAGCTGGTTTTCTTCTCATCATCATCATAGCCGTGGTTGGAGGAGTCCTCTACCAGTCCTCCTGGAACATCGCCCCCTCCTTATGGATAATTGGAACCATCTATCCCTTCATCGGATTCAGTTTGGGCTTCCTGCTGGCCCGCTTTGTGGGTCAGCCCTGGGACAGGTGGGGGACCTGAGTCTGATCATTTCTGTGTTTGTAACCGTTTTATTGCTAAGAACCTGTTTACACGTTCAGATGTCGAACCATCGCCCTGGAGACGGGCTTCCAGAACTCCCAGTTGTGCAGCACCATTGTCCAGCTGTCCTTCAGCCCAGCAGAGCTGGAGGTCATGTTTGCGTTTCCGCTCATCTACAGCATCTTCCAGCTGGCTGCGGCTGTCTTTTCTGTGGGGGGTGAGATTCATCTGAACATTTTCAAATCAAACGTCAGGAATGATCTTATTTTGAGGTCAAAGTGCAAAAACAGCTCAGATCATCGTTACTTTTTCAAGCTTCTAGTTTCAGTGGTTATGTATGCAGGATGAGTTTGTTCCTCTCTGACATCTGAAGTTCTCCAGGCTGTTGCTTTAAATTAGTTTGACATAAAAACTCCTAAATCCCTTTAAAACTGTTCATTAACTGGTGGCTGTTCATCCTCTGCAGGTTTCCAGGCCTACAAAAGGTTTTTTGGGAAAGGGTCTGCCGACGCGGACTGTGAGGGCCGGACCCTGGATTCGGACGGCAGGATGAAAGAGAAGGTGTACGGTCTGGAGAACACGGCTGTGGAGTCTGATGAGACCAACAACAACGGTTTAAAAGGCACATTTAAAAACATACAGATGTGAAATCCGGTTCTACGGATGGACTCTGGGCCTGAAGGCGCGCGTGCACACACACACACACACACACACGCTGACAGGGGGCGCTCCTTCCTTCCTTTAATTTATTCATAAAGATATTTAAAACTAAAGAAATCCTTATTCCTGTTTATTCAGACAGATCTGGTCAGTGTGATTTTAATATCAACACTAGTGACAGATAATTTTATTTATTGAGCTTGTTTAAAAGTTTCTAGGCGTGAAATTGAATTAGAAAACAAACAAAAGTTAATAAAAGGAAAGAATCCTGCATTCAAATGTGGGTGAGAGTTGGATGTTCTGACTTCTAATTTGTGTTGTTGGTTTTTCTGTTTTCTACTTCATATTTAACACATTAAAGTTCTTCTTTAAACTGAAGAGTTTGTTGTGTTTTCTGTTTGAACTTCTGACCTGCATGTCAATCACCAGGTGGAGATCCCACTAAAGCAGCTGAACTTGGCTGAAAAAATATATATATATATATATTCATATATATATATATATATATATATATATATTCTGAGATGTTTGAAATCATTTCTGTATATCGGTCTCTGTTTTTGTTTATTCTGGTTTTGTTTACTTTATTTTTTTGTGTAGTTTCTTGTGAATTTTATTTTGAAAGGCACTATATTAAAACACTTATTACAGCCACATTGGCACTGCAGAACCCTTTAAGCCCCTCCCCCTTCATATGAACCAATGGACAGTGGCGGCCTGTCTGCTGGGGCACTGCCCCACCAGTCTTACAGGAAGAAGAAGACGACAAAGAAGATAGGAATCACAAAATGTTTTAAAACACCATGAAAATACAGGGAGTGCAGAATTATTAGGCAAGTTGTATTTTTGAGGAATAATTTTATTATTGAACAACAACCATGTTCTCAATGAACCCAAAAACTCATTAATATCAGAGCTGAATGTTTTTGGAAGTAGTTTTTAGTTTGTTTTTAGTTGTAGCTATTTTAGGGGGATATCTGTGTGTGCAGGCGACTATTACTGTGCATAATTAGGCAACTTAACAAAAAACAAATATATACACATTTCAATTATTTATCTTTACCTGTGAAACCAATATAACATCTCCACATTCACAAATATACATTTCTGACATTCAAAAACAATACAAAAACAAATCAGTGACCAATATAGCCACCTTTCTTTGCAAGGACACTCAAAAGCCTGCCATCCATGGATTCTGTCAGTGTTTTGATCTGTTCACCATCAACATTGGTGCAGCTGCAACCACAGCCTCCCAGACACGGTTCAGAGAGGTGTACTGTTTCTCCTCCTTGTAAATCTCACATTTGATGATGGACCACAGGTTCTCAATGGGGTTCAGATCAGGTGAACAAGGAAGCCATGTCATTAGTTTTCCTTCGCTGTGGAGTACTTGGACGTGATGGAGCATTGTCCTGCATGAAAATCATGTTTTTCTTGAAGGATGCAGACTTCTTCCTGTACCACTGCTTGAAGAAGGTGTCTTCCAGAAACTGGCAGTAGGACTGGGAGTTGAGCTTGACTCCATCATCAACCCGAAAAGGCCCCACAAGCTCATCTTTGATGATACCAGCCCAAACCAGTACTCCACCTCCACTTTGCTGGCGTCTGAGTCGGACTGGAGCTCTCTGCCCTTTACCAGTCCAGCCACGGGCCCATCCATCTGGCCCATCAAGACTCACTCTCATTTCATCAGTCCATAAAACCTTAGAAAAATCAGTCTGGAGATACTTCTTGGCCCAGTCTTGACGTTTCAGCTTGTGTGTCTTGTTCAGTGGTGGTCGTCTTTCAGCCTTTCTTACCTTGGCCATGTCTCTGAGTATTGTAAACCTTTTGCTTTTGGGCACTCCAGTGATGTTGCAGCTCTGAAATATGGCCAAACTGGTGGCAAGTGGCATCTTGGCAGCTGCACGCTTGACTTTTCTCAGTTCATGGGCAGTTATTTTGCGCCTTGGTTTGTCCACACACTTCTAGCGACCCTGTTGACTATTTTGAATGAAACGCTTGATTGTTTGATGATCACGCTTCAGAAGCTTCGCAGTTTTAAGACTGCTGCATCCCTCTGCAAGATATCTCACTATATTTGACTTTTCTGAGCCTGTCAAGTCCTTCTTTTGACCCATTTTGCCAAAGGAAAGGAAGTTGCCTAATAATTATGCACACCTGATATAGGGTGTTGATGTCATTAGACCACACCCCTTCTCATTACGGAGATGCACATCACCTAATATGCTTAATTGGTAGTAGGCTTTCGAGCCTATGAGTAAGACAACATGCATGAAGAGGATGATGTGGACAAACACTCATTTGCCTAATAATTCTGCACTTCCTGTATAAATGCTCTGTATAATCTGCACGTAGGTGTAAATGTTCTTCTACTCTTTGTATTTCCTGTTGCTTTGGGCACATACATCTTTACCATATCCTTGGGCCCAGTCCCAATACCCGCGCTTCGCCCTACAGTCTGACGTGAAGTGCACTTGGAGGAAGTGCGCAGTAAGGCTTCGAGTGTGTGTGTTCATTTTCAAATGAACTACTTTCATTTGAAAATGAACACATTTTCAGAAAAAGCATTTGAGCCTTTTCTCGCCCAACAAAGGATTGTGGGTAATACACTTCACCCAAGTCCACATCGAAGTGGACTTGGGTGAAGTACAAATCAATGGTGCAAAAGGGGCATGGTCAACTTCCGCACTTAAGTGTCTGGACACCCTACACACTTGCCCCCCCTGTCCCGGATCACGCATTGAAGGGTGCAGGTGTGAAAGTGCGAGTGTTGGGATTGGGCCCTTCGCTACAACTAGTGAATGCACGCTGGAGTACCTTCCAACACAAAACATGGGCAGAACTTTGCCTTTGAAGCATGAACAGAAGACCGGAGTTTCAGCTCAGATCAGCAAATTCAGCCAGAAGCTCTCCAAAAGTCCACTTTGTCCCCGGACAGAACCTTCCTGGTTAGCCGGCTGCCTCGTCTTTGAGCTGCTGGAGCAGATCAAGCCTGATTCAGACAAGTATTACACGTTTAAACTGTTTAAACCCTTTTTGTGATTTTATGCTCAAACTCTTTTTTGTTAAAGTTGAGAAATAAAAACAGAGTCACAGCTTTTAATGTTCTGCTCAGATCAGACAGGTGTAAACATGGGGGGGGGGGGGGCTGGAGATATTTAGGGATATTCTGAGGTGAGTGTGAGCTCTCTACCCAGCAGGTTTATGCCAGAAGAACTACATAATAAAAACCAACTGAGAAATTGTAGTTGTTTGAACACAAAAGCAAAACACTCTGATGTTAGCTGCACTCCGTCTAGCTGTTAGCTCATCAATCCTGAAGGAGGGGGTCCACAGAGCGGCCCTCAGCTGTAATAACAGAATGCTTTCATCCTGCTAATAACATCTGTAAACGCTGGTTATCATGTTTTGGTTCAGACTAACACGAGGCAGAAAAAATAAAGTCTTTAAAATAAATGTAAGCCTGATCCAAAGTTTCTTTTTAATGATCTGGGTTTTAGTTAATGATATAATCACCTGGTCACGGGGGCACAAACCCTGGACTCTACTAAGAGCTTTGTCTAAATCCAGCAGCAGCAGAAAGAACAACCCAGATCCCAATACCGGACTCACGTGTATTCATCAGAACCAGGTCCGCGGGCCTGATGCTGCTCTGTTGTTCACCAGAGACTTCATGTCTCACAGCTGCACAATCTTCTATTTATTATGTTGAATCATCTCTACAAAATCTTATTTTGTGACCTGCGAAGACCTTAAACTTGGTGTTTGGGGTTAAACACATTTGGACACTGATGACTTAAACCCTATTTCTCTGAACAGAGGCTGTTCTGGAATTATTATGAATTATTGATTGTTTATACACGGAAAGGCTGTTGATATTTGCTGAAATGTTCGGTTTGATTAGTTTAGTTCATTTTTAAATCTGGGTCATGTGACTGATGAAGATCTCTGATGAAGGTTTTCTAGTGGTCACATGACACACGTCGTCATGGACGACGCGTCTCCTAAAGCACAACAAAAGTCAGATAAAATGATTTCCTCTGGCTGGGAGATTTAAGGATCCGTCTCCTAAAGAATTCCCGGGATGCTCCACAGGTTGTTCCTCTGGAATCCAGCAGCAGGCACTTCAGGTCATGGACTGGATCAGAGGAGATCCCACATCCAGCGTTTCAGTCCAGAGTGACTCTGAGCGAGTCTCATAAATGTCATCCAAAGTTCTGCTCCGGCTCGGCTGGATCAGAGCTGCTGACCTGTGAGGCGAAACATGTTTTAGTGTCACAGACATCCGACCCCTGCAGAAACAGCTGGAGGTCTGTGACTGAGCGTCAGATGCTCAGAAGGAACTTCATGCTGCAGCAGCTCCTACAAGCAGGAAAACCAGGAAAACATGCAAACATCCCAAACCGGCTCCTCTCTAAACCTGCCAACTCTGTTAGTGACGCTTCCCAACATGCTCTACGTTAGTGTCACATGACCTCAAACACAACATGCAGCACCACGGCTCGGACCTCTGACGGGGGGCGGGGTGGGGGTCACCCAGCAGGGGGCACCACCCTGCTTCTTCTTCACTACACCTGTTTTCAGCCAATTAGACCAAAATCAGACTCACTCAGAGGAGCAAAGGGCATCAGTTAGGCTCTGCGGCTGCATACCATTTCTGTGGCTGCAGGGCTCCGTCGTCTCCCAGTTCATGGCTTTCTGAACGGCCTTCTTCCAGCGGGCGAAGCGAAACTCGCTCTCTGTGGAGAGAAGGTTCAGCCTGAGCATCAGCAGACCACATCTGTCTCCAACAGAACCCACCACTAGTGGGCAGCAGAGCCCTTCTAACTGCTCTCATTCACTGATGTTTGTACCTTCTGGGTTGATCTGAGGCTCATATTTCTCAGACGTGAGATGTGGGAGCTGACCCGGGCCCAGGTCCCACACCCCGACCTCCTCAGCCGCCCCCGCTGCCATAGCTGCACCCAGAGCTGTGGTCTCCGACATGGTGGGTCGCACTGACAACAGCAACACATAACATCAAGTCCTCTGATCCTGTAGTCTGGATTTTGCCTTCTTCTGGGATTTAATAACTTCAGACCAGGTGGGAATTAAACTGATCTGCACCTTAATGACAACGTTTTAAAATCCTTCTGATACAATTTAGGTTTTCCTGCTTTTGCATCCAGATGTTCTGAATCCCCTGAAGATATCAGCCTCGTGTCCTCACCTGTCTTTGTGTGGGAGCAGATGCGTGTGGTTCTAGAAAGATTCTTTCAGTTTTGGTTCAAATCAAGTCCAGATGTTTAAACGTGTCCCTCTGCTGAGGATCAGTACCATCATTACATAAATATGGCCGAATCTGTACCGAGTGTCGTACCGACAGGAATGCAGAGGATGTCAGCCTGCAGCTGCATCAGTAACCTGTTTCCCGTCATTCCTCCGTCCACACGGAGCTGCGTCAGAGGGACGCCGCTGTCCTGGTTCATCGCATCCAGGATCTGAAACACAAAAACCAGAAAGCAGGTCCACATGTCAGATGAAACCCGGACAGTTGCAGGACTTTGGTGCAGGAGCGAGACGCTGCCCACCTCTCTGGTCTGGAAGCAGACGGCTTCCAGGGCAGCAAAGGCCAGGTGACTCCTGTTGGTGAACTGTGTGAGCCCACAGATGATGCTGGAAAACAACAATCATTCAAATGTCTGTCTGACCCCCAGGTGAATCTGGACCTTCTGAGACGAGGCGTCCGTCTCACCCTCGTGCGCTCGGCTCCCAGTATGGAGCATACAGACCGGAGAACGCCGGAACAAAGTAGCAGCCGTACGAGGTTCCCGCTGCTGCCGCTAATGTCTCTGAAACCAGATGGTGAGCTGGTGTTTAAACGCTGATTATCGACTATTTCTGACTTCCAGATGGTGGACAACGAGACGGAGGACAAACCGATCTCTGAGGACGACTGCACGATGCCCATGTTGTCCTTCAGCCAGCGGATCACAGCTCCTGCTATGGCAACCGAACCCTGGGGAGACACATCGTGGATCAGCAGGTCCATCAGCCATTACACTATGACCAGCTAGCCTCGTCCTGCTGAACAGGTCATAAAGGAAGTGAGCCAGAGCGGTTCCGCAGGTGTAGAGGGTTCTACGGGTCAAAGGAACATGTGGACCCACAGAACTCTGTCCAAACATCTCACTGTCCCTGTCAGTTTACCGTCCTCCATAATCAGTCAGGTGAGCTCCATCACCAACACACACAGCAGCTCCTCTGTTGGATCAGAACCACATACCTCCAGGTTCTGATCTCAGACTAGATGTTCTGGCTCAGTAGGTTAACCATTTAAAGCCTGGTTCATAAAATAAACGTTTTATTTTTAACTTATTTGTTTATGTTCATATTTGGTTATTTACCTATACACAACTCAACATTATACAGAATAAAAGAGCACTCTGCACCTGCAGTACTGAGATTCTCCACCAGGGGCAGAAGATGTGCAGGAGGAGCTTGTAGGAGCACGCTAGCTCCGTGTTTACCAGACATAACAGAGGAATTGTTGTAGAATTAAAATGTTTCTGGCTATGTGCATGTAGTCATAATGTTATGGCTGAGATTAGAGCCAGATTAGGAGTGAGATTATCACAAACCTCCAGGGCATAACAAGCAGGCCCATCTTTCCCCAGCTTGTAGGCAACAGTGGTGAGAAGTCCGTGGTGTGACATCAGAGGCTGAAAGCATCACATGATGATGATAAACAGGAAGTAAACATTTCACTGTGTTCGGCACGTCTTACTTTGGTTCCCGTGTTTCTGAGCAGGAAGCAGCCCGTCCCGTACCTACGCGTAAAAACTTTATTAATCACACACGTCTGAATGAAAACATTCATGTGTTCATTCTGGCGAGAAACCGTCTCACGTGTTCTTGGCCTGGCCTTCATCGAAGCACATCTGACCCACCAGAGCAGCCGACTGGTCCCCTAAACACTGACAGGAACACGCTGCGTTTAAAAACTCAACCAGAACGTTTGACATCCATTTGTCCTTGGGAACCTTCTTACCCCAGAGATAGGAACTCCTGAGAGGGAACCGGAATTCTGTTTAGAGAACAAAACGTGTTTACATCTAAAACTGTGTGAAAACAAACAAACAAAGACTTCAACCCAACAAGATCCTAGACCTGGTCCCTGCTAGACCTTGTCCCTTCTAGACCTGGTCCCTGCTAGACCAGATCCCTGCTAGACCAGATCCCTGCTAGACTTGGTCCCTGCTAGACCAGATACCTGCTAGACTTGGTCCCTGCTAGACCTGGTCCCTGCTAGACCAGATCCCTGCTAGACCAGATCCCTGCTAGACCAGATCCCTGCTAGACCTGGTCCCTGCTAGACCAGATCCCTGCTAGACCAGATCCCTGCTAGACCTGGTCCCTGCTAGACCAGATACCTGCTAGACTTGGTCCCTGCTAGACCTTGTCCCTGCTAGACCTGGTCCCTGCTAGACCAGATCCCTGCTAGACCAGATCCCTGCTAGACCTGGTCCCTGCTAGACCAGATACCTGCTAGACTTGGTCCCTGCTAGACCTGGTCCCTGCTAGACCTGATCCCTGCTGCTAGACCTGGTCCCTGCTAGACCTGGTCCCTGCTAGACCTGATCCCTGCTAGACCTGATCCCTGCTAGACCTGGTCCCTGCTAGACCTGGTCCCTGCTAGACCTGGTCCCTGCTAGACCTGATCCCTGCTAGACCTGATCCCTGCTAGACTTGGTCCCTGCTAGACCTGGTCCCTGCTAGACCTGATCCCTGCTGCTAGACCTGGTCCCTGCTAGACCTGGTCCCTGCTAGACTTGGTCCCTGCTAGACCTGGTCCCTGCTAGACCTGATCCCTGCTGCTAGACCTGGTCCCTGCTAGACCTGGTCCCTGCTAGACCTTGTCCCTGCTAGACCTGGTCCCTGCTAGACCTGGTCCCTGCTAGACCAGATCCCTGCTAGACCTGGTCCCTGCTAGACCTGGTCCCTGCTAGACCTGATCCCTGCTAGACCTGATCCCTGCTAGACCTGGTCCCTGCTAGACCAGATACCTGCTAGACTTGGTCCCTGCTAGACCTGGTCCCTGCTAGACCTGATCCCTGCTAGACCTTGTCCCTGCTAGACCTGATCCCTGCTAGACCTGATCCCTGCTGCTAGACATGGTCCCTGCTGCTAGACCAGATACCTGCTAGACTTGGTCCCTGCTAGACCTGGTCCCTGCTAGACCTGGTCCCTGCTAGACCTTGTCCCTGCTAGACCTGATCCCTGCTGCTAGACCTGGTCCCTGCTAGACCTTGTCCCTGCTAGACCTGGTCCCTGCTAGACCTTGTCCCTGCTAGACCTGGTCCCTGCTAGACCTGGTCCCTGCTAGACCAGATCCCTGCTAGACCTGGTCCCTGCTAGACATGGTCCCTGCTAGACCTGATCCCTGCTAGACCTGATCCCTGCTAGACCTGGTCCCTGCTAGACCAGATACCTGCTAGACTTGGTCCCTGCTAGACCTGGTCCCTGCTAGACCTGGTCCCTGCTAGACCTGATCCCTGCTAGACCTTGTCCCTGCTAGACCTGGTCCCTGCTAGACCTGATCCCTGCTGCTAGACCTGGTCCCTGCTAGACCTTGTCCCTGCTAGACCTGGTCCCTGCTAGACCTTGTCCCTGCTAGACCTGGTCCCTGCTAGACCTGATCCCTGCTGCTAGACCTGGTCCCTGCTAGACCTTGTCCCTGCTAGACCTGGTCCCTGCTAGACCTGGTCCCTGCTAGACCAGATCCCTGCTAGACCTGGTCCCTGCTAGACCTGGTCCCTGCTAGACCTGATCCCTGCTAGACCTTGTCCCTGCTAGACCTGGTCCCTGCTAGACCTGATCCCTGCTAGACCTTGTCCCTGCTAGACTTGGTCCCTGCTAGACCTGGTCCCTGCTAGACCTTGTCCCTGCTAGACCTTGTCCCTGCTAGACCTGGTCCCTGCTAGACCAGATCCCTGCTAGACCAGTTCCCTGCTAGATCTGGTCCCTGCTAGACCTGATCCCTGCTAGACCTTGTCCCTGCTAGACCTGATCCCTGCTAGACCTTGTCCCTGCTAGACCTTGTCCCTGCTAGACCTGGTCCCTGCTAGACCTGGTCCCTGCTAGACCTGGTCCCTGCTAGACCTGATCCCTGCTAGACCTGATCCCTTCTAGACCTGGTCCCTGCTAGACCTGGTCCCTGCTAGACCTGATCCCTGCTAGACCTTGTCCCTGCTAGACCAGATCCCTGCTAGACCAGATCCCTGCTAGACCAGATCCCTGCTAGACCTTGTCCCTGCTAGACCTGGTCCCTGCTAGACCAGATCCCTGCTAGACCAGTTCCCTGCTAGATCTGGTCCCTGCTAGACCTGATCCCTGCTAGACCTTGTCCCTGCTAGACCTTGTCCCTGCTAGACCTGATCCCTGCTAGACCTTGTCCCTGCTAGACCTTGTCCCTGCTAGACCTGGTCCCTGCTAGACCTGGTCCCTGCTAGACCTGATCCCTGCTAGACCTGATCCCTTCTAGACCTGGTCCCTGCTAGACCTGGTCCCTGCTAGACCTGATCCCTGCTAGACCTTGTCCCTGCTAGACCAGATCCCTGCTAGACCAGATCCCTGCTAGACCTGGTCCCTGCTAGACCTGATCCCTGCTAGACCAGATCCCTGCTAGACCTTGTCCCTGCTAGACCTGGTCCCTGCTAGACCTGGTCCCTGCTAGACCTGATCCCTGCTAGACTTGAAGGTAACCTGGAAACGAGTCTGACCCGTCACCGGCCCTCAACAGCGTTCCTCTCCACGGGAACAGAATCCTGATCCAAGTCAATAAACCACAAGAAGACCAGTTTTCCATAAACCTCGGGGTTTCCTGGACCTGGCCCGGTGTTCCAGCACCAGAATCACACGGCTGCTCCAGAACCCGTTCAACCATCAGCTGGGTTAAGTCACACGTCAAAGCCCATCAAAGTGGTTTGTGATGAATCAGCTGGGTTTTCCAGATTACAGTAATAAATTCCTGATAAAATTCCTCCTGGAACGTTAAGAGGACTCTGAGTCGGGACAGAAGAACCTGATATCATGAATGTGTAGATACAGGTTTGATGTCAGCCAGAACACTCCTACAGAGCCAAAGCTGCTCCCATCTGCGTCAACCCAAAACCTCCACCGTGCAGGTGACCTTTGAACTCTAAAGATAAGATATGAACACAGACAAACAACATGGCGTCAGCTTCCAATCAGCTCAGAACGCCATTCCAGACTTCATCCAGTCACAAAACTGGTAAAATAACTGATTCAGGAATCTCAGTGACAGGAAGAACATCCCGGTTTTCCTCCTTCATCCCGGTTTTCCAGAGAACACTCTGTTACAGACGTGTGTGAGCCGGCCTCACAGCCAGCAAACAGCTGCTTCATCCAGATGTTTCATCAGACCTTCTGCTACCAGAGATGGTTTCACACAGCTGGATCGGGTAACGACTACAGCAACAGCAAGTGGTGAAAGGGGAGGGGCTTACCATCCAGCCGTATATTTCTGAGGAGCTTCTGACGTTTGGGAGGATTTCCATTGGAATGTCAAAGTACCTGAAGTCAAAGAAAAAAACTTTATTAACAAACTAAAGCAGGAGAACAAACAGTCAGACCCGGTTTGTAACCCTGACCCTAACCAGACTCATCGGGTCGGGCTGCTGCAGCGGGTTTACTGGACGACGATAATCACTCAGATGTTCTGTGATGATTCAAAGTGCATGTGGAGGTTTCAGACTCTTATTGTGAAGGGGTGAAGGAAGTTCCTCTAATGTAATCAAAGCCGCTGCAGAAATAAAAACCTCAGACGGATTGAAGAGATATAAATAGTCACATGAAGGATTTAGAAAAAAATGAATGTCTTCAGCAGTTTGACCTTTGACCTTTGTTCTAGCACAGACCTGAGGTGGGCTTTGCCACAGTTTGGCCTTTTGGCAAACTTTGTTAAGTAACTTTTCAGCCACGTTAACATCAGTTTTACTGTGAACAACATCTAGTCTTCTTTCACAGCAGATGGAGTCGCCGTGGACGCGGACGAGCTCCCTCCCTGCACAGCCAGGACACATTTAAACCCGTTTCTAGGATGAAAACACCAGAGGAGACATAATAATTCTGGTTTATCAGACGGGATCTCACCTGCAGAGTTCCGGGTCCCAGTCCAGAGAGTGGATGTTGAAGAGCATGGTCCGACTGGCGTTGGACACGTCTGTGATGTGGACGCCTCCACTCCTGCCGCCTGTCAGACACTAAAGAAAAGACCTGAAGAGTTTCCTCGTGAACGCCTGCAGCTAGGAGCAGCTCTCTCTTACCCAGATGATCCAGGAGTCCACGGTACCAAACAGGGCCCGTTTACTCAGAACTGCCTCGTGCACCTCGTCCACGTTGTCCAGCAGCCAGCGAAGCTTCACGGCGCTGAAGTAGGTGCTGATGGGGAGTCCGGTTTTCTGCTGCAGGGACAGGAAATGGGTCTAATTCAGGGCTTTCCCACAAATCAGATTCTGGTGTGAGGTTCTGGTCCAGAGGGCCTCTGGTTCATCAGCTCCTACCCTCAGGTGGTTCTTGCTTCTGCCAGGGTTTTTGTTGATGAGCTCTTCTACAGTCGACTGAGTCCGCAGGTCCAGCCAAACTACCAACCACACACAGGAAACAGGAAAGTTTAAAACACCGACTGTTGGTTCCAGATACATCCAACATTTAGTCTGGGATTGGGTCCTCCTGTCTCCAGCTCCTCCCACACTCGTCTCACTAACTAAACTGAGAGGAGTTCCTGATGACAGAACTGGGAGGGAGTGTGTTCTTCTAATCCTTAACACGGTATTCCAGCAACACGAGAGCGAGGCTCCTGGAGCTGGCACGGAGCTCCTCGTGAGGTCAAGAGACCAAAGTCATGATTTCATTATGAAAAACTAACCAATAAGCTTTAAGCTGAAGGACAATCTGCTGTGAAACTTCAAAAGAAGAAACCTGAGATCAGCTGAAAGAGGAGCAGCTTCTCTTTGGGACCTGAAACCGGTTCGGATCAGAACTCACCGATGGCGTTGTAGAGCGGCTCTCCGGTCTCTTTGTCCCAAACCAGGGTGGTTTCTCTCTGATTGGTCACTCCCACCGCTGCAGATAGTCACAACATGGACGTCAACACTGAAACCGTCCACCAGCTGCCTCTGGTCCCCTGTGACGCTCTCACCTTTAATGTTGGACACGTCCACATTGAGCTGTCTGAGTTTCTCACAGGTCCGCTCCATGCACTCATAAACGGACCACATGATCTCTTTGGGGTCCTCCTCCACCCATCTGACCCAAAAACAACAAACAAACACACAAATAAACACAACTGAACCTCCACTAGACACCTGTCAGCGAGAGACAGGATCTGGTTACCATGGCAACCCCAATGAGCCACTGGCAGCAGCATTAACATTTCTATTTGTTTTGGTGGCCTTTGCATGTTTTCTACAGATCATTTGTTCAAACATTCTGATTCTTGTCTTACTTTGAGCCGAATCATAAATCAGCCCATTAGTCTGGTTTATCTGCCGCTCTGATGCAAAGCTGCAACAGTCTTCGGCCCTCAAACTAAACTGCTCATCTAGTAAATCAGCGTGTTGCTCAACAGTGAAATAAAACTGCACCTTTGACCCGATCGAAGTTCGGAGGACAAACGTCAGTTAAATTATAACTGCAGACTCCGGCAAAAACAAAGAGCTGAAATAACATCTGAGTCCGAGCTTTCAGGGAATGCTGATGAAGACACCGTAGGCCCTCAGTCTCCCGGCCTGAACAGTCTGGTGTTACGTCATCGTGATGTCGTTAGTCGCTTTCACATCTTCTGCAGTCAGGTCTACAGCGCTGAAACAGATCAGACTTTTCCAGGCGACGGCAGTAAAAGAAGATTTCTGTCTCTTCTGCATCAGGAGGAGCAGAAGCAGCTCCTGGTGTTCAAACGTAACTGTGTGTTTTCTTCTACACCTGGTGTTTCCACCTGTTCACGTCCAAAACATCTGCTGAATATTAGCCTCTCAGATCTCTGCCGGAACATCTACAGCCACAGCGAGCGAGCATTAGGCAGCCCTAAAACGTCTTTAACCGCCGCGTTTGTGGTTGGTGTGATAAATGCAGGTTTGTATTGTTTAACTAAAAAAATACTCCATTAAATCCCAACACTTACAGGATATCAGACGTGGCTTTCATTCCTTTAGGGAATGTTGACATTCATTCTTGTTCAAATGAATCAGAGTTGGAGTCGATGCACTCATTAGGATCTGGACTACAATTAAAACTGATGCTAGACTTATTTTCTCTTCAGTAATATTAAAACTAATTTATGTGGGAAAACTTTTAGGATCTCATGTGGATTTGAGGAATCTCACCCTTCCTTTGGGAAGCTCTGGTTGATCTCGACTTGATGGTGACTGATCAGTTCAGCTGTTCTTGCATTAAAAACCTGCAGAGAAACAGAGGTCAGTGAAAAACCAGCAAACATTCCTTAGCATGCATCTTTTGTTTGGCTGAAATGATTTTAAAACAAACAGAACAAGCTTCCGGTGTTTTCATTAGCATGTTATTAACCTTTATTAGTTCATTTAGGCTCTGAGGACAAGCCTGCTTTCCTTTTCTGTTTGCTTAACATCAGTCAGGTTTAGGTCACTCTGAGCCACATCAGAGAAGATCTTTGGTGAGGATTCGTAACGATCATCTGCACGGGCTTCATTTATTTGTATTATTGTTATTATGGACAGCAGCAGCTCAGGAGGTAGAGCGGGTTGTCCAGTAATCGGAAGGTTGCAGGTTTGATCCCGGGCTCCGGACAGAGAATTCTGCTGTTGTGTCCTTGGGCAAGACACTTAGCCCGCCGTGCAGCTGGTGGTGGTCGGAGGGACCGGTGGCATCTGTGTTCGGCAGCCTCGCCTCTGTCAGGGCACCCCAGGGCAGCTGTGGCTACAGTGTAGCTCATCACCATCAGCGTGTGAATGTGTGAATGACTGACTGTGTTGTGAAGCGCCTTAGGGGGTTTAGAACTCCAAGGTGCTTGGATAGAGAGGTCTTCTGGTTTGAATCATGAACTTTTGCCATCCTCAGTAAAAGAGGGGAGGCGTGGATGACGCCGCCCCTCCACACTTGTCCACAGGCAGCAACAAGTCGCCGAAGCAGAAAACTTCATTTTAGCAGAATTCATTTTAACCAGATTAGTAGAACAGACCCTGACCCAACCCGGGTCAGAGGCGACTAGTTGAACAGACCCTAACCCAACCCGGGTCCGAGGCGACTAGTAGAACAGACCCTGACCCAACCCGGGTCCGAGGCGACTAGTAGAACAGACCCTGACCCAAACCGGGTCCGAGACGACTAGTAGAACAGACCCTGACCCAACCCGGGTCAGAGTCGACTATTAGAACAGACTCTGACCCAACCCGGGTCAGAGGCGACTAGTAGAACAGACCCTGACCCAACCCGGGTCAGAGGCGACTAGTAGAACAGACCCTAACCCAACCCGGGTGAGAGGCGACTAGCAGAACAGACCCTGACCCAACCCGGGTCAGAGGGGACTAGCAAAACAGACCCTGACCCAACCCGAGTCACAGGCGACTAGGAGAAGAGACCCTAACCCAACCCGGGTCAGAGGCGACTAGTAGAACAGACCCTGAGCCAACCCGGGTCAGAGGCGACTAGTAGAAAAGACCCTAACCCAACCCGGGTCAGAGGCGACTAGTAAAACAGACCCTGAGCCAACCCGGGTCAGAGGCGACTAGTAGAAAAGACCCTAACCCAACCCGGGTCAGAGGCGACTAATAGAACAGACCCTAACCAAACCCGGGTCAGAGGCGACTAGTAGAACAGACCCTAACCCAACCCGGATCAGGGGCGACTAGTAGAACAGACCCTAACCCAGCCCGGGTCAGAGGCGACTAGTAGAACAGACCCTAACCCAGCCCCGGTCCGAGGCGACTAGTAGAACAGATCCTGACCCAACACGGGTCAGAGGCGACTAGTAGAACAGACCCTAACCCAACCCGGGTCAGAGGCGACTAGCAGAACAGACCCTGACCCAACCCGGGTGAGAGGCGACTAGCAGAACAGACCCTGACCCAACCCGGGTCAGAGGGGACTAGCAAAACAGACCCTGACCCAACCCGAGTCACAGGCGACTAGGAGAACAGACCCTAACCCAACCCGGGTCAGAGGCGACTAGTAGAACAGACCCTGAGCCAACCCGGGTCAGAGGCGACTAGTAGAAAAGACCCTAACCCAACCCGGGTCAGAGGCGACTAATAGAACAGACCCAAATCAAACCCGGGTCAGAGGCGACTAGGAGAACAGACCCTAACCCAACCCGGATCAGGGGCGACTAGTAGAACAGACCCTAACCCAGCCCGGGTCAGAGGCGACTAGTAGAACAGAACCTAACCCAGCCCGGGTCAGAGGCGACTAGTAGAACAGACCCTAACCCAGCCCGGGTCAGAGGCGACTAGTAGAACAGACCCTGACCCAACCCGGGTCCGAGGCGACTAGTAGAACAGACCCTAACCCAGCCCGGGTCAGAGGCGACTAGTAGAACAGACCCTAACCCAACCCGGGTCAGAGGAAACTAGTAGAACAAACCCTGACCCAAACCGGGTCCGAGGCGAATAGTAGAAAAGACCCTGACCCAACCCGGGTCCGAGGCCACTAGTAGAACAGACCCTGACCCAACCCAGGTCCGAGGCGACTAGTAGAACAGACCCTGACCCAACCCGGGTCCGAGGCAACTAGTAAAACAGACCCTGACCCAACCCGGGTCAGAGGCGACTAGTAGAACAGACTCTAACCCAACCCGGGTCAGAGGCGACTAGTAGAACAGACTCTAACCCAACCCGGGTCCGAGGCAACTAGTAAAACAGACCCTGACCCAACCCGGGTCCGAGGCGACTAGTAGAAAAGACCCTGACCCAACCCGGGTCAGAGGCGACTAGTAGAACAGACCCTGACCCAACCCGGGTCCGAGGCGAAGAGTAGAAAAGACCCTGACCCAACCCGGGCCCGAGGCCACTAGTAGAACAGACCCTGACCCAACCCCGGTCCGAGGCGACTAGTAGAACAGACCCTGACCCAAACCGGGTCCGAGACGACTATTAGAACAGACCCTGACCCAACCCGGGTCCGAGGCGACTAGCAGAACAGACCCTGACCCAAACCGGGTCAGAGGCGACTAGTAGAACAGACCCTGACCCAACCCGGGTCAGAGGCGACTAGTAGAAAAGACCCTAACCCAACCCGGGTCAGAGGCGACTAATAGAACAGACCCTAACCCAACCCGGGTCAGAGGCGACTAGTAGAACAGACCCTAACCCAACCCGGATCAGAGGCGACTAGTAGAACAGACCCTAACCAGCCCGGGTCAGAGGCGACTAGTAGAACAGACCCTAACCCAGCCCGGGTCAGAGGCGACTAGTAGAACAGACCCTAACCCAGCCCGGGTCAAAGGCGACTAGTAGAACAGACCCTGACCCAACCCGGGTCCGAGGCGACTAGTAGAACAGACCCTGACCCAACCCGGGTCCGAGGCGACTAGTAGAACAGACCCTAACCCAGCCCGGGTCAGAGGCGACTAGTAGAACAGACCCTAACCCAACCCGGGTCAGAGGCAACTAGTAGAACAGACCCTGACCCAAACCGGGTCCGAGGCAAATAGTAGAAAAGACCCTGACCCAACCCGGGTCCGAGGCCACTAGTAGAACAGACCCTGACCCAACCCAGGTCCGAGGCGACTAGTAGAACAGACCCTGACCCAACCCGGGTCCGAGGCAACTAGTAAAACAGACCCTGACCCAACCCGGGTCAGAGGCGACTAGTAGAACAGACTCTAACCCAACCCGGGTCAGAGGCGACTAGTAGAACAGACTCTAACCCAACCCGGGTCCGAGGCAACTAGTAAAACAGACCCTGACCCAACCCGGGTCCCAGGCGACTAGTAGAACAGACCCTAACCCAACCCGGGTCAGAGGCGACTAGTAGAACAGACTCTAACCCAACCCGGGTCCGAGGCAACTAGTAAAACAGACCCTGACCCAACCCGGGTCCGAGGCGAATAGTAGAAAAGACCCTGACCCAACCCGGGTCCGAGGCCACTAGTAGAACAGACCCTGACCCAACCCAGGTCCGAGGCGACTAGTAGAACAGACCCTGACCCAAACCGGGTCCGAGACGACTATTAGAACAGACCCTGACCCAACCCGGGTCCGAGGTGACTAGTAGAACAGACCCTAACCCAACCCGAGTCAGAGGCGACTAGTCGAACAGACCCTGACCCAACCCGGGTCATAGGCGACTAGTAGAACAGACCCTGACCCAACCCGGGTCCGAGGCGACTAGTAGAACAGACCCTGACCCAACCCGGGTCCGAGGCGACTAGTAGAACAGACCCTAACCCAAACCGGGTCAGAGGCGACTATTAGAACAGACTCTGACCCAACCCGGGTCAGAGGCGACTATTAGAACAGACTCTGACCCAACCCGGGTCAGAGGCGAGTCGAATAATAATAATAATAATAATACATTTTATTTCAAAGCGCCTTTCAGGACACCCAAGGTCACTTTACACAAAACACGTAATAAAATACAATAAAACAATAATATAACCCAAAGAAGAAAAAACAGAGAGAAACATTTCAATAAAATCAGAGGTTGTAGGCAGATTTAAACATGTGTGTTTTGAGTTTTGTTTTGAAAAGGGTAAAACTGTCGACGTTCCTGATGTCTGGGGGAAGTGAGTTCCAGAGTCGAGGAGCAGAGCGGCTGAAAGCTCTGCTCCCCATGGTAGCGAGACGGGCAGAAGGAACCGCAAGATGGATGGAAGAAGAAGATCTGAGTGAACGGGACGGGGTGTGAATACTTATAAGGTCTGAGATATATGGAGGAGAGAGGTTGTGGATTGCTTTGAAGGTATGGAGGAGAATTTTGAAGATGGACCTGAATTTAACTGGGAGCCAGTGAACCTGCTGGAGAACCGGTGTGATGTGGTGAAAGGAAGGGGTTCTGGTGATAATACGGGCTGCTGAATTCTGGACCAGTTGCAGTTTATGAAGGAGTTTGTTGGGAAGACCATAAAGAAGTGATTTGCAATAGTCGATACGGGAGGTGACGAGGCTGTGGACGAGAATGGCGGCAGTGTGAGGGGTCAGTGAGGGACGGAGACGGTTTATGGAACGTAGATGGAAGTATGCTGACCGAATTAAGTTATTAATGTGAGCCTGAAAAGAAAGTGAGCTGTCGAGAATGACACCCAGACTCTTGACGTGAGGTGAGGGGGAGACTGTGGCGCTGGCAATAGTTAAAGAAAAGCTGTCAGATGTTGAGAGGGTGGAGTTAGTGCCAACAAGAAGAAGTTCAGTTTTATTGCCGTTGAGTTTGAGGAAATTAGAGGTGAACCATGATTTGATTTCAGAGAGGCAGAGTGTAAGGGAGGATGGTGGGAGAGTTGAGTTGGGCTTACTGGAAATGTAGAGCTGGGTGTCATCTGCAAAGCAGTGAAACTGGATATTGAATTTGCGGAAGATTTTGCCAATAGGGAGGAGATATACTATGAAGAGGAGGGGCCCCAGGACAGAGCCCTGGGGCACACCTGACTTGACTGGGGAGGGTTCTGAGGTAAAGGATTTTAACTGGATGAACTGAGTGTGGCCAGTAAGGTAAGATTGAAACCAGCTGAGGGGGGTGTGAGTGATGCCTAAGGAAGAGAGTCTATTGAGGAGGATGGGATGAGAAATGGTGTCAAAGGCCGCACTCAGATCGAGGAGAATAAGAATAGAGATTAAACCAGAATCAGCAGCAATGAGTAGGTCGTTAGTGATCTTGATGAGAGCTGTTTATGTGCTGTGGTGGGGACGGAAGCCAGACTGAAACTGTTCATAAAGGTTATTGAGGGTGTACTAGCAGAACAGCCCTAACCCAACCCGGGTCAGAGGCGACTAGTAGAACAGACCCTGACCCAAACCCGGCGGACCGATTCAGCCCCAGACCCTCCATCTTTTCTCAGCCTCAGGTTGTCTCAGTTTAAAATTCCGACATGAAAGGAGCGTTGATGTGAATTCCTTCAAGGAATGATGATCCTGGATGTTGACATCAGACCTGAGCATGAGCTTCCTGAAGATGTTCAGACAAAAAACGCTCCGTGAGACGGTCAGTGAGTCAAAGGTTTACACAACCAGCCCGACACTCTGGGATTCCCACGACAGCTCTGTGGGAAGTTAAACCACTGGTTGGAGGAGTTTTACGTAAACCTGGAACCTCTCACCAAGGTCAAAGGTCAAAGGTTGTTCCAAAAGAACAAGCCACAACAAGCGTCCAGAAAATATTTGGCTGCTTTCTGAGGATTTCCACAATTATTCAACAAATGAATCCCACAATGTTCCAGGATGATTCCAGCTCATCCAGGTCCAAAAGTCAAGTTAAGGAATTCCTCCCAAACGACTCAGGATCTGGATCTTCACAACAAAACGATGTTCAGTTAAAGCCGATATAGTTATCAGTAGGAAGATGTTTGTGTGCGGAGCCTCACGCTGCAGCAGGGTCTTCCAGCTGACCTTGTTCTGGAACGACCCAAACCCGGTCGGTTAGCAATAGTTAACGGGTTAACTTTCACAGAGTGGTTCCAAAGACCTGCAGGAGAACGTCTAACAGAACCTGGAAGAGCAGGGATGAACTCGGAAGTTGTTTCAAACAGACAAAACTAGACTCAACAGGCTGATTTTTCCTGGTAAAGCTGGAATTCTGCTGCAGGCTGGAGGGAAAACTCCTTGTTCGTCCTTCAGAGGATTAAAGAGAATTAAGATAATAAACTAAAGTGAGCAGAGATCCGATTCTGTTAAAACCTCCAACAAGTTTGGAGCACCAATAACCCCAAACATGAAATTAATTCTCTAGAAGAGAAACTCAACCTGCAAATCTGAATATGAGGAGAAAAACCCAGAGAGAGCCCATCAGTCAGGAGAACGGATCCAGAACCAGCTTCTGACAGGGAGATCTAAACGGTGGATAAAAGCAGGAAAAGATGAAGACTGGATCAGGAGTTCTGGACCAGAGCACCTCTGAACCAGAGCAGGACTTCTGGACCAGAGCAAGAGTTCTGGACCAGGACTTCTGGTCTGGACCTTCATGGATCAGAACTTTAAATCTTCTTTAAACCCTGTTCTTGTCTTTCTGGACCGGAGTTCTGTTTTGTTTTTGTTTTTCCCCGGACCGGATCATAAATAAACGAAAGCATGCATGAATGAATGAATGAATGAATGAATGAATGAATGAATGAATGAATGAATGAATGAATGACGTAACTCACCAGAAATCTCGTAGAGCTCGTGCCCTGATCGATCGCGGCCACCAGCGGCTCCATGTTCCGCTTTTTCTAACGGACCGGTTCGGCTTAACTCGAACCTCCCGTTGATACCGAACTCTCGGTTCCTCACCATAAAGGGGGGACACCGGACCGTGACGTTCCGGAACCAGCCCCTCGCGGACTGATTGGCTGCAGGAGAACAGGCGTGCTGACGCAGCGTCCAATCAGAAATGAGCACTGTGAAGACGCCCCTCCCCCGCCTGCAGCTTGACCTTAGGTGACCTGGTCATGATTAAAAACTACAAATCTGATCAGAAACGAACAAAAGTTTTAAATCACGTTAAACTTTAATGTTTGTTTTATTTAAGGATCTGAATCTTAATCCTAATTCAATCCACTTTGTTTAATCCAAGATGTGTTTCCTTTACAGAGTTACATTTTATTTTTAAATATGTCAAAAACAAAAAGTGTTTCAGGGATTTTAATAAAATCTTTTCAGACTTACTTTGAACATTTTGTTTTTGTTTTCTTTTATTTTAAAAACATAATTTATTCAGTTCGTTTAGTCAGACGTTCTAAAATAATTCATCTTTAAACTGCTGCCCCAGTAAAACAAGGCTTTCTCTACGGGTTGGTGGTCAGATGTTCCTGGATTCGGTTCTGATGTCGTCACTGAACCAGCTGCTTCAGTGAGGTCACAGAGGTCACACTCCTCCTCTCCTCTCAGCCAGAAGGCCTTTCCTCTGATGAAGCCAAACCAGGAATAGAGCTTCAGCTCTGAGCTGCAGAGGAACGGGTCAGGTGTCCTTCACCGTCATTCTTTGTCTGATTTTAAACATCAGAGTTCTCCAGCTGCTGAAGGTTCTCTCCTGAACTTCATGTTTCTGTTCCCATCAAAATCGGAGAAACATTCATGTTTCCGGAGCAGACACGGGACAATATCAGCTGTTTCTACTCTCGTGATGACACCAGGTGAACGTTTACCTTCTCTCTTGGTTTTGAACATCAGACGCATTTTATATTTTAAGCTTCATTTATTTTCTCTTGTTGTTTTATGTCTACAGCAGTAATCTGGGTGTTCTGTCTGAACTGGTAGATGAGCAGCTGTTTTCTCAGAATTTACTCTAATCTGACCCCTGCTGTCCAGGTGTGCACTCTACACCCACACATCTTTCTGCATCCTTTGTTCATTAGCCCTAAAGCTCAGACGTTCATCGTGGACTTCAGCCTGCCTCAGTCTAATCTCTGCATCCTGATTGGTTCTTCGTTCTTCTACTCTGAGGGCTATTCCAGCCCTGTTGTCAAATTCTCCAGAGTTTGACAAGTAGGGAAAGCATTTTTAAGTAGTCCACTCATACTCCTAATCCTGCAGAATTTCTTTTGCTTTAGTTTAGCATAAATTATGTGAACCTGTTAAGACGGTCTTCAACTCCCACCTCCAGCAGAGCTTTGACCGCGTCCCGAGAGCAGTGGAGGACATTGACTCCGAGTGGGCCTTGTTCCACTCTGCGATTGTTGAGGCGGCTGTTGCTAGCTGTGGTCGCAAGGTGGCCGGTGCCAGTCGTGGTGGCAACCCCCGTACCCGCTGGTGGACACCAGAGGTCCGGGGAGCCGTCAGGCTGAAGAAGGAGGCCTACAGGGCGTGGTTGGTCTGTGGGTCTCCAGAGGCAGCAGACAGTACCGGATAGCCAAGTGGGGTGCAGCAGTGGCAGTTGCCGAGGCAAAATCTCGGGCGTGGGAGGAGTTTGGTGAGGCCATGGAGAAAGACTATCGATCGGCTCCAAAGAAGTTCTGGCAAACTGTCCGGCGCCTCAGGAGAGGAAGGCAGTAACTCGCTCACACTGTTTACAGTGGGGATGGGGAGCTGCTGACGTCAAATGGGGTTATAGTCGGACGGTGGAAGGAATACTTTGAGGAGCTCCTCAATCCCACCTACATGCATTCTGAGGAGGAACCAGAGCCAGGAGACCTGGGGGTGGACTGTCCAATCTAGGGGGCAGAAGTTGCTGATGTAGTCAAACAACTACACAGCGGTGGAGCCCCGGGGGCGGATGAGGTTCGTCCTGGGTATCTCAAGGCTATGGATGTTGTAGGGCTGTTGTGGTTGGCACATCTCTGCAACATTGCATGGTCACCGGGGGCAGTTCCTGTGGAGTGGCAGACCGGGGTGGTGGTCCCCATATTTAAGAAGGGTGACCTGAGGGTGTGTTCCAACTATAGGGGGATCACACTCCTCAGCCTCCCTGGAAAGGTCTACTCCATGTTACTGGAGAGGAGGGTCCGATCGATAGTTGAATCTCAGATTGAGGAGGAGCAATGTGGTTTTCGTCCTGGCCGTGGAACTGTGGACCAGCTCTATACCCTTGCAAGGGTGATGGAGGAGTTTGCCCAACCAATCCACGTGTTTTGTGGATTTGGAGAAGGCTTATGACCGTGTCCCCATGGGGCATCCAGTCCCTTTACCAGAGGAGCGTGAGTTTGGTCCGCATAGCCTGTTCCCGGTGAGGGTTGGACTCTTCCAGGGCTGCCCTTCGTCACCGGTTCTGTTTATTACCTTTATGGACAGAATTTCTAGGCACAGCCGTGGTGTGGAGTGTGTCGAGTTTGGTGGCAGGAGAATCTCGTCTCTGCTTTGCGGATGATGTGGTCCTCCTAGCTTCATCCAGCTCTGACCTTCAGCTCTTGCTGGGTAGGTTCGCGGCCGAGTGTGAAGCGGCTGGGATGAGGATCAGCACCTCCAAATCTGAGACCATGGTTCTTGACCGGAAAATGGTAGCTTGCCAACTCCGGGTCGGGGGAGAGGTCCTACCTCAAGTGGAGGAGTTTAAGTATCTCGGGGTCTTGTTCACGAGTGAGGGTAGGAGGGATCGGGAGATCGACAGGCAGATTGGTTCGGCGTCTGCAGTGATGCAGAGGCTGGGCCCATCTGTCGTGGTGAAGATAGAGCTGAGCCAGAAAGCCAGGCTCTCGATTTACCGGTCGATTCCACGTCCCAATCCTCACCTATGGTCATGAGCGTTGGGTAATGACCGAAAGAACAAGATCACAGACACAAGCGGCCGAAATGAGTTTCCTCCGTAGGGTCAGCCTTAGAGATACAGTGGGGCAAAAAAGTATTTAGTCAGCCACCGATTGTGCAAGTTCTCCCACTTAAAATGATGACAGAGGTCATTAATTTACATCATAGGTACGCTTCAACTGTGAGAGACAGAATGTGAAAAAAAATATCCATGAATTCACATGGCAGGATTTTTAATGAATTTATTTGTAAATCAGGGTGGAAAATAAGTATTTGGTCACTTCAAACAAGGAAAATCTCTGGCTCTCACAGACCTGTAACGTCTTCTTTACGAAGCTTTTCTGTCCTCCACTCGTTACCTGTATTAATGGCACCTGTTTGAACTCATTATCTGTATAAAAGACACCTGTCCACAGCCTCAAACAGTCAGACTCCAAACTCCACTATGGCCAAGACCAAAGAGCTTTCGAAGGACACCAGGAAAAGAATTGTAGACCTGCACCAGACTGGGAAGAGTGAATCTACAATAGGCAAGCAGCTTGGTGTGAAAAAATCAACTGTGGAGCAATTATCAGAAAATGGAAGACATACAAGACCACTGATAATCTCCCTCGATCTGGGGCTCCACGCAAGATCTCATCCCGTGGGGTCAAAATGATCATGAGAACGGTGAGCAAGAATCCCAGAACCACACGGGGGGACCTGGTGAATGACCTGCAGAGAGCTGGGACCACAGTAACAAAGGTCACCATCAGTGACACACTACAACGGCAGGGAATCAAATCCTGCAGTGGCAGACGTGTTCCGCTGCTGAAGCCAGTGCATGTCCAGGCCCGTCTGAAGTTTGCCAGAGAGCACATGGATGATACAGCAGAGGATTGGGAGAATGTCATGTGGTCAGATGAAACCAAAGTAGAACTTTTTGGTATAAACTCAACTCGTCGTGTTTGGAGGAAGAAGAATACTGAGTTGCATACCAAGAACACCTTACCTACTGTAAAGCATGGGGGTGGGAACATCATGCTTTGGGGCTGTTTTTCTGCTAAGGGGCAGAAAGACTGATCCGTGATAAGGACAGAATGAATGGGGCCATGTATCGTGAGATTCTGAGCCAAAACCTCCTTCCATCAGTGAGAGCTTTGAAGATGAAACGTGGCTGGGTCTTACAACACGACAATGATCCCTAACACACCGCCCGGGCAACAAAGGAGTGGCTCCGTAAGAAGCATTTGAAAGTCCTGGAGTGGCCTAGCCAGCCTCCAGACCTCAACCCCATAGAAAATCTGTGGAGGGAGTTGAAAGTCCGTGTTGCTCGGCGACAGCCCCAAAACATCACTGCTCTCGAGAAGATCTGCATGGAGGAATGGGCCAAAATACCAGCTACTGTGTGTGCAAACCTGGTAAAGACCTATAGTAATTGTTTGACCTCTGTTATTGCCAACAAAGGTTATGTTACAAAGTATTGAGTTGAATTTTTGTTATTGACCAAATACTTACTTTCCACCCTGATTTACAAATAAATTCTTTAAAAATCCTGCCATGTGAATTCATGGATTTTTTTTTCACATTCTGTCTTTCACAGTTGAAGTGTACCTATGATGTAAATTACTGACCTCTGTCATCATTTTAAGTGGGAGAACTTGCACAATCAGTGGCTGACTAAATACTTTTTTGCCTCACTGTAGGGTGAGGAGCTCAGACTTTCGGGAGGGACTCGGAGTAGAACCGCCGCTCCTCCGGATCGAAAGGAGCCAGTTGAGGTGGTTTGGGCATCTGGTCAGGATGCCTCCTGGACGCCTCCCTGGGGAGGTGTTTCAGGCATATCCTGCTGGCAGGAGGCCCCCGGGTCGACCCAGGACACGTTGGAGAGGTTACATCTCCAATCTGGTCCGGGAACGCCTTGGGGTCCTGCCGGAGGAGCTGTTGGAGGTGGCCGGGGAGAGGACAGTCTGGAGCTCCCTAGTTGGGATGCTGCCCCCGCGACCCGGACCCAGATAAGCGGAGGAAGACGACAACGACAATAAATGATGTGAGTGAATGGTAACAGCACTTACAGGAAAAGGTCAAACATTTATTCAGTATGGATCCTAATGTCATGAAAACAACGTAACACAAACAAAGAATGGAGTCGTTTTGGACTTGGCACGATTATGACAAAGCACCGCTGTAAACCGCAGCTGCGAGGTGCATCTGTAGCGGCCCCATAACTCGCCGTTCACTGTTAGGAGGAAACATTTTGAACCTGGAAGTGGCTAACTATCCAGGGAATATGACATCAGACTGAGCTGAGGGGTGGATTATCCCCTTAAACCAGTTACCCTAAACAAACGGAGCCAGAAACCTTCAATTTAATGTCCAATAAAACCAAAAATAGATGTAATCAACAGATCGTCCAGAATCTGAAGTTATTCACTTTATCTGTATTTTGGAGCCATTCTCTGTTAAATAATTACGAGGAAAATGCTTCCGAGCTAAAACAAAAAGAATCGACACAAGAAATAAATATTCTTTCAAAAGCAGCACATTTCCTCTTTAGCAGGTATGTTTCCAGGTGTTCCAGATGTTGGGAGGACCACAGGGGCTATCTCCAGCTCTACCTCTAGATGGCAGTGGCAGCTTGACCCTGAGCCTTTAAACCTGCAGAAATTCTGACTAATGATTCGATAAATGATGATAAAATACATAAAAAGTTATAAAGTCAGTGTGAGAGCGTGGTGCTGGGATGGTGCCGTTTTCTGGGATCAGTGGGATTCTGGTTTAGAGAACTCCGCTGCGGGATCGGGTCGGACTTCCTTGTTCTGAGTCCGGTTCTGCTTCCCTTTCTCCAGAGCTTTCTCCATCTCTGTGTAGTAATCCAAGGCTTTTCGGACCGGGTCGATTATGTGTTGCTGAAGAAGGAATTAAAGATAATTATCGCTCCAGCCGTTGTCTCTGGGTTACTGGTTCTTTCAGGTTCTTACCTCCAGGCAGGGGAAGAGGTTGGCCAGTTCGATGAAGAGCGGCAGAAGAACAAACCTGATGAAGCCAATCTGAGATGAAGGTTTTGTCACTTTGTCTCTGTCCATGAACGGGGAGATGGGGAGGCCTTCCAGTTTCTCCACATCACTCTGAGAACAGCATTACAATCAAGCAGAAACGTTTCTGAAGAAACGGAGCTTTTACCCAAACGTCAGCATCAACTTTGTTGTAATCTAAGTTCAGATAAAACCAGTCTGATGAGCTGCTGCTGGTGGCTCATCAGGGTCACCGTGGTAACCCATTTTTCTGCTTCGGGGCCTAAGTACACCTGACTTCATAGATGTCTCGCTGATGTGGTTCATAGTTTAAAACGGGTTCTTGATACGTTTTCTTTTGTGTCCTGCAGTTAGGAGGCTTTCTGAAGGTTCTGGGTTTGGTACCTGATTGAAGAATTCCTGTAAGAGGCAGTCCAGCCAGGGTTCTGCCACCTCCATGGGCCGAGCTTCATTAGAAATATCGCTGACTTTGATCAGGACCATCATGAGCTGCACAAACAACAACACTTCCTGTTAGCCTGAGGGATTAGTTGGAGATCTCTGATGGTTCCAGCTGCTCTGGACTAGAACGAGTCTCTCTAACGAAGCACCATCATCCTCCTCCTCACATCATCATCATCCCAGGTTTCTGCCTCCAGCTTTCAGCATCAGGACCAGAGGGTCTGCTGGTTGTTAATAAATGTAACCAGAAGATCTCCTGACTGATTTTCTGCCTTCAGTTTTAAACTCTTCATCTTTGGACCCACAACGTTAAAGGTCATGTGCAGAAACAGACCACCCTGATGTTTTACCAGATCTTTGTGTTCTCTGCTGCTGAAGTCAAAAACTGGCACGATGGACTTGAACTTGTTGAGAACCTCATTGTGTCTCGTCATGTCGGTGGCCAGAATGCACCTGTAATCACATGACAGCTTGACACACACCACCCAATCAGAGTGTTACTCTAACGAGCTCGTTAGGAAGATGACATCACGTTATTATCCCCTCCCTGATCCGTTTGTACTGGTCCGTAGACAGATTCCTGAAGATGTTGCTGTCTCTCTATGGGAAAAAACCGTTGATTGAGTCACCTATCTGACTGACACACCTGTTTTAGAACAACTCAGGTAAATGTTCAGCTCTCACCCTCTCTAGTATCTCAAAGGCCACTGCACAGTGATGGTTTTCCAAAGGAGAGATGTCGTTATATCGAAGCGCCAGTTCAGTTCGAGCGTTTATCTTAAAAAGGAGCCAAAAAAATACATCGTTTACATTTTTAAAGCAGAAAACTCTGAGAGATTCGTACATTTTTACTTGAAATCTGTCAGTTTTAATCACAGAAACTTGCTATTTATTTATTTGTTTGTTTGTTTTTTTGTTTGTTTGTGTCTCCAGCTCTGGGGGTTGGACCTGGTACGCGTTGTTGTATCCTGTGTGGTCAAGGTCATGACAGACTGCAGAGCTCAGCATGATCAGCAGATCCATGGAGTCCATTTTGCTCCTCAGGTCAGTCAGCCAGATCAACCCATACATCTGTTTAGAGAAAAGGTCAACCAGAACCAGAACCAGAACCAACTGCAGCTGGTATTTTAGAGAAGCTTTGTTATTTCATGGTTTCATGTTTAGCTGCAGCTTTATTGAACTCTAGCTGCTAGATCTCACCATCTGGGTAACACAGAAGCAGTGTTTGAAGTTGTGGAATGGGATGTTGTTGTATCTTCTGTAGACCTCGAAAAGGAACCGCTGCAGAACTTCAGGCTCAATGTTGAAGGTCACAGTCAGATCTAAGTCCGTGTACATGACCTGCAGGAGAACCATGATCTCTGCATCCTCCCACTGCCTGTACACACACACACACACACACACACACACACACACACACACACACACACACACACACACACACACACACACACAGTGTGTAATCCTGTGAGGTCTTGTGTCATATCACAGAAAGGTAAAGGTGGTTTGGGGCAATCTTGTAATTCTTCTGTCTGGGTTTGATTATTTGGTCTGAATGTAAATCCTGACATCATTCAGCCTCAGTGGGTTTGCTTCCTTGCTTTAAAGACTGTCGGCTGCACTTCACATCAAACGCAGAGCCCTGATCTTATGAAAGACCGTTCAGACCCATTCATATTCAGATGAAGGCGTTGGTCAGAAGAAAGGCTCGGGAACAGACAAAGCCCATCATGAGCAGCTGCTCTGAGCTGTTGATTCTGCATCTGATTCCTGTTGTTCAACTTACCAGTTATCAAAGGTTGGGGTCTTCAGATACTGCCTGACTTCTTCTGAGACCTCCAGAGAGCTGCAAACACGAGGAATGAGAGCTTGTGTGAACCAAATCTGCTTCCTGTCATGATTACCTGTGGACTCACCTCATTTGCATGAACTTCTCCCGCACATGTTCACACTCCTCCTTGGTTTTGTGCAGCGTTCTCTTGTGGTAGAAGGGCGACGGTTTGTGAGTTCCCTCTGAAAGATCTTTGTAGAACCCCAGCCAGCTGAGATGCTCGACACTCTGAAGGTGGGTAGGATTCAAACAAAAACACAATCAGAGCGAGACACAGGACTCCACGGGGGGGTCAGAGAAGAAAGCTGGAGCTTCTTCATCCAGATGGGTGGCTCTACCTCCAGCTTCTCCCGGAACAAGTCCACCTGTTTCTTCATCTCGTAGACCACAGCAGGTGTCTCGCCAGCATCCACCAGGATTTTCTTCTCCAGGCTCTGAAGTCTGGAATTACACATCTGATTTATGTGGTTCTGGCTAAACCTGTGGTCTGTTTCCAGCTACGGTCACAGATATCAGACGATAAAAAGAGTTTTGCTTCTAAAAAACTTCCCACTCACTTCCATCTTATTTTTACCTTTTTTCCATGGATGAGAGGTCGAATCCAAGTGAACCAGCAAGCTCTGCACCTTGGAGTGAGACGGAAACAGGAATGTAAGGAGATCTTACCAGGCTGGGTCAGAGGGAGCCCCGTGGTGCTGAATCAGTGGTACCTAACAGCTCGCTGTTGCAGTCGGCAGCCACCACCTCCAGTTTGTAGCGGGAAGCGGGAGCGTTGGGCTCCAAGCTGGGTGAGATGTTGATGATGTTTCCTTTGGGGTTGTACAGTTTCAGGATGTCATGGGGTCCGGCCTCGGCTGCAGACCTGAACAGATCTAGGAGGAAGGTTTTACTTTGTTCACTGATCGGTGATCGAGTGGATCAACAGAACAGAGCATCTGTGTTCCTGGAGCTGGATCTGCAGGCTTTATTCTCATTTAAAGATTTCATATTGAGTTGTGGGTCTTCTGCTAAGGAGCAGCTGCTTTATCCTGAGCTCCTAATCTCCAGGGCTGATCAGGCCTGAACCTCCAGAGGAAGGTCAGTTTCACGCTGAGATCCAGGAACTCCCTCTTCTGGTTCTGATCCAGATCTTCAGAGCACAGATGAGGATTTAGATTATGCAACAAATCCAGAACCTCATGTTTCAGCTCAACTGCTTCTTCACCAGGTTAAGTCCTCAGTTACTGAAGAAGAAGCTCTGATCTGACCGTCCATCTATCCTCCATCTTACCATCATGCTCAGTAAGACTCTAGACCTCCTCCACTCCCAACAAAGAGAAGACACTCCATCATTTTCCAGAAGAGAACCAGGACCTCAGACTCTCATCTCAGCCGAACTGGTCTGAAGATCCCAACAGAACCACATCTTCTGCAGCTGAGATGACATCCTGCAGTTCCCTTACTGGACCCTCTCTCCAATACTACACCCAGAGATCGGGTCCATGAAGACCAACATCAGGGTCAGGTAGGTCCCACCTGCTCTGGAGCTGAGCTCAACGACCGAATAAACCATGACTACACACACACACACGGTCCAAATTCTCCAGCTCCACACATGATCCATTTATGATGTTTAACATGAAATCAGAGAAGAAGAATCTGCAGAAACGTGAGATTAAGGCAGAAAACTGCTGGACTAACACACAGCAGCGACTACGTCAGTCAATCAATCAAAGATACTTTATTAATCCCAGAGGGAAATTAGAGTTTCAGTACACACAATTCAAAGAATTGGTGACTGTGGTCATTCGCAACCCCCGAGCCGCGCTCTCTGTGGAGATCCATCCAGACAAAACAAATCGAACATGAAACAAATCTGCCTGCTGTCAGATTGTCTGGGTTAGAACCAGAACCTCAGACTTCTTTCATGTTAAACTTGATCAGACGCTCAGAGAATCAGACAGCGGCCCCAACAGTTTAGTCAGAAATCATCATTTATTCATTGCATTAAAAACATTTAATAAATGTTTATTTATTAAAATTACCAGACAAACTGCTCTTTTATACAGCAAATCTAAATGATGAAGACCAGATCATTTATCTATTATCATCCCAACACGACACTCTTACCTTTGACATCCTGAGCAGGACAGTCGGCGGGGAACTCGGCCTGCTCCGGTATCCCGTTCACAGTGAAGTAAATCCTTTTTGTTTCCATGAGTTCAGCTGCTGATGTCGCCGTGTGAGCTGCAGACTGCCGCCTCTCCTCCTCTGATCAACACTCCTGCTCCTCCCCTCCTGCTCTTTTACTCCTCCTTCATGTCACTCGACACATTTAGACTCGTGTTTGCAAAAGGTTTCATTTCATTTGTTTGTTTTTGAGTACTCTAACGTTTTGATTGTCCTCAGATATTTGTAGCTATATTAAGGAAACATGACTAAAGACAAAAAATAAATAAGTGATGTAAAATCTATAAATTATTGAAGAACTTTGACAAAATCCAATATCAACACAATAATCTAACATTTCTTTCTAAATCCAGACCTCCTTCAAGATTCCACATTAAAACCTTATGCTGGCAGACATATTAACAATGATATATGAAAGAGAATAAAACATACAAACATGGAACAACTGAGAGAAAAATTAAATAAAGGTTAAGTTGTCCTATTGACGTGTAGAACTAGTTGTAATGGTAAAGTAATCCAGTCATTTAAAACATGTTTGTTACAAGGAGAGTAAGAGCAAGTCATGAGAGGTCAGACTTGGCATTTCTATTTTCATTTATATTATATCTTGTATAAATAATTCTGTCCTTTTTTAGGATTACACCAAGTTGAATTTTGAGGGGACCAGATCTAAAGTTACAAAAACGAATAATTCACAGAGAGATTTCCATAGCTGTTAGACTTTTGTAGAACAGGTGCTTTGTGGTCTCCAGGTTTGTTTCATTGTAGTGATTTTCAAATTGAGTTTTCTTTTAATGAATTTGTCAGGAATCATAGTTTTAAGATGACCTTCCTTACATTTTCTGATATTTCAGATTTATGACCAATCAGATCCAACCGAGATTCCCAGAACCTACAGAACCTGGCTTTGGTCATACACCTTCTCCTCTCTTCGGAGCTCTGAACAGGAACAACGAGCGGAGTTACCAGCAGGGGGCGCTGAGCAACTGCTCCATTTCCCGCTGAATTGGCTGAATTCATGTTTGGCTGTAATCTGCCGCTCTCTTAGATTTCCCTCACCATTCTGAAAAATGTTGGAGCCAGAATGATCCAAAATTCTTTGTAGAACTCTGCTGGAAACCCGACTGGACCTGGAGCTTTCCTATGAGTCATGGATTTAAGGGCCTCCTGGAGCTCCGCTGATGTTAGTGGCGAGTCCAGGACTGTAACTTGGCTGTCTGATAATTTAGGAAGTGTTATCCTGTCAAGGAACTCATCGATCTCGTTATCTGATGGGTTTATCTGTGGTGAGTACAAAGTTCTGTTTTTGTCTCATGTGATGAGAAAGAGATTATTTTACCTCTCATCACTGCCTATCCTGCCTCCCAGAAAATAGATGCTGATGTTCCAGGCAGGTCATGTTCTAAATATAAAGCCCACTCCTTTTTTTAAAAATCAGTAAAACCTTTGTCTTTAAGCAGTGATGTATTAAACCTCCAGTTTCTGCTTGGTGGGATTGTCTTCTTGTTTACCAGAGTTAAAGAAACCAGAGCATGGTCGCTGATAACTATGGGGTGTATCTCGGTGTCTGAAATGTCAGCCAACAATGAACTGCTGACAAGAAAATAATCCAAACGTGAATGAGAGTGATGGACGTGTGAGAAAAAGATATACTCTCCACGGTTAGGATGAAGAGATTGCCATGCATCACAAAGCCCATAATCACTCATGTACTGTTTAACTATATTAGTGGATTGCTAATTGCGCTGAGTCCCAGCTGTACTGAGCCTGTCTGTTAAGGAATTCATCCAAAAATTAAAATCACCTCCAAGTATAAGTGGACAGTCCAAGTGTTCGAAGAGTACAGAGAAAAAAATTACGAAAGAATGGAGGGTCATCAATATTTGGACAGTATATGCTGACGATACATAAGCTTTGGTTTTGTATAGATATTTTCAACATTATAAATCTACCCTCTGGATCTGAAATTGTGTCCAATACTGTGAAATTGATGTTTTTGTGTATTAAAATAGCTTCACCCCTTTGCCTAGAGTTATACAGTGGGGCAACAAAGTATTTAGTCAGCCACTGATTGTGCAAGTTCGCCCACATAAAATGATGACAGAGGGCAGTAATTTACATCATAGGTACACTTCAACTGTGAGAGACAGAATGTGAAAAAGAATCCATGAATTCACATGGCAGGATTTTTAAAGAATTTATTTGTAAATTAGGGTGGAAAATAAGTATTTGGTCAATAACAAAAATTCAACTCAATACTTTGTAACATAACCTTTGTTGGCAATAACAGAGGTCAAACGATTACTATAGGTCTTTACCAGGTTTGCACACACAGTAGCTGGTATTTTGGCCCATTCCTCCATACAGATCTTCTCGAGAGCAGTGATGTTTTGGGGCTGTCGCCGAGCAACACGGACTTTCAACTCCCTCCACAGATTTTCTATGGGGTTGAGGTCTGGAGGCTGGCTAGGCCACTCCAGGACTTTCAAATGCTTCTTACGGAGCCACTCCTTTGTTGCCCGGGCGGTGTGTTTGGGATCATTGTCGTGTTGGAAGACCCAGCCACGTTTCATCTTCAAAGCTCTCACTGATGGAAGGAGGTTTTGGCTCAGAATCTCACGATACATGTCCCCATTCATTCTGTCCTTAACACGGATCAGTCGTCCTGTCCCCTTAGCAGAAAAACAGCCCCAAAGCATGATGTTCCCACCCCCATGCTTCACAGTAGTTATGGTGTTCTTGGGATGCAACTCAGTATTCTTCTTCCTCCAAACACGACGAGTTGAGTTAATACCAAAAAAGTTCTACTTTGGTTTCATCTGACCACATGACATTCTCCCAATCCTCTGCTGTATCATCCATGTGCTCTCTGGCAAACTTCAGATGGGCCTGGACATGCACTGGCTTCAGCAGCGGAACACGTCTGCCACTGCAGGATTTGATTCCCTGCCGTTGTAGTGTGTCACTGATGGTGACCTTTGTTACTGTGGTCCCAGCTCTCTGCAGGTCATTCACCAGGTCCCCCCGTGTGGTTCTGGGATTCTTGCTCACCGTTCTCATGTATCATTTTGACCCCACGGGATGAGATCCTGCGTGGAGCCCCAGATCGAGGGAGATTATCAGTGGTCTTGTATGTCTTCCATTTTCTGATAATTGCTCCACAGTTGATTTTTTCACACCAAGCTGCTTGCCTATTGTAGATTCACTCTTCCCAGTCTGGTGCAGGTCTACAATTCTTTTCCTGGTGTCCTTCGAAAGCTCTTTGGTCTTGGCCATAGTGGAGTTTGGAGTCTGACTGTTTGAGGCTGTGGACAGGTGTCTTTTATACAGATAATGAGTTCAAACAGGTGCCATTAATACAGGTAACGAGTGGAGGACAGAAAAGCTTCTTAAAGACGTTACAGGTCTGTGAGAGCCAGAGATTTTCCTTGTTTGAAGTGACTAAATACTCATTTTCCACCCCGATTTACAAATAAATTCTTTAAAAATCCTGCCATGTGAATTTATGGATTTTTTTTTCACATTCTGTCTCTCACAGTTGAAGTGTACCTATGATGTAAATTACTGACCCTGCCGAGACACCTGCCGGCCGCGACATTTGGAATTCTAGGATGTCCAAGGAAGATCCCGCCTTTCTCGTCTCTGATTGGCTAGAAAGGCTCTACCACGATTGGCTATTTCATTTAACAGCAAACTGGCTGTCCTGCTAAGGGCTGACAACAGTCCTTCTGCCACCAGCAGAAAGCTGTTTTGGGGAGTTTAGTAAAGAAAATGTGAACTTAGCGCTATAATAAACATTTTGTCCTGGTTTGCGAAATATTTTGTTTAATAAAAAACTGAAAAACATAAAATGTGAATTTTAAATCTTGCTGCATTTATCAAACTGTTGGACTTACTTTATTTCTCTTGGCTCTTAAGCATTAGAGTATAAACATGCCTTACCTGGGTATGACATTTAATAAAACTGCCCTGAGCTGCCGGTCTGTTTCTTCTCTAGAATAATGAATACTGGTGAAAAATAGGTCTAAATCATAATCAGCTTTAACTTAATTTTTGATTACATGATATACATTTAATCTGATGATGAGAGATGTGCTCTAACTTGTAAACAGCCTTAACCTATTAAAGCAGGATAGCCTAATAATGAAGTAATAAGATAACCTCAATAGAGCCAGCAGATACAAAGTCAGTCTACAGTGTGATAAAATGCCACACGATTTATTACAAGTTCACATTTGATGTTTTTCAGGTTCTTTTATGAAAGAAACTGGACCTGATTTGTTGCTAAACAGAAAATTATGTTTATTATAGCGATGAGTTCACATTTTCTTCAAAAAAACTCCTCAAGATCTGGCTATAAACATAAAAACCTGCAGCGAGGGAAAACGGTTTCCTCTTACACGAAATAGCCAATCGCAGTAGAGCCCTTCCAAACAATCAGAGGCGAGAAAGGGAGTAAGACGAGACCTTCCTTGGAAATCCTAGAATTCCAAATGACGCCTCCCGGCCTGCAGGGGGAGCGCTGTGACACCAGCACGACGCCACGACCAGCGCTTCCGTTCCGTCTTCGACTACCCACATGTCGGAGCTCCAACGTGTTGTAAGGCGACATTGATCCTCAAAGCTCTTTAAACGTCTCCGTTTGGGTCATAAAAAACGAGCGAAATGACGGAAGGTAAAGCAGAATCCACCTCAGCGCGAGCAAAAGAGCTACTGGCTCTGAATCCGGCCCAAGAGTCCGAGTTTAAGAAGAAAGTCCAGGAGGCGAAGCAGAAGAAGTCCGGGAAGGTGGGTTCCGATGGAAGTGTGGCTCTGATGGAGATAAATCTGATCATTTAGTTACTGGATTACACTAGGATTTAACTACCCGGTTCTCTTTAGGGGTTTTGAACGCATTTGATTTTGTTCTTTAATAACTATTTTTAAGGCCACCTTGTTTAGCTAGTGCACACGTTAGCTTAAACTAACAGCTACAGCACTCTCCTCCCAGTCCCACCCTGCTAAAGAAGGCCTGGAAAAGTTCCCCCACACATCAAAGTGATTTTTCATTTATGAGCTTTTATAACCTTGTTAATCAGGATAGTTGATTTGCTGCTGCACATAAACCGTCAGTCAGAAGCTCTGCTAGCCGGTTAGCTTAAGAGGAGCTAGTTCAGTTTGTTAGCTTGTTATCAGAATCATAGTTGCAGTTTCATCATCTGAGCTGCTTTTTAAGATCTAGGTAAACTTGTTCAATTTGGGGTTAAAAACTAACGTTTTCACATATTTTCCATGTAGTTTTTTGCCAGTTCCTCTTGTGAAAGGTAGACAATTGTTTTTCTCTTTCCCTCAGAAAATCTTAATATTCTCCCAGTTTGGCCCAGCACAGTTCACTTCCCAATAGCAGCAACAGCCTTATATCATAACCACATAAGTGGAGAAAATGCTCAGTAGCAATGAGAGAATTTGCTGTTGCATTTAATGATGTTAACTATTATTTAACATTTTTCAGATATTTTTATTTATTCTAAAACCCTGGTAAGGGATGTTTTTCTGTATTTGGAGCATCAGAAAAAGTTTTATGGTGGAGGTGATGTTTTAAAGTCACTGAGAAACTGCATGCATGCAGTTTATTGTTTTGCTGCTAATACAGTAGCAGGTGCAGCTGCTAATACAGTAGCAGGTGCAGCTGCTAATACAGTAGCAGGTGCAGCTGCATATTTTTGCAATAAAAATGTTATGTTGTAATGGAATTCATGCATTAGTTTTTGTTTGCTCTGAACCCAGAGCAGACTTCACACGCCAAACGACATCAACACTGCATACTTTAGTATTTTTTCATTTATCGTGAGTAATATCGACATTGCAATATTAAGCACTGTTATCTAATATCGCAGGTTTTCCTAATATTGTGCAGCCCTATTTTATACCATACTAGACTAGTTTTATAAAACATTTAACTAGTTTTATACCATACTAGACTTGTTTTATGCCATATTAGACTAGTTTTATACAACATTTAATTACTTTTAAACCATATTAACTAGTTTCTTACCATATTAGACTAGTTTTATGTAGGGCTGAGTACTCGATTACAAAAATATTCAATAGCTGCAGCCCTAGTTTTATACCATACTAGATTTATAAAATATCAGACTAGTTTTATAAAACATTTAACTAGTTTCATACCATATAAGACTAGTTTTTAAACCATATTTAACTGTAGTTTTACATGATGCACCATCAATCATAGAGCACAGGACTATATTAAAACTTTAATTAGGAGGCTAACAATAACTTAGACTAGTGGTAATAAACGTTACTAGTGATTAATATAAACATGTGGTAATAGAAGGTAATTAAAGACCTAAATGATAAAAAAAAGTGAAGCAACATTATAATAACTTTAATAAACACAATCTAGAAAGTTATTAATCTGTTGTTCTTCCAGCCAGTCTGTAGTCTTATATCATGTAACTGGATGAGTGTTTCTCTAGACTTCTTAAAGAATTGAACGTTTTCTGTCTTTTCAGGGTGGACGTCTGACTCCAGGTGTTGTTTACGTCGGTCACCTGCCTTTGGGACTATTTGAGCCGCAGCTTAAATCGTACTTTGAACAGTTTGGGAGGGTCCTGCGTCTTCGTTTGTCCAGAAGCAAGAAGGTGATGTTGAACGGTGCCATGTTTAGTGAAGACTAATAGCTTTATTTACATCATCAGAGCAGCAATGGCCCTGCAGCTCTGCTCCAACACATGTGGCTCAGGCTGAAAATGGTCTCGGGTGTAAATGTGGTCTGAGGTCAGATAACTGAGCCTAAAGTATTCTGGTGCATTAAGCTTATTGCCTGCTGGACCTGATAGCAGAGCGATAAAACCCATGTCCCAACATTCACTAAAGGTTGGTTTATGCTTGACGTGTCCGCGAGGTCCGCGCGGCAAAATTGCGTCATTTTAACAACCACGCGCCTCCGCACGGCCCAAACTTTCCGCACCGCACACCTAGGAAATTTTCTAACCACGCGGACGGTCGGACGCGGTAAAACATGGCGGACTGGCAAGGACTAGTATGGCAGAGGTTCGTAAATACAGACATTTGTATGATTCGGCTCTCAGAGATCACAGTGATCAACATGTTGTTAATAATTCTTGGAGAGAAATAGCTCGCACTGTCGGAAAAGACGAGAACGCTGTTAAAAATGCTGGAATGCCATGTTGTAAACAACAGTAATGTTTACTTCTACTATGGTGTAGTGTTGGATGCATGCCATAGAGCTCCATGCTGCCCCCTACAGTTTGGGAGAATATTGGCTCACCGCAGAGACGAGCCGCACGAACCATAAACGCTGCGAGTTGTGAAGCGCGGTCCATCCGCGAGCCGCATCACTGCGCGGAAAGTGAATGTGTCAAGCATAAACCAAGCTTACTCCAGATGTGACCAGCCTGGGATGGAGACGTTTCCCCTCCTGAAAGCGGGGCTGGGTACTGATCCATGTGTGCTTTGTTACAGACTGGTGGAAGTAAAGGCTACGCGTTTTTGGAGTTTGAATGTGATGAAGTAGCAAAGATTGTTGTGGAGACCATGAACAATTACCTGATGGGGGAGAAACTCATCAAATGTGAGTTTTTTCCTGTGTTTGTCTGAGAGTTACGGGAGTGTTGTGCCTCAATAGGATTGCTACCTAAGAAGGATTTACAGTACTTGCTCAGACGCCGTTTGGAATCCATCCATATTCCCGACTTTCACTGTAGCATCTTTGCATTTGCAGGTCATCTGATTCCTCCCGAGAAGGTACATGAGAAGCTGTTTGTTGGCTCCCAAAAGACTTTTAAAAAACCTTCAAATCCCGCTGTAAAGCGGTACAACAGGAAGCGTTCAGCAGAGCAGGTGGCCAAAATGACGGAGCGGCTTCTACGCAAAGAGTCCAAGCTCCGCAAGAAGTTGGAAGCACAGGGAATCGACTATGACTTCCCTGGATTTGTAAGTGTCCCAGTTTAAAAATCACTACTGTAACTTTAGTCTGTAGTTGTTTGGCAAGGTCTTGGTGGTAGCTGTCAGGACTTACTGGAGATGTGCTTTGGATTTTAGCTGGTTTCAGAGGATCTGAAAATGTACAGCAGGTCAAAAACAGTCAAAGTCAAACTAAAAACTCCAGAAGTCCTTCAGAAGGTCAACAAAAACGGGAAGGAAGTCCCTTCTGGACAGGGCTCTGAACCAGGGTTAAGGTGTAGGACCCAGGACCACTCCAGGAAACACACCTGAAGCTCTGGCTTCTGTGGACCTGCTGACCCGGATGAGATTTGTCTCCTGATGTTTTTGTTCAGGAGGTTGTAGTTACCTCTGAGTCCTGCTAACGTCCCTGTTGTTCCTCAGGCTGCTCAGGTGTCTCAGAAGAAGAAGTCATCAGCTGCCATGGACACGTCTTCGTGTAGTGACGTAAGGACATCGTGCACCTTCATTAGAGCAAATGTGTGGAAGAAAACAATTATTTGAAATCACAATTATTTCACACGAGACCTCCAGTCACAAAACACACTTTTTATTAAAGCTGAGATGGAATCAGATCTGTCGCTGAGTGAGAAGATGATGCTGAAGTTTCTGCTGCGAACAACAACCTGAAGTTTTATCACATTGTTAAACTGGTGCAGCGGCAGTCCTCGCTCTGTCTTCTGTACTTGTGCTGGCGTTTAAAAACACAACGAGTACAGCCTTCCGGGGGGGGCGGGGGGGGGGGGGGCAGAATGAGAGCATCCGTGCATAGTTGCAGTTGTAATACAGTTGTCTGTAAAGTGGACCTGAGTGATTTGGCCCAGTCTGAAAGTGACCCGAGGCGTTTGGTGGTCTGGGGTTAGATAACTGGGCCTACAGTAACGTGGTGCATAAAGCTCATCACCTGTCTGACTGTGGCGGTGTGATGAAACCCATGCTTCAACATGTGCTGTCACGCATTCGGTTATGCAGCATGCTCTTATTTTGACATCTTGGTGACCCCCCCCCCCCCCTGTGTGATGTGATGGAGTGGTTGCTGCAGGATCCGTCGGCTCCACGTTTAACACAGCATCACATTCAAACGGTGCAGTGTAGTCTCATCTAAAACACTTATTTCTTTACTCTGGATTGGCGTTGATTAATAACTAAAATAATTTAGATTTAATGAACTGAAACGCTTTTTAGAATTTTGTTAAAATTATTCTAATTGTTAATTTTTCCACTGAGAATTTAAAAATTAGCTAAATGTGTTCCCAACTGGATGGGTGATGTTCAGATACCCTGATCGACCTGAGTAGCTGGGGTTTATTTTCTGTAGTCGAGCAGCCATGAAACGTTTAAGAACTCCTGTTGTGTTCCACACCAGGACACCACCCCCGCCTGCACGCCGTCCTTCCTGGAGAGGAGGAAGTCCATGGTTGTAGACGACGATGACGACCGTGAGATTGTCGTTAAGATGCCGGCTGTAGATTGCGATGAAGATGACAGTGAGGATGATGAGGAAATCGTCTCCCAGAGCTCAGAAGAGGACACGGAGACATAGTGGATGTGGACGGGGGACTTTTAGGAGCTGGATATAAATACGGACTTCAGTTTGCCTCCAAACAAACTCGAGGCTTTGAACTGTGTTCTTAAGGTGAACAGTTGTAATAATGAAAGCAGCAACAGTCTAGAGGCACCCCACCAGGTGTTTTAGGGTTTCTGACCAACCTTAAGGTGAGTTTGATGAACCTGCAGCCGTCCCGGATCTGCTGCTGTTGTCAGGAAATACTTTAATAAAATAAATAATAACCTTCCTGAACCTGTATTGTTACTTTGCTCACCAACGAAGAATCCACTCCAGCAGTATAAACGGATTTATGTTTAGGTTGTGAGTTTACGAGCTGAGGAGGAGGGTGGGAAACGAGCGAGCTTCATCTCTAACAGAAATGCCTACAAACATGTTTTTGTGATTGAAGACATGAAAGAAGCTGAAAGGATTGAACTAAACAGCTTGAAGGAAGTTGAATCGCTTTATGTCCAGGAAGTGAAAGCTTGTGTTTAACGTGAAGTGTTTAAAAAAAAAACTTTTCACAATAAAAGCATTTTGTGGCCCATGAGGACTTAGTTGTAGATCTATATGAAGAGTTCAGTTGAACCTCTTGAAAGTACACCAAAGTTTTTATTCCAACCAGATTAGGACACACAGTTTACCTTAAAGCTGCAGAAGTACATGTTTACAAGTCTTATGGCTCTGCAGCTCAAAGGAAATGGCTTGCTCAGATAGTTATCTTTTTTTATCTAACAACAACTTTCATTGTGTTGTAACTCAGTCCGTCCATTATCCTCCACTTCTCCGGGGGCAGTAGTCCAGACTTCCCTCTCCCCAGCCACTTGGCCCAGCTCCCCCGGGGAATCCTAAGACGTTCCCTGGCCAGCTGACAAGCATGGTCCCTGCAGCGTGTCCTGGGTCTCCCAGTTGGACGTGCACAAAAAACTTCACCAGGGAGGCATCCTAAGCCACCTCAACTGGTTTCTCTTGATGTGGAGGAGCAGCAGATCTACTCCGAGCCCCTCCCGCATGACCGAGCTTCTCACCCTATCTCTAAGGGATAGCCCAGCCACCCTGCGGAGAAAACTCATTTCAGCCGCTTGCATCTGTGTTCTCATCTGTGGAGGTGGCTCGATTGTTAAGTGCTCGCCCTGTAATTGGAAGTTTGCAGGTTCAAGCCCGCTCAGTCTGTTGCTGTTGTGTCCACGGGCAAGACACTAACCCCCTCACCTGGTGATGGTGGGAGGGACTGGTGGCGCCTATCTACAGCAGCCTCGCCTCTGTCGGTACACCCCAGGGCAGCTGTGGCTACATCGTAGCTCATCACCACCAGGGTGTGAATGACTGTTGTAAAGCGCCTTGGGGGGTTCCTGGGGCCTCATGTATCAGCCGTACTCACGCACAGATCTGTGCGTATATCGTGAGTAGGAACTCTATTACCCATTGATTTTGTATTTGTGCTGGAAATGTTCCTAAACATCAGAAACCTTCAGACCGTGCTTAGGAACAGCATCTAGTGGTAGAACAGGGGATCTGCACCATCGAAGGTCTCAGTCATCCGCACACATTCCTCATCCATAAATTATTTTACTCTGTAAATAATTTTTTTTTCTGTGGAAAAACTGCTGAGTCACATAATTGATGCTACAGCACCCAACGGGAATCTGACTTTGTAGCATGGGTGTCGAGCTTTTTCTCTTCCCATGAAATGCTCAACCATTTTTAATATTAAAGTTAATTATCTTATACTTATGTCCTTGTGAAACGCCTCGTGGATTTGCTTTAGATGCGTTAGATAACAGATTGTTTCTATGCTATTATTAAGGATCTATCAGAGCTCCTCTGCACTGACAGCAGATCCGTCTGGAGCTGTTGGGATCTGGGATCCTTTGTGGAGCTACAGACAAACTTGCAACATCCGATTCCAGTTCATTTTCTATTTTACAACTACGAGAACACCCAGAACCTCCTCTGCTCCCCATCACACACGTGTTGTCATGGTAACCAGACAGAATGACAGCTCAGAAGAGGCTGCACTCTCAGACAACTTTTCCAAATTAAACTAACTCCAACCAGAAGACTCCTTAAATGTAAATGACAACCTGTATTTTATCACATTAAAGTTTTTATTTATTTCTGACAGGAACCTCTCCTCTGCCCTCTGCAACTTGTTTGATTCGTTTGCACCTCAGCAGCCAGTGTTTCAACCTCGCAAGTTTTCTTTTTTCCGGGTAGAACGCAGGAATCCTCTCACGAGCTGAGGACATAGCGTGACCAAACCGGCTCTGGGTAATTTGGTGCCCAGGGCGAGAGTGCCCATTTGCCCCCCCCCCCCCCCCCCCCCCCCCCCCCCCCCGCCTCTCACCCAAACCCAAGTCCACACATTGGAAAAAGCAACTCCACCGTTATTCCTTAGTTACTAATTTTTTATTTTAAATATTCACACAGCAACTCTTTAAAGTCAACAGCCTGAAGAATAAATGTAAGCTTGAAAGATAAGTAACCTGGGAATATTACTATAGCCAACAACTCAAAATGTTGTGCAAATGTCATTGGGGGGATGCAAAATCAAAAGCAACATTAAACTGTGCAATCAAAAGCAAAACTCAAATATCAAAGTGTCATCATAAAGAAAGTTCTACTTTCCATTTTGTTCAACTGCTGTGGCCAGTCAGCAGGATCCATGGGGCCAGCAGCTCGTACATGTTCACAGACATCTGTTGAAGCTGATGATGGTGTCTCTTCAGGCTGTTGGATTGAGCACTGAGTCTGCTGGTGTTGTGTTCTTCTTCTGTGAGAAAATAAACACACACACAAAGCAACTTAACCCTCTGATGCATGAATTAAGAACAGCGCCACTTTCACATTCAATATTCCTCGGTCATGTGCAGTGATGCTTTTCACTATTTTTAATATTACTGGACTTTTTATTTTATTGATCTTTTTTAATCTGTTCTATGAAAACATGAATAAAATTATCAAAAACAGGTGGAAGTGGGGAATATTTGAAAAAACTTATGTCTCACTCTCAGGTGCTCTTCAGCATCAAATAAATTGTAGAATATGAGGAAGAAGAACCGGTGATCTGAGGCACTCTGAGGTTTTCATTTATTAAACAAGGAAACACCGACGCGTTTCGTAACGACCTTCTTCAGGGCATAAACCTTTATACCTTGAAGATGATTCACTATGTCACAAAAACTAACGTCCATCCTTTTTTACAAATTTACAGCCTAATTGACAATAACATCTTAAGGAGACAATTTCAGATGTGTATGTTCAGATTATTTAATATTCTCAATGCTAAATCAATGCTGCACTGATCGTGCCAAAAACAAGTGTCTGATGTGGATTTAAATAAATTAATTTTGCATATCGATATATGTGATAAGCCGTTTAATTTGAAAAAGTCCGTTTCTACTGCTGATTACAAATAGCCTAACAAGTAACTTACTCACCTGGTTCTAGATGCTGAGACTGTAGCTCAGTAAATGTGCTGCTGCTGCGTGATGCCTGGATAGAAGACGCTGCAGCGTAAACAAGAAAGAGACGGCATAAGATGTCATGCTGGGTTTAGGCAGTTCTCACTCCCCGCCGGGCCCGGCGGCAGCGGGGGAGTCCCCGCCACGGCCGCGGCAGTGACGCCCGCCCGATGTGTCGGACAAAGTTGAAAATTTGCCACACCCACACCTAACGTTCTTCTGATATACAAATATTAAATTCATATTGTATGCGTACTTAAAACTTGAAACAACGTTCATAAAAGGCTGCAAGCATACTCCAAAAACCAGTAAAAAATCTAATTCTTCATCATCACAGTGAGACTCAACATTGTCTCACTGCATCTGGACACGACGATTCAAAAGTAAAATGAATGGGTTAAAGTTACAGATACTGTATTGTGTGTGTAAACAGCTAGCGAGGGTCCGTCCGTGGACCGTGCGTGGCAGGAGAGGCAGTTAGCTACAATAATAACGCAAAAAGTTCCTTTGCAAAACTTATAAAGTCTGCATACCTCTGCTTTGTGCCCGTTTATATTCTTCTTCCTTCCTTCGCTTTCGGAATGCTGATCCCGATGGCTTAGGCGTTCTTTTCCTCGTAAAATATCAAACGTTTAAACGCGACGACAACAGGATGTCCTTCCACAGTGCCACCCACACACGTAACTTTGGCAACCTTAACGGTCAAATGCATCAGAGCGGTGGCTCAAGCGGGAGCTCGAAATGCAGCCAGATCATTAGAATTTAAATATTGATGTTTCAATTTCATGTCATTTCAAATGGGGAATTTTTTGAGTATGCAGCGAGTGCATTTCATATTACAAACATGAATTTAATAAACTTTTTTTTTTGAAAATTTGCGCCCTTGGGTTTGCACAGGTGGGATTTATCAGCATATGAGTGGAGGAATAGCGTACAAGACGCCACCGCATGTTTCATAAACCAGGGTTTTGACCGTTCGTACAAACATTCTACATTTCCTTCATGGGAAGGAATTTAGGAATTTTTCTATGAACGTTTAGGCCCCAGGACTCTAGAAGGCGCTATATCAAATACAGGGCATTTACTGTATTAGGTCACTACCCAAAGCTCGTGACCATAGGTGAGGGTAGGAATGTAGATCGACAGGTAAATCAAGAGCTTTGCCTTCCAGCTCACTCTTCACCTGTCTGACTGACTAAGACTGTCAGACAGGCATACTGTGATTGGTTCAACGAACACCCATGCACCCTCCAGGACTCCCCTAAGGGTGTAGAGCTGGTCCAGTGTTCCACGGCCAGGACGAAACCCACACTGCTCTTCCTGAATCTGAAGTTCAACTATCCGACAGACCCTCCTCTCCAGAACCCATGAATAGACCTTACAGGAAGGCTCAGGAGTGTGATCCCCTGTAGCTGGAACACACTCTGCAGTCCCCCTTTATAAATGGGGTACCACCACCCCGGTCTTCCAATCCAGTGGAACTGCACCTGATGTCCACGCAATACTGCAGAGCCATGTCAGCCAACTCAGCCCTTGGACATCCGGAGCCTTAGGGAACTCTGGGCTGGTCTCATCCACCCCTTGCCATTGGGTCTTGCCACCGAGGAGCTTTTTGACCACCTAAGTGACCTTGGGGCCTCAGAGATATGAGAGCCCGAGTCAAAGTCCCCAGACTCTGCTTCCTCACTGCGTGCCGGTGGCATTGAGGAGGTCTTCGATGCACGTTCCAACAGCACACCATCCCCACTGTAAACAATGTGTTATAACTGTGTTTGTTCCATCTGTTTAGTTAATGCAATACTTTTATTTTAGTTTTGTTTGAGTTGATAGCTGATGTACTGATGGAATGAAAGAACTGGAAATTCCTTATTGTTCCTTGGTGGGAAAATGTTTTGACAGGAGAAAACTATGAGAGTAAAAAATAAGGTGGAATAAAAAAATTACAGAGTAAAAATACAAGAAGACACAATATAACAATAAAATATTAAAATGCTAAAATATTTAGAACTCTAAATGCTGAATACATACACATTAGAAATATAATAAAATATAAATATAAGATACTAGAAATACTTATGGAATGAAAAATACGGTGATAACGGGCCTGTGTTAGGTTTAAACGTTGACCTTTTCCCTGATAAACATGTTTTATTTGTTCAATAAAACAAAAACAAACTTGTTTATCTGGTTTGATGCTTATTTGCACCTGCCACCTTTGACCAGCAGGTGTCGCCACATTTCCCCCATTTCCCTTTTTTCCATGCGACAGCCTTCCAAGTGCCAACATCATCTCTGACCCAAGTGCGCCTGCGCGCGACGATCCCCATTCTTGTCCTTCAGGCTGCATTCCGGGTGGAGAGAGAGGGAGTGATAGAAGGACCGATAGGAGCGGCTCGAGGCCATAAACGGGATATATACGCAAATAAAAGCGGAGCTACATGCCCCAGTAGCGGGAAATGGTGAGTGGAAACATGGAGGATGTAGCTGCAGCTCTCAGTCTTCTTCCGACACTTTTCTTCTTTGTGCTGCCGGGCTCCGAGCTGATGTTTCAATGAAAGGCTTTGCTAGCTTTAGCTTTATGATATTATCTCCGCTGCTGGCGCAGTGGGGACGTCGCTCCCGTTAGGGGTTGGAGGCAGGAGCCGGAGGTGTCTGGAAGCACAAAGAGCAGATCCTGGATCAGCTTTTGTCCCCGGTTCCTCTGTTAGAGCTGCTGCTGGGTTTCTGCTAACCTGAGCTCAGCTAATCCTCCACAGGACGATGGGCTCTTCACCTCCGTGCCTGTTTGCATCAACACAGGAGGAAAAAATGACCTGCTTCCAAAAAAAAAAAACACCTTCAGATCAACACCACCTTACCGGTGACGTCATGGACGGTTTATTTGAGCTGAGGCTGAATGAAAGGGAGGAAAAGACTGGCTCCATATGGATGTGTAGAAGTGAGACCTGGGCCAAAAATAGACCTCATTTAAAATGAAAACTACATAAATGTAGAATGTTTAATTCATCATTAAACAAACTACACTGATGAGGAGAACAAAGGCTAAGTTTGTATAGAAAAGGATGAGTAAATATTGGTAGAAACATGACAGTTTATTTCATCCTCGGCAACATAACCAGGATCTGGGTCTCTCCACTAATGTTCAGAAGGATGTTTTTAAGTCCTTGATGGTCTGGTGCTCTTGGAGCTGTAGACCAAGGGGTTTCCTCTCCACTGCCACTGCATGCTTGCTTAGTATGAGGATTGCTGTAAAGACTCTGACACTAGTCAGTGACTCGATGCAACCTGCTGGGTTCCCTATATAGGAAACTTTTTACTGATTGGCTTAATGACCTGACCTGTACTGGAATGTTTACTGTGTGAAGGGCCTTGAGGCGACTCTGGCCCTGATTTGGTGCTTTAGAAATAAACTGAATAGACTTTGAGGTTTGCTGCTCCTAAAACCACCGATGATCAGACCTTCTCAGACCGGATCTCAAACATCCCACCCAGGTTCAACAGACTGGCCTTTAGGACTGTCTTGTCTTTACGGTCCCTTCACCATTTGAGTTTCCTTCCACATTTCCTCCTTCTTTTGGTGTTTGATGATTCTTTGTGTGTTTTTATTTATTTAGTTTTGTATTTATGTTCATTTTCATGGCCCATTTTATCAGTGGTGAGTTTTAAGCAGTTTCAGTTCTTTTTTAACCTTGTGCTTTTAAATGATCTGTATGAGTAACGTGGATTAGGATTAGAAAGGCTGCAGGAGCTCTGGTCAGGTTAAAGTTTCATCTGAAAGAACCATGAGACTTCTAGACCAAACAGAATTCCAGAACATGGAACCAGGTCCTTATGAAAGATGTATTTTAGAGTAGCTACCGTAGACTGAAACCACGAAAAATGTTTTTTCCTAACTGAATTGGTTCTGATGTGTTTGTTGGCTCCTCCAGGACCACTCGGGACAGATGCAGGAACGAGACATGGAGCCCTAACCCTAACCCTCTCCATCCATCTCCTTTTACCGCCTTGCTCGCCAAACCCAGCCACCCCCCGCCCCCCGCTGTGGTTTGGTTCCTCCTAGGGAAGAAGAAGGAAAATAACCCAAGTAGGATCTAATAGTAAACTTTCCCCAGCTGCTGTCCAGACACACACATGCTGCATTGCTACCATTCCCAAATCCCTGCTGCGTCTATCCCGGAGGCACAGCCTCTAGCAGGCTAGCTAGCAGCTGGCATTAGCACCGGTCCAGTCCTGAGGGATAACAGTGTGTGGTGAATCTCCACAGTCCGAGTCTGAGCTGTGATTGTTGCACGCTGTAGAGGCAGGTGGAGCGGGGGCGCCGTGCACTTCACAGGTCGGGATGATGGAGCCCAGCATGGAGAACTGCCTAGCCCAGGTTCTGCAGAAGGACATGGGCCGACGGCTGCAGGTGGGTCAAGAGATCATCGATTACATTCTGGACCAAGAAAAGTCCCACGACTTGGAGCAAGACCAGACGGCACTGGACAAGATGGTGGACGGCATCGCCAGCTCCTGGGTCAACTCCAGCAACTTCAAGGTAATTTAATCCAGATTATCCCTGAATTCAGAGTCAGATTAAACCTTCTGGCCAGTCATGGTCCGTTCCACTGGCTGGAACTCCTCTTTCAGCTCACTTCGGTCCGTTTACTCAAAGGTCAAAGGTCATAGGATTGAATAAACAATGGCTGATCTCTGAAGGAAAGAGGAAGGATCATGTTTGCTGATTAATACCTGATAGTCCAGATTATTCTCCTTCATATTTGAGATTGGTCTGATTTAAGTCACTCAGACTAAATCTGGTGTGGTCCTCTAAAGTAGAGCTGAGCAGAGACACGTCTGTTTGATGAATTTCCTGTGGTCTGTCGAGCTGTAAATATAAATAAAGCTAACAGCAGCCAGTTCCTCTTCCTGCTCTGGGATTGATTGTGTGTTATTCTGGATTTTAATCTAGGCCAGGGTTAATCTGACTCTGAAAACCTATATCAGCTGCACTTTATGAGCTGGTTTAGCTCTGTTTCCTCTGAATGATGCGCTGGTTTTCGCTCCATTTGGGCTAAAATATGTCTGAACAGAGCCGAACCCACCCCCACTGCCCCGCCTTCCGCTGCTCGGTGAAGGTCCAGGCAGATTTTGGTCCTCCGGACTATTTGTTTAGGCTTCAGGATTTAAAACATGCACACAGTCAGGTTTCTGCTGGAGAAGATGCAACATGAGGAAAGCCTTTAGTTTAGGTGAGAGTTGTGATGTCTGGTGTTTTAAACCGGACCGACGGAACCACCAGCACGGGCCTCACCGGTTTCTGGGCAACTAATGTGGAAACTATTTAGTTAGAGAGGGCCGCTGGATTCATTCTCCATAAACGGAGGTTTGCTTCCAACACCAAGCAGCCAGAGGGCCTTACGGCTGTCTCGTCTCTCTCCAAAGCTTCTGTCAGCTGCTCAGGTTTGTTGTTCAGCTTTAAACAGAGGTCAAAGGTTAGTCCCGTGTAACATAAAGTGTATAGTTCTGGATGTAAATACCGGCCTGTGTGGTGGTGCGATGGAGAGATGGCTTTGTTGAACTTGACTGTTGGTCTCTGATGATAATCTGCAGCATCACACCCATCCCCCCCACAGCCCCATCAGAGTAAATCTATAAAAACACCACCGGACGTTAAGGCTGGGCGATGGGACGAATGAATCGACCATCTGAGGGCTGAGCCGTTACGCTTGTTTTTTACAGGAGGCGATTTGTTTATTTATTTATTTGTTTGTTGTTGACAAATATTTTACATGCTACACACGGAGAACATCGCAGAGGTAACAATCAAGAAAAGATCTCCATCAGCATGTCTGAGCCTTCTCTCACCTCCTCTGCCTCTGGCTGCTGACAGTGCATGTGCAAGCGGCACGCTGAGGAGGGGTTTGGAGAGCGTCTGTGACGCACTCGTCATCGTGCACAACAGCGTGGCGTTGAGTGGAAAGCCTTCTATCTTTCAGAGTCTTGAAGACTTCTGGTTATTTCATGTGGAGAAATGTTTCCTGATTTAAACTTTGGCTGAAGTAGCGCTCATCGTTATTCAGCACCTGCTTCCAGTGCATCAGCAGAGCACGGATCCATCCAGAACATTATTTAAACATCTATGAGTCTGTCTGAGGCCAAAGTCTAGAAGCTCATAACCTCTTCAGCAAGCTCCCTACAGACATCTGATCACACACAAGCTGCAGGTGACCAGCTCAGGTTTACACGGCGCAGGAGGAACGTGCGTTCGAGCTGCAGCAGGTGAAACGTTCCTAATATAAGTGAAATCATTTAGTTGCATTGTTCATGTTCCTGGGGCATTCTGATCAGCTTGGTTGGACTAAATATTAATTAAAGCGAATGGAAATGTAACGAATGATTATTCATTATTTAAAAAATGAAAGTGACGGGGATTAATGGATCATCTAGCACTTTGAGATTACTTTTGTAATGTAAAGCGCATTATAAATAAAATGTATTATTATTATTATTATTATGTGACCTCTGGCAGCGAGCTGCCTCCTCAGGGTGCGTCCAAACGCAGCAGCCATTCATTCCATCCCCCACTTATAAAAGAGAGAACCCCAGAAGTTTCTGTTCAGAAAGAAACATTTAGCTTAAATAGAAACCACGACAGTGGGCACCACAGGGAAACAAGACGAGGCTTCTCTTTCACATTTTAACCGTGTTTAACACGGGCCGTTTATACGTCACTACCAAACTACAAATACAAAATTCAACTAAAATAAAGCTTTCTCTTCCAACAAACATTTGTGCTGCGCTAGTCTAAAGAAATCTATGTCTTGGGCTTCTTCTGTGTTCGCACATCAGTCCGTGCGCCATGACGTCACATGCACGAATAAATCGTCCGTCGTCCTTTTATGGACTGACGATTGGCGGTGGGAAAAATGATACAAATCGCCCAACCGTGTTGATGTTTGTTCTGCTGGCTTCGCTTCACTCAGGACTGGAGCTTTTTCCTCACAAAAAGGCAAAGAACGTAATGATGTCACCAGGAAGTGATTTCAGCATCCAGCAGAATTCAGGAATAATCCAGTTTAAAGCGGGAAATCGGAAAAGGTTCTCAGATTTCTGCGTCTTTAGTCCGATTTAAAGCAGCAGGTAAACACTTGGTGTTATAAAGAGGGTATGCTGATACTTACTGGAATAAACGAGTTAATTCAAGCAAATCATCATTGTTGTTGTTGTTGTTGTTATTCTGTGGCATTGGAAAATTGACACCACTGCCCCAAATGAACCCAAATGCAAAATCTGGATTTCTTGGAGTAATACATGACTGGAATATAAACGTTTACTATTTAACTTTGTCTTTATGTTTATTTGCTGAAGTCGGGGTCAGATGTTGATCATTTTAGACGATTAGATCTTTTCTGCAGGGTTTCCAGACCCATCGGGGTTGAATCACCTCCTGACCTCACCAGGTCCGGGATGGCGGTGAAAGCCGAGCCCAGAGACGGTTCCTCTGCAGAAGGAGCTGACATCAGTGATGTAGACGCTGCTCATCTACGCTCGCGCCCGCTACTCTCAGCTTTCCACATCTGGACGTGTTGCTTCTTTGGAGTTAAACTAACAGGAGGAAAACCTAAAGGTAGCCTGAGGGAAGTGCTGGGAAGCTTCCTGTCGGGACACCGTCCACCCTGCAGGGCGTTGCGTGCCGTTTACGAGCAGAGCTTCAAAGTTGCCTCACACACCTCCTCTTATTAAAGGGGAGTCGCTGGATCGGGATCTACAGTCGGCTGTTCTGGCTTTGATGTCAGCAGTAGGAGTCATGAATCGGAACCATCAGAGTTTTGTTTGGACCCGTTGACCAGAGACACTTATAAACCTGTAACAGGTGAGCGTGTCCTCGGAACATCAGTTTTCCATACTTCAGTAGTACTAGTAGTATTGTAGTATTAGAGTGAATCTGTGTAGCTCTGGTTTGTTTGTCTTCATAACGGAAAAGCATCAGATTCCCTGGATCTGACGGGTGGATTGTCTCCTAGTTTCTGGTTGGAACCGGTTCTGGATCACCCCTAGCTTCCCAGGTGACCCAGCACATCCCTGCTAGAGGGGGAAGGTGGTTCCACCAGTCATTTCAGGGAAGAGTCTCAGCTGTCCAGGACATGATGATCAAAGAGCTCCCGGATTTTTGTTCTTGTCCCTCAAAGGCATTTTGCCTCTTATCCAGAAGCCTTTTCCAGTCCTGATCCTGGATCAGAAACAGGAAAAGAATTCCAGTTTCCTTTTGCGATGGTTTTCTCTGATCCTGCTGTTGCTCTGTGGGATAAAAACTCCATAAGCGCTGCTGGTTTTCCGGCAGAGACGCGTGTGATCAGCCTGACAGGTGGCTCGGTGTGTCGGAACCACTTCGGTCACTTCGGAGTGAAAACCAGAGCCGGCAGCCTGAACTGATTCAGTCAGGGAACCAGCTCAGCTCTGCAGGAGGCGATGATGCTTCCTGACGGGACTGAAGGCAGGAGGTGTGGGATGATGGGCTTCTCATCACAGCTCATCCCAGATGAAGCTTATCTGGACAATTTGTTCCCCAGACTCCAGCCTGGAAAATCTCGTTGCTCCTTATTAAAAACAATAACTGCTTCTCTGACAGCACATGTGAAAGATGACCCATGTGTGTGTCGCCACCAGCAGCAGCTGCTGTAAATCCCATTTCCTGGTGACCTTCCCAATACACTTCAGCAGATTTCTGTCCAGAGGTGGAGCCCCCACACACTCCTAATCTGCTCTAATCTGCTCCGACGCTGCTCTTTTGTTTGTAAATCTGTCATCAGACTCATTTCCTGATTTTATCTGAAAGTCTAACACAAGATGTCCTGGTGATGCTGGTTAATTCCGGTTGTTGGGTTAGGGTGACGGTTATGAACGCGCCCTTCTGTCAGGTGGAGATACTGGGTCAGACTGGTCAGTGCTGGGATGTAGGGCCAAGAACCAGTAACTCTTATCAGCATGACTCCAGAGCCGCAGCATGAGGTGACGTGTGTGTGTGTGTGTGTGTGTGTGTGTGTGTGTGTGTGTGTGTGTGTGTGTGTGTGTGTGTGTGTGTGTGTGAGACAGCCCATGTCTCCCAGTATCTCTGCTGAAGCAGCTGTCCTACTGGGCCGACTCAGTCTCTGAGTCCTCACAGCTGTTTGTGCTGATCCACAACAAAAGAAGCTGCTGGTTCTGGATGTCTGAGCTCTTGTTGGGTTGAACCAAACCGTTCTTCCTGCTCGTTCTGCATGTTCTCATGTGACTGATGCTCCGGTCCCACCCAACACGGTCATCGTAGAACCAGAACATCCATGTTCTCACACCAACTGCTCTTTTTCTGCTGACTGCTTCAGAAACCACTAAACCAAATCAGACTGGATCCTCTCTCTTGTCCGATGATGTGGCTCCGCCGTGCTGCAGTGAGCCTCGCGATTCCGTCTCTTCCCAGCTGATGACATCATGAGCTGTGCAGCCTGCAGTCAGCCTTGTCAGCTTCTTTGGTCTCCTCATTCCCTGTATGGAACTTTAATACCTGGAAGATCATGCACTTCCTGTTTGCTTCAGACTTGATTTGGACCAACCATGAGTCTGATCATTCAGCGTGTCGCTGCTTCAGATATCAGAAGCTCATCAGCCTGATTGACCCACGTAATGCCTAACCAGATGTCTCTGACAACAAGAGACACCAGTACAAAGTCCTGGAATGCCGCTGTTGTTGCAAATCATTCCCAAAGGAATGTCTGCTGGTTTGTCTGCTGGGCTTTGCTCAACCTGAGTCCATCAGCAGTTTTCTGGTTGAGGTTGTTTTCCTTTAAGTGTCAGACGTTTGTGAAGCTTTAGCTCCAGAGTCTTTTATGTATTTTGCCTGTTCTTGTTGTGTTTCTTGTTCAAGCATTTGGCTTTTTTATGTACAGCACTGTGGTTAGCTGCCATGCTATATAGAAATGGTGCTTTATAAATAAATATGGGATGGTATGGTACTGAAGCCTGAGTAGTTTTATCACCCACCATCATCAAACCTCTGGACCACGTCTAATGAGAGTAAAACTGGTGATTCGATTTAAGATGGTTGCCACGGCTAATCGACAGTAGCTAACTCACAGATGTCTCTAACTCCGTCAACGCCATCATTTCTCATCTTCAGGTGGTCCCGGTCTGGTCTCTGGAATGAGAAGCTTCACAGGCTAACAGCAGTTAGAGGAAAATGTAAGAAATAAAAGGAAAAGCTTTTAATAGGAGAGTTTTCCTGAGTAAAAGGTGTTAAACAGAATATTCCTAGAACCTAAAGCATCTTCTCATGTGAGGTCTGTTCCATCTTTGGTCTGCTCCTCATGCATCCGTTATTGATTACACAGCCTGGAGGACTGGGTCAGCTGATTTTGAGTGTAGAAATCAGAGTTAACGTGTATCTAAATGCTCGAGTCATTTCTGTTTTCCTCCTGATGGATCCGGGTAGATTGCTGCTATCTGGATCTCCTTGTTCTCTGCTGATCTGTTTTTAGTCCTGAGCCTGTGGCCAACGGGACTCATGCACCTCAGCCCCCGACCCATCCCGTGGTTCTCGTCTGACGGGACACGGAGAGTCAGTTCTGCCTAGAGAAAGGGAGAAATGCCCGTGTTATTGTTCAGAAGCTAAAATGAATCGGCCCAGAAAAAGGCTGCAGGGCTAAATATTATTGTTTATTCAGATGAAATCTATGTTCAGTCTGCAGGAGTCTGAACCTGTGTATTTATAGATGTTTTATTGGTACAACAGTCTGAATCATTGAGCAGAAAAAAGCTTTGCAGCACCACATCCAGCATTAAAGCACGGTGGAGAATCAGACATGGTGTGGGGCTGTAACAGGAACCACAAGGAAAACAGTGACACATGGGACTGAGGAGGAATTCTGACACATCAGTGAAAGTCATGTTTAATAAAGCTGTTGTCGTGGAGCTGCTGTATTTATCAGATGCGTCTGCAGATACGACGTGTGTGTTCCAACGTTCTTGTCTTCATGGACCAGAGCCCCTAGGGTTGTCCTCGTCGCTCCGTTTTCACAGCAGGTAGAAGTGCAGAGGGTCCATCTTCATGACTCTGTGTGTCTAAAGGGTGGAAGACCAAATATAACAAATTTGATGTGTTTGGAGACGACTCGTGGTTTTCAGACCTACGCTCCTTAAGGCAACAATGACTCCAGCAGCTCCAGGGATGAAGGCAGGAATGTTTTTCACTAAGCCTGGAGTTGGTTTAAGTATGTCGTCCCGGCAGAGTCAGGCCATCTCTTGTCCTGAACATCTGGATGAAGCTGAGCCAGACGTCCATCACTGTCCGGGAATCATAACTGCTGTTTTCAAATGCTGCGTTGCACTACTACTACTCATTCACTCACTCACTGTCACTGCATAGGGAGAATGTTAGGAACTGCTGAGATGAGTGGAATTGTCTGGAAGTTTGAAGCTTAACTTTCTAAAATCCTCTCCAGAATTTGGTTTAAAACTTGGGAATCTTCATTTATTTACTTTGGAAAACTACCACAGGGATGTTTCTGCAATGTGGAATTGTGTCTGTGTAAATAATAATAATAATAATAACAATAATAATAATAATAATGCATTGAACTTATATAGCGCTTTTCTAGACACCCAAAGACGCTTTCACACACTCTCACGTTCACACACTGCTAGTGATGGTAAGCTACTTGTAGCCACAGCCGCCCTGGGGAGGTCTGACAGAGGCGAGGCTGCCATTTGGCGCCGTCGGCCCCTCTGACCACCACTAACACAGGCAAGTTGGGTGAAGTGTCTTGCCCAAGGACACAACAGCAGGATACCCCTGGCGGGAGCTGGAATCAAACCCATGACCCTCTGATCATGAGGCAACCCGCTCTACCACCTGAGCTACTGCTGCCCCGAATGTTAGAATGAATGAATGAATGAATGTTAGAAGTTGGAATTCTGTTGTATCCCTGAACAGCCTCTGTTCATAGACATAGTGCTTCAGGACTGATGAGCTAACAGCTAGGCTGAAACCATTTTTACACCCACGGTTGTTAACCTGGACTTTTCTGGTTATTACCAAGGTATTCCATTGTAAATTATCATGGAATTCTGTGTTATTCACATACAGTTACTTTGTTATTAGCAGTAAAACCCAGTTTGGTAACGGCCCAGTGTCGACGCTTCAGGTTTTTGATCATCTGTTGATGAAAGGGACTTTTGGTTGTTATTTAATAGATTTGTGAGCCTGTTGGGAAGTTTTGTTATCTGGGACTGAGTCCAGTAGGAAGCCACATCATTCCCAGCTGTTGTCCTCAGTCACAACTAAAAGCTGTAGCAGTGCCCCTGTGTCAGTGTGATTCCCTATCATGTGTGTGATGAGATGATTGGTTTTGAGGGAAGAAAACCCTGTAGATTTAACTTGAAGGCTCCATCCCTCCTGACACAGATGTGGTCTGCTGGATATCTCCCCAGCAGCTCTCTCGGTGAGCGTGCACGCGCCTCCTGGTGAGCGAGGTTAGATGTTGGAGAGGTTTGGTTTGATCTAAGAGGAGGCTGCAGCACCGTAACAAACGTGTGTGTGTGTGTGTGTGTGTGTGTGTGTGTGTGTGTGTCTGCAGCATTTGAAGAAAACTATAAGTGATATAAACCTGCCTCCACCAGGGGGCAGCAGCGATTTGTCTGTGGACTCGGGTCATAATGATAATCACTCATGGACACGGTTGCTAAAAATTGCACCAAGCTCCAAACAAACATTCAGATGATGCTCATGTGTTGTTTTGTTTTTATTCAGCAGCTGTTGGTCCCTCAGGAAGGCTGATGAAAGTTCAGTCAGTGCCCCGCTCCAGAAACATTAGCGGGTTTCTCTTTCTCTACTCTTAGGACTGGTTATACTCATTATGGCCTGAATGATGAGTAGTAACTTCATTGGTAGTGTTGAAGTCCAGATTAGTAGCTCTTCTTTAGGTTAGGTCTCACAAATTCATGGAGTTCTGCAAGGCTCCATCCTTGGTTCTGCTAAGTTTTACTACGTTCTTTCTTTAATTAACAGATTTCATTGCTGTGCAGATGACTTAAACGTTAACATAATTTTAGGACAACTCTATAAATAATCTTGATTGTTTGTGGTTAGGATTATAGTTAATAACAAACACATTAGCGCCATTTTTTCCCTCTCATATGGAATCTGAAAGTTTTTTTTTTACTTATTTTAAATATTTTTACCACTGCTTCATTTTATTTTAGCATTTTAGCCCAACAGATCAATGAATGAATGAATGAATGAACACATTGACAATAGTGGATCTTTAAAATCTGTATTCTGGGCCCACTCAGACCTTTACCAGGGTAAATGAAAGTTCCCGTGTTTTCTAAATGTTATTGTCTTCTTCTCAGGTGGCTCTGCTCGGTTTGGACCTCCTATCTGCCTTAGTGACGAGGTTACAGGACAGATTCAGGGCTCAGGTGGGAACAGGTAAGATGAGAAACAGATCAATAATGTTTCTAACTCGTTGATGGACATAAAAAACCACCGATGATAGCAGACTCAGTCGTTTTTGTCTGATTTCAGGACATTTTAGATTTTATCAAATTAACGTATTTCCAGTCTGAGAACTGTCATGTTGCTGTTGATCTACATTTAGATTTCACAGGAACCTTCATAAATAAATGGTTGCTGGTTCACATCCACATGTGTTGTTTTCAGTTCTGCCCAGCCTTATCGATCGATTAGGAGATGCCAAAGACCAAGTTAGAGAACAAGACCAAAGTCTGCTGCTAAAGATCATGGAACAAGCTGCCTCTCCACAGGTACAAACCCTTCTGAGGAACCAGAGCTCTCCGTGTTTCACTCCTGAAATTTAAACCAATTCAGTTTTATTCTGCTGCCTGTGACAGAGAAGATCTCAAATGATCTCAGTTATAATAAAAAAATGGATTTAAAGGAGACATAACATGCTTTTAAGTTATTCCTTTTTACATCTAAGCCATTCAGTTAGGGTCTAAATACAGTGGAACTGCAGTTCTTTGGTCTGATTTCCTCATCATTGTTGCTCTACAGACCCTCATCTACCCCTGTTCTGAGGAGAGTCTGAGAATGAGCCGTTTTTGGGTACTGTCTCTTTAAATCTGGAGAAGGAGCTGCAAACTCCGCCCCCGTCCATAGTGCAGACCTACTCTCCTCCCCCAGTCAGACTTTGTAGTTCTACAGGGAAATCATTATGTAGCTTAGCAGAAACTTTATATTAGCATTTTTAAAACATGCGGGAGAGTTGTCCATCAAGCTGTTTCACGGCTGCCAACTCTCTCATGCATTTGTCTGTAGTCACACACACACACACACACACACACACACACACACACACACACACACACACACACACACACACACACACAAGGAATGCTGCTTGCTTATTTATTTCTGTTAAAATTGTTTAAAAAATGATACAGCTCATTAAAACACCATTAAAAGAATATATTTTATTAAGATCTCTCTCTGTATGTGTGTATATTTATATATATAAGTAGTCTTATTTTATAATGGGTGTCTTAATGGCTGAAGATGGATAAAAAGCAGTTACGTTTTAATTTAAAGGTTTGGGATTCTAGTCACAAATAAAGAACATTTCTCCAAATGTTCTTTAAAGGGACATTATGGAAGTGTGACAGCCAAAACATGTATAGAAATAATAAATGTCTTCATACATTCTCCTGCAATGCCCTGGTCCTGTAGAATGAGCCCTGGCATTTTTACTGTGATTGCCTGTTTTTCTGTAAAATCACAGAAAAAGAGAGATGCTCGGGTCGAGCAGGCTGCTTCATGCACGTTCACGCTCAGGCATAGCTCATAGCATTTGCTATCCGTAGCTTTAGCAGCAGAGAGAGAGGCAGTGCCACTTTGTCGCTGTTCCTAACGCCTAGTGACAAAGCTAGCTACATTTCTGAGGACCCTTAGCTACTTTCTGTAGAACTTTCTTCTAGATATTTCCTGCAAATTAGCAACAAAATAGCCATTTTTGCTCCGAACCATTCTTTGAACGTTGTTTCAGCTGTCATCAAGGATAAAAATGTTACAGATACAAACAACGTCACTGGTGCTTTAGCTCGCCTAGTAAGGCGTCGGACTCTCATGCAGAACACCTGGGTTCGATTCTGGACGTGAACATAGTTTATTCAGAGTTTATTTTTTACATTAATGGTATATTTTTTTACAGTAAGATGCCCAAATTTTTATTTGAGACTCGCCGAACAGCATTGAATTCACAGATAAAGAAGATGTGGGTTCAACTTTCATTTTGGAACAATTTTTCAAGCAAGGGAAGGGAAAGATCTGAGCATGCAGGAGGACTGACCCATCATAAACCTTTGTCGGCTGTGCTGAAGAGAAAGGTACAGAACCAAATTATTTAATTAATTAGCTGCGTGTTCTCCTGTCCTGTCCTCCAGGCCCCACCCCCCCACCCCCCCCCACACACACACACGCGCACACACACACACACACGCACGGGACTGTCTCAGCTGTTATTTTCGTTAAGGAGTGTGCACGTACAGCATGCGCGCCTCGTACACGAGCCTACTATTGAAGCTGCCATTACGCTTTTGGCCTGAGGGGGTAATCGCAAGCATAAAAATTCAAAACTCTGTAAAGTCCCTTTAATGTGATCATTATAATTCTAATGCTTACGACTTTACGTTTTTATTGTCTGCTATGCGTAGCCTATATCTTTAATAAATGTGTGTTTAGCTGTAACCTTGGTAATTCTAACGAGTACACAAGAGGATGAAATCAGTGCTGCAGTGAAATTCCCAAGATCGGTCTGCTTTGCTAACAAATCTAGTTAAATCTTACCTGCATTCTAAATAAATACGTTAGGTGAAAGCCAGAAATGGAGGAGTAGCATGCTGCATCATCCTGATCTGAGACTGTGTATTTACCTACAGGATGCAATAAATGTCTACAAGGCTGAGTTTGGACCAGTACATCTAAAAGAAAACATACAATCAGTGATTTTTTAAATTGTTTATATTAATATACAAATTTTCAAAGTATTCACCTCACAGCAAACAAGTAGAACAATATAATAAACAGGCTTTAGTAGTTAAACAGGCGTTGTGCACACAGGTGCTTTGTGTCTCGGTGCTGGTGGTGTCTCAGAGTTCCTGTCCTCCTGCCGTCTTCTGTTGTCCTCAGGATACGGATTGATGTTTCCTGATGATGAGGGAGGGGCAGTATGTGGGCTTCAAACTGGTCCTGGATAACAGTGGGAGACCTCCGTTGTCTGAATACTGAGACCAGAGGGTTGGTGAGATGCAGATCTTCTCTACCTCATCTAGAAACGGAGTTGGTTCAGGGAAAACTTTTCCAGAGACCAGTTCCATGATGTCATCGCCATATTCTGCAATGATAGACAATAACTTTAATGACATATTTTGTCTACAAGCAGCTTTAGGAAAGTTGGTTCTTTAGCTTTCATGTTTATAGTCACGTTTGTGTTGCTGCAGTGACTTCATATTCCTACAAATGTAATAAAATAGTGACACTAAAATTATACAAATGATTCCTTATGAAAGGAAGCTCATCAGAGAGCAGTGCAGACAGACTTACTACATGCTGCAGCTGTTTTTGTAGGCCAGCTGCTGCTGAATTTGGGGGAAGTTATTCTGTACATGTCCAGATCAGATGGTCGATTACAGAAAATAATGTAATTCAATAATTTCTAAACAGACTAAACAAGTAAAACATCAAATAAATCACTCTGCTGTCATCAGATGGAGTGATTCAGGTGGTGAGGTGTTCTTAATGATGAGGGTGGCTGAGGCGTGTCATCACTCACTTTGGTCTGGTCCAGACCGTCTCTTTACTGGTGGGTCTCCTTCCTCAGTAGGTGACGTGAAGCTCCAACATCTGAGCATTCTGTGTTCCTTAGAGGAGAAGAAAAGTAACATTACCACGCTGGCTGAATTATTTTTTCTAGCATCTCAAGGTCTTGAACCAGATCTTCACTTACCTAAACATCAGACCAGTTTGTCCCAGCTGAGCTCATCAGGGCTTTAGTCTGACAGCCTGTCAGTGAAACATGGCTCCAGCCTTCTGGATGTGGACTCTAAAAAGCAAAGGAGCATTTTTACTTTTGTTTTAATTATTTTACAGCTGATTTCATTAGATTTCTGACGCTCATACAGACGAGTGTCAGTTAGCTTTGCACTTCTGACTGATGCAGTATTTTTTATTTATCTGCAGTGAGACAAAAACTAACCTCACTCCACTCAGAGATTGTTCTTTAAAACTCGTATTAAATCCACTGTGTTGACGCACTTTAACGACTTTGTCACGCTGCATTTCAGCTGATATGGGACTTTATTTACTGGATGCTGAGATTACATCACACTCACGGAGTAAAACACACAGGCTCTCTGCTGCTACAATCAGTGGAAGGTTATCATCTGGTTTAAAAAAGGCGTTCATCAGAATTTCTAGATCACGTTTTATTCCACGAAAATCGGCCAAATCCACATTAATCTGGGTGCTAACTTTACTTGGCATACTGTGCTAGCTTTAGCAGGTCGGATGCTGACGCTTTAGTGCTGCTAATGCCCGTAAATCTAAAGTAAAGTTTGCCGACATTTTAGAGTTATATGAAGCTTACCGCTCTGCTGCTGTGTCCCGTCGTTGCCACATTCAGATGGAAATGACTCCTTCTAGATAGATGAAGCCCTCGGTACTAGCCACTAGCCTGGGAGACACGAACACACGCACACACAGAAACACACTACTTTTTTCTTCAGTTATTTTAGCAGTATCTTTTTTTTAGCAGTAGTGTCATCAGCTCCTGGGTTTAAATACTGCCACACCACCCTTCCTTAAAACGAGGAACAGTTTTGAGCTGTGTTTGGCTAAAATAACCAGACATTCTGCATTTTTCCAACTGGACTACAAAAATCTTAGCGAGAATAAAAAATGGCAGATTGGCTCTGTGTTTAGGCAGAGGGCCATGACCATATTTGGTAGTTCTCGTGACGACATAAATTTCAGATGTATTAGGTATTTTGAAAAACTGAACGGGTGGACAAATATGCCCAAAACTTAATTATTAAATATCTAAATAGCAACTCTAGTGAATAATATAAGCCTTTTTGCTCACTTAGACACTTAAAATGTGAAACACACCGTGTTAATGGATAAAAAAGTGGGTTTTTCATGTTATGTCTCCTTTAAATAACTGGATTTATGTATCTATAGTTTCTACGTTAAATGCTGCAACAAGAGAAAAAAAACAAAACTCAAGTCAATAAAAAACTTGTGACAACACACACACACACACACACACACACACACACACACGTACAGACAAACTAGATTAAACTACGTAGAAATGTTTGATCTTCAGTTCCCACGCTTATATTCTGGCTCGGCTCAGATGCTTCAGGAAGATCATGCTTATGAGGTTTATGGGTTTGTGATCTGAAGCGGTTCTGTTGATTTGGACCAGAACCTGGATCTCTGAGGACGGTTCTGTGTCGTTTCAGTACGTCTGGGACCGGATGTTAGGAGGCTTCAAACATAAAAACAACAGAACCAGAGAAGGAGTGTGCCTTTGTCTCATCACCACACTGAACACGTGAGCATCATCACTTCATCACTCACTCATGGGTTCATCTCCTCTTATATGATGCTAAAAAATCACATTTTTCTTTTAGACTTTTCTAAAATGAAGTTTTCTGTTTGCAGATATGGAGCTCAAGGCTTGACCTTAAGTAAAATAGTTCCTCATATATGTAACCTGCTGGGAGACCCAACTAGTCAGGTAAATCCCAACCTCCCTTATCCCTAACCATCCTACTGTCTGAACTTCTGTAGCGAATCACACAAGATCCTTCTCCTTGCTTTACTAACTTACTTACTGACACTGGATAAAGTGGCGTGTTTGATGGAGGAAAACCGAGCTACAATGGGTCATCTTAATGAAGACGGCTCATTTTTGTGTCCAGGTTCGAGACGGAGCAATCAGCTGTTTGGTGGAGATCTACAGACACGTGGGAGAGAGGGTGAGGCTGGACCTCAGCAAGAAAGGCATTCCCCAGTCAAGGTAAGGCCTCTGGACAGACACACACACACACACACACACACACACACACACACACACACACACACACTCTTTCTGTGCAGCTCCCCCTGGTGGAGTGTTTACATGCTGTAGCTTTAAGTTTGATGTGTCAAACTTTGTTAATTTCAAAACAATTCATGAAAATCTAGACTAGGACTAAAAGCCTTTTAATCTGTTTTTCTTTGTCAGTTCTTGCTAAAACTTGATCTGATGGCTTCAGTCAGCTGTTTTTAAAGTAAACCTTTGAGTCTTTTATTGGATGTGGGCCGTGCTTCTTCTGACCTAGGTTGTTTTTGAATTTGTGTTGATTTTCTGGAACGTTGTCCTCTCAGCTCTGATCTGATTTTTCTGTAAATAAAACCTGAAACAGCAGAATAAACAGAGAAAATAAATCAGATGTGGTTTCATTTAACAGCTGGACATTTTGGAACAAACCAGGAGCGACGGAACAGAACCGGGTTCTGTCGGGCTGATCCAGTTTCAGTCTGGTGTTTTTGGACATCTTTGTGATATGGTGTAGACATGTCTGTATTTTTCTCTTGTGTTCAGGTTGTTTTTCTGCCTTTTTTCTCTTTTATAGGTTAAATGTAATCTTCAGCAGATTTGATGAAGTCCAAAGATCCGGGAACATGATCCCATCCTCGGGCTCAGGTCAGTCCTGCTCTTTGTTTCCTATCAGATTTGTGATCTTTCTCTGCTAGAATCCGACAAATCTGCAGTTTTTTGCTGAATTTGAGGCGTTTTTGTTGGAGCCGAGTGGATTGTGGCTCTAAGGCTGCTGGTTTGTGTGTTTGGAGCAGCTCAGTGCCTGGTTGTCATGAGCTTCAGGGTGAAACTTCCAGAGTTAAATAGCAGCTTTCTTCATTCAGGCTCTCATTATCACCAGGTTTCTCTCAGCCAGCAGCTTTTCTCCTTCAACTGTTTTCCTTCAGTTTAACACAGGCTTAGGGCTAGGCGATATGGCAAAAATAGAATATCACGATTTTTCCAATATTTTATCACGATTTCGATTTTTTCACGATTTTTTATCCATGAATAGCATAACTTCAATTGCGTATTAAAGAAGAGAAACATTGAATAAACAAACATTTATTCATATTAGGGATAATCAACACAGTGCTAACACACATATATTTTAAACTCACACAAGAGATGATAAAAGCCCTGAGAGAAACAATTACAAAAATCAGTTTTTCTCGTTTTTCAAGTAACTTAACATAAATTAAAATCGTAAACATATTTAAAGTGCAAACATGTCAATTGCAAACGTATTGTGCAAACATTAACTTGTTTAAAATACTATATAGCTCCCAGTTGCTCATGTAGTGGATAGTTAAGCTCAAATACGGCTCTGATGTGCGGCTGGACCAGAGATCGCTTGTGGTAGCAAAAAACTGCGCATTCTGAATATTTTCTGCAACAAGTCTCTAAATAAAGTAAAATTTTCCAGTGCAGATTGGAGACAACCCATAGAAGCACTGATTTGATCTCATTTCAGAGAAAAATTGAACAGGTTAGATGCACCTAATAAATAAAATTACTAACAAACTCAGGAATCTTTCTTTGCTTCACTGTTCTGGTGCTGAGAATATCACTAATGCGGATCAAAGGAGATACACAGATGAATGCACCGCTTATTATTTGGAGACTACATTTACTGCAGCTGGCAGAGATTGTTTCTATTGATACACGAGTTCACACAATCATTTTAAATGTTAATAGGGGAAGACTGCAGGAGGGAGCGGTAAAATACAGGGGGTCCCAGCAAAAACAAGAAACTACGAGTTTGATGAAACCCGCTGGTTTTCCATCAGGCAGTCACGGGGCAGCTCCATCGACCCAGTGACCGAGCTCAGTCCGGTACCGACACCGGCTCGGCAGAGGGTGGACGAGCCGAGGCGGCGTCGTGCTCTGCTTAAGAAGCGGTGTTATTTTCCTGCTTCAGAAGAAACGTCCAACGTGTTTTTACGCTTTCTCCGAGACATGTCACGTCACTAAGTTGTTAGCGCCGCGCGCTAAGGAAACCCTGCGTTCCTCTTCGGAACGAAAACCTCCTTGTCGCTCTCAGCCGCGGCCGAAGCCATGTTTGTTCACACACAGGTGAAAACAAGCGGGGCACTAATATATTACTATGACTCACTCTGATTGGTTAAGGGTCAAACAAAGGCGTGTCATTCGCCTGGGGTAAGTTCCCTTTTCATTCAGAGGCAGAAATTCAACAGCAGAGCTGTGAATCGTGATAAAACGGTCTCTCAAAAATGACAGACCGTCAGATGTGTAGATCGTAAAACGGTCTAAAATCGTCATATCACCCAGCCCTACACGGGCTTGAATTTACTTGAAGAGTAAGATTTCTAATCTGGTAACAGTTCTGGTGATTAAAATCTCTGCATAAACTCATTTTATTGAGACAAAATGAATTTGATCACAAACATTAAAAAAAAACCCCGGTTGTTCTTTTATTAGAAACAAAAACAGGAGGGTCACATGAGGTCGTTGTACATGCGTGACCCATTCCGGCAGATATTTGGTAGGAAGTTGAGTTTCACAGCTGCTGTGAAATGAACTCCGACTGCAGACGAGGATGTCTGATGTCGGCGTAAACGTCCGACCATTTCAGTGGATCAGAATCAGAACCTCTGATGTCCTGGTGAGATTCTGGTGAAAACATGACAGGAAGGCAGCGCCAAAGCTCTGGTGTCCATGTGTGTTGAACTGGTCGTCCACTGTGGTTGACACACACACACACACACACACACACACACACACACACACACACACACACACACACACACACACACACACACCACACCACACCACACCACACCACACCACACACACACACTCATTAGGCCTGTGATTGTTTTGTGTTTTTAAATGGTAATAATTGTTGTTATTGGTGCGTGCAAATAAAGATTTATATCCATAATCACAGAGAAAACAATTCTGATTGAATTAAAGTAAATTAAATACAGCCAAAAACATTCAGACATCCTATTTCCCAGCTACAGTGAAGGCAGCTTGATGAAGCTGAAAGAAAAAACGATGAATATTTTTTTTCTGAGCTGAAAAATGTTCGGCTTCCTCCTGAAAATGTAAACCTCCAGTTGTTTTTTAAAGTGTGACAGACCCATGGTGACAAAAATAAAAGGAAACAGTCACAAACAACCTCTTATCTAGAGACTGCAACAGTGGGAGGGTTTGACAGCGAGGGAGAGGGTGAGGCATTCGGGTGCAGAGTGGAGGGATTGGAGGATGTTCAGATGAAGGGGGGGGGGCCTTTCTGTAGCAGCGTTGGAGGTAAACACTGAGTTAAGAGAGCGATCCGCTGTGTGGCGGCATTTCTGAGAGCAGCTTTGCATCATGACAGCTGGAGAAGGTAAGACGACTTTCCTCTGGAAGCTCAAACTGGATCTCAGATGGAAGAGAGTCACCAGTGAGAGCTCTTATTTAATCAGGCTCCCTGCTGCTTCCTTCTCTTTTGCTGCAAACGGAGCTCTGACTCACGCTCAGCTGGCTTCCTGGAGTGGAGGATTTATTTTACATCCTTTCCCCTTCAGCAGAGGGAACTCAAGGATGATGGGTGTTTTCTGCAGCATCCTGGTGTTCATGTAGATTCACAGGAAGAGACAACAGAGATTAAAGTCTGAATGTCTTGTTCTTCAGCGTCCTCGTTTCCAGAGCGGTTACATAAACACTGCAGTTGCTGCAGTTCTGTGTTGAGCTGTTACGGGTCTAAAATGGGTCACCTTCAGCTCCATCAGGTCAGAGTTCAAGTGTTTGGAAGAACACACACCTGCCAGGTAGTGTGTGTGAGGAGATGGGACTGATTTTTAAGGAAACCCTTTGATGTTTCCACAGAGATCCGCCTTCAGATGAAGGCTCAGAGCTCCTCCTGTGTGGAGGAGGATTGTGAGCTGAAGAAGTTATACATGTATATGTACCATATTTTCCGGACTATAAGTGGCACTTTTTTCCATAGTCTGGCTGGTCGTGCGACTTATGTACCAAAGTGATTTATATAACAAATTATGTATGCTGCTGCGGGCCGGCTCCGGTCCAGGTTTCAGCTCCTCTGCCCCGCTGGGAGGGTTTCAAACACCTGCTGGAGGCCGTGGCGCGCTGCTGCTCCCTGACTGTTTACTCTGTTATTGTTACGGGTACTTGTCTTGCAATGTGAAATGCTTGGTCTCAGGTTTTGTTAGAAAAATAATAAAATTTCCCCCCAAAATGTGACTTATATATGTTTTTTTCTTCTTCATTATACATTTTATGGCTGGTGCGACTTTTACTCCAGAAAATACTGTGTGTATATATATATATATTCTTGTTAAAAGGATATTTAAATGGAGGCCATGGTTCCAGACTCATTTTCCATCGTGACGATAAGTGGATTTGATCACAGATCCACGGAAGCACCCGGGTCTCCTTTTTCCAGTCCTCATAGTCAGTTTTCCCATCAGCCACACTGGTCTGGATCAGTCATCTTGCAGGCTTCCTAGCTGGGTTTCCTGTCCTGTTGGGGTTGTGAGCATGTGCAGATGAAACAAAGAAGACAGAAATGATGAGGGAGAAGTAGGCCAGCGTGGTGAATGATGGGATTGTCTTCGTTCTGCTCTCTGCCAACACAAATGAGAGAGTCGGTTTGTTCTGAGGGGTTAAACGACTTTTTAACAGACTGGAGGGACAGAGGACGGGGTTGTCACCATGGCAACAAATTGATGCACAAAAGCACTTTAGAGACTGGTGAAAAGACTAATCAGTAAATGTAACAAACCCTTCATTCTGTTTCTGTCCAGCTGTCTAAATGAGTGCATGATGCTGGACGAGAGATGAGGTGATGCAGGAGAGCCTGGTTAGTAACCTTCCTCTCTCCCTGTTTGGGGCCGTGATCCGACGGGAGCGTTCTGCTCATATGGAGAGTGAATGTTAATCATTTGGCTCACTGGTCAGTTTTTCTAAACCCAGATTTCCTCAGCACCCCCGACTGACTGATTTACCTCCACGTTAAACATTTAGAGGATATTTTTTTCTGCAGAAACTGAATCCAGTGGTTCTCACTTCCGGTCCGCGGGACTTCTTGTCCTGCATGTTTTCCATGTCTCTGCTTCAGCACACCTGGTTTACATGTTTATATTGCCTCCTCAGGACATCAAGTGCTGAAGATGCCCGGTAGCCACTCATTCATTGAAGTCAGGTGTGTGTGGCAGCAGGGAAGCACAGGTGTTTGAAACGTGGACTTGAGAAAGCCAGAGGGTTTATTTTCTGCGTAACCAGCAGCTCGTCTGATTTCTAGATTATTTTAGTTGACATCACCAGTCAGCTGATGGTTTCTGCAGCTTTCTGCTCCAAAGCCAGGATCCTGTTGACATGACTGCTGAGTCATGGATGTGTGTTTAGGCATTCGGACAGCCATTCTGGTGTTTGGTCAGCTGTTTTATTGTGTATAAAACGGTTTTATGACAGATTAGAGCTACAGTTAACTTTATGTTTATTGTCTTTATGCAAATGAGAGGTACTGTAGAGTAATTTGGTTGAAAACTAAAACATATTTTTTTATTTTGTTTATGCGGGCATTTATTTTTATCATGTCGTTTTTAAAGCGGAAACATCAGGAAATTAAGGACATGGAAACTTTAGGTTACTGTCGTAACCCCGGCTCTCTGAGTAGCATGAGTGTCTCACTATGGGAACGCCTAGGCGTGACCTCATCAGAAGCGCTTATTCCACATAGCCAGCCCTGATTGGAAGAAACAAATCTGTCAGCGTGTAGGAGGCGGGAACCCCACCTATATATTAGGCCGGCTCCTCACTGACATTATCCTAAAATGACCGCCTCTTCCTCGCTACGAAATAGCAAGGAGGGCGGTATGGTGAGACTCACTCATGCTACTCAGAGAACCGGGGTTACGACAGTAACCTAAAGTTCTCTTTCATAGCATTCGTTTCGTGTCTCGCTATGGGAAAATACTGACTCCCGGATTGCAAGGCAGGACATGATCGACAGACTGTACTCCCAAATATCATATCGTGTGCACAGCTCAGACAGTGGGAGCCATACCCAGGCAGCACCGAGTGAGCTAGTGACGGTGTTGTGACATCTAGCTCGTAGAACCGAGTGAATGTGTGAGGGTATGGAGCTAGGATTGGGACAGTATTCAATGTAACTTGTACCAAGTTTTGTAACTTGGAACATGTTTCATGACTTGTAACTTTGGATTCGTAACTTGGAACTTTAGTTTTTTAACTTGTAATTCTCAATTCGTACTTGTGTTTCTTGTTTTGTAACAGTAAATTTTCATTTTGTACATGTATTTTTTATTTTGTAAAATCAAGCTTTTATTTTGTACATTTACTACTCAGTGTGTAACATCAAACATTAATTCAGAAACATGAAACTTTCGTTTTTTACCTAGCAGACTTCCAAAATTAAAAAATCAATGTACAAGTTTGAAATCCAAACTCTCAAACACACATTTCATTCTACAGGTACAAACCTCAAATCTACAGTGTTACAGATCATTTTGTCTCGATTCTAGCGTCGGTGGGAGGAACCAGGGTGGAACCAAGGTGGAACCAGTGAGAGCACGAGTCTTAGCTACCAATCACGTTTCTCGAATTCCAATCAATTTCCCTCTGGGATTAATAAAGTAGTTTTGAATTGAATCAGAAACATTCAAAGGCTGATGAACACATGAAGGTTACCAGAGCTGGGGCACATCTGAGGTCATGAGGAAGCTGATTCCATCTGAGCAGCATAGTAGCTGAAAGCAGCTTCACCCTGTTTGGCTCTGACCCGGTTCTACCAGCTGCTTCCTAAGGATCTCAGAACCCTGCTGGGTGTAGTTACAGGAAGGAGATCCAGCATGTGTTCTGGCCCCATGCCACAGAGTGATTCATAAACTAGTAGAAGCACTTTGAGATGGATTCTGGAGTTTACTGGTAACCAGGTAGAGATTTAAGAACAGGAGTGATGTGCTCGGTTCTCATAGTTCTTGTTAAGATTCTACAAAGACCAGTCAGAGACCATTGCAATAGTCCAGCCTGCTGGAGATGAACACATGAATGAGTTTCTCTAGGTCTTGTCTGGACATGAGACCCCTGAGTCGTGCTATTTGATGCAGATGGTAAAACGCTGATCTAGTTATAGTCTTAATGTAACCAGTGAAGCTCAGGTCTGAACCGGTTATGACACCAAGATTCCTAATCTGAGTCTTTGTTCCTCTGGAGCTGATGTTTGAAGGATATGATCAAATGTTCACTTCCAGAAACACAAGATTGGGTTTCTGATCAAATGTTGGAAGGATTCTTCCCCATATCTTCTGATCCCTCCAGCTTCCTGGTTGGATTTGGGTGTGGTAGCTGTAGCTTTTGCTTTACTCCCGTTTAAAGTGGCGAAAGCTTCTCAGAAGGCTGAGGTGACCTCAGACAACAGGAAGGCTACTCTGGCAGGAGGTTAGGGTTTGCTCTAGTTGTTCCCCTGATAACAGAAAAACAACGCAGGTGTTTGTGTCAGCAACATCAGTGGCTCTGATGTCTGTAATCAATACTTGGAGAAGCAGAATGCAGAACCTTCTGTTTACGTGTTGAAGTTTCTATGAGGAGGAGGTGCAGCTCTACTCTGAGCTCCTCGTGTATGGTGGAGCTCCTCCACTCCTATCTAAGGCTCGTCTAGCTGCCCTACTGAGGAAGATTCTTTTAGATCCAGGATCCGGTTCTGTAGGTCCTGACTGTATGTCCCGATGGTGGCTCGCGGGTTAGGAGCTCACCCTGTAACCAGGATCCAAGTGATGGAAGGGCAAGCAGATGCTAACAAAACCACATCTTTAGTTAGAACCAGAGACTCTGAGGTTCCTAAACCCGACCCGGGTTCTCCTGGACCAGGCGGGGTCCAGCTTTGGTCTGAGAATGTAGGAGCAGCTCTGAGGGAACGGAGAGACGGTGATGTTCCCAGTTCTGATTTATAAAGTCTTGATAATAATGAACTTTGGTTTGTTAGGTTTAGAGTTTAAAACCTGTTTACAAACAGTTTTTTGTACCTTTGACCTTTTGGTCTTTACTAGTTTAACATCTTTATGAAGATTCAACTATAAACAGTTATTTTGACAGGTGACCTCATATCAGTAAGCCCTTCCCCCTTCTCATCAGGAGAGTCTTCTGGCAGCGTCAGCACACACACACACACACACACACACACACACACACTGGCTGTAGTGAGATAATCAGGCTAGACGGAGCAGCGGAGACATGCTGAGGAAACTGATGTGCCGGAGAATCTGCTCCAGTAAGAAGATGCTGCTGTCTCTCCTCTTCGTCCTCCTCCACCATCTGAAATGTTCTTGTGTCTCTTTCATGTCTCGGTCTTTCTCTCTCCCAACCTGTAGCTCTCGTTCTCCACCTTTCTTTCTCCATCCCTCTGAGTCACGAGGGATCTGGATACTTGTGTGTTGTTTCTGGTGTGTGACGGTCGCTTTGCTGCGGCTGAGTGGGGATGTTTGGGTCGTAAGCAGGTTCTTGTTGGGCTGACTGGAGGTGGAAGCGAGTCTCAGCAGCGTTTCCTCATCCTCCAGCTGGTCCCTGGTGTTACGTCAGGCGGCTGACAGGAACCGTGTATTCGTGCACATATTCAGACCAGATGAAAGTCTGATCGATGGAGCGCGCTGCCTCTGCTCAGAGATGACTCAGACCAGCAGCTTCATCACCGACCAGACCAGAAACCAGGGGATTGTTTTGCCTGCCTTAAAACCTCGCTTCTGTTTTACAGATAAGAACTTTGAGGATGAAGACTCTGTGGATGGAGGCAGGTCCTCCTCCTCCTCGTCCTCCAAAGTGCCCCCTGGTGGACGGAGGACTGTGATGAGCTCTGCTAGAAGACCCAGTTCAGCTTCTTCTACCAAGTCCACAGGTGAGCAGAGAGCTTTATCCTTGTGTCTCCAGCGGTGAAGCTCTTGATCAAACCCAACAAATGTGTTTTTCTTCTCAAAGGTAAAGAAGCAGCTGCTGGAGCTGTCGATGAAGAAGATTTCATGAAAGCCTTTGAAGACGTGCCCTCGGTGCAGGCATGTCCAGCTCTGATCATAAACCCTTCTGCCTTTCTTCCTGCATGTTTGCATCACGTTGGTCGATCTTTAAACGTCAGCGCTGTGAACGTTCCTTCTCCTTTTAGTCCACTTCAGTAGCAATTATGGATAAAAGTGAAGTTTAGCATCGGATGTTGTTGCTGTTGGGAGTAAAAGCCAATGTAAGAGGTCAGAAATCAGTAACTCTTCTCTGGTCTCCTTGTCTAGATCTACTCCAACAGAGAGTTGGAGGACCAGCTGACGAAGATCCGAGAGGTTCTGTCTGACGATAAACACGACTGGGAGCACCGGGTGGTCGCGGTGGGACTTTTTCCTCCCAAACAAACATGCTGCTATAATAGTTTCTGATTCCAAAGTGCTGAGTCATTCCTCTCTTCTTCTGCAGCTGAAAAAGGTTCGTTCTCTTATGTTGGCCGGAGCTGCTGAGTATGAAGGTTTCCCTCAGCAGCTGCGCCTCCTGGAGGCCGCATTCAAGCTGTCCGCCAAGGATCTGAGGTCTCAGGTGGTCCGAGAGGCCTGCATCACCCTGGGGTGAGACCGGGATGGTCTAAACACGGTTTTAGACGTTAGTCATGGTGAACAGCTGTATTCTGGGAAAGTTTACGGGTAAAAAGACCAAAGTTTGTTGAAGCTGTCTTAAACTTTGTGGATGATGGAGACGTTCCCTGGAGTGCTGACATTACCTTGGATCTGGAACTAATTGGGTTTAGCTCTGAAAATGCTTAACCAAAGCTGTTTCTCTCCACATGCTTAAGCAAACGAGGACTAGCTAAAACATCCATCATCCAAGTTCCAATAGAACCCTGATGAGGTGGAACCGGGCCGACATTTTTTAAAGAGCAGCGGGTTGATGAATAGATCCGAGCGACACGGATCCTTCCTGCTTCGGAAAGACCGGATGGTGGGAGATTTATGAGCTGGAGTTGGAAGTAATGGATGGACCAGCATGATGGAGACGTAGTCCTCAAGTAGAAAAGGTGTTTAAGAACTCTAACGTGACCAGAATCGGGTTTGTTATTTATGAAGCTTTTCTATCGTGGTTTAGTGTTCCGGTGCATCAGCTGGTCCCAGAATATCTGAGATAGTTTAATAAAAATATTCCTGTTTCAGCTTCCGGATGTTCTACATGCTTTCTTACACGTATCTGTGTGGGATCGGTTCTGCCTCAGCTGAGTAAGAGGTCCTCTGGACCAGGTGTGTCCCCGATCGTCTCTGTTTGTATCCTAATGACTTCATACTCCAGCCAGATGGAGGAACTTTTCCCATAAGCTCTAGAACCCAACAACACCTGGAGGTTCTGGTTCCTGCTTTCATAAGGTCAGTGGAACCATGACATCTAGACTGAGAGCACGTCTGTACAGGTGGAACGTCTCCATCATCCACACAGTTTAGGACAGCTTCAACAAACTTTGGTCTTTTTATCCGTAAACTTCCCAGAATGCAGCTGATGCTAACGTCTGGAGCTTTAGTCCTGCTGTTATTATAGATAATTGAGATGGTTTTATAATAAACTTTAATCCCACTTTGGTAGAAATAGTTCTGGTAAAGTTTCAGGTGAAATCCCAGGATAAATCTGTGGTACCTTTAATCATAAATTAGATTCTCAGGTGATTATTCTGGCCGTGACGGGAGCTGCACACACCTTCTGTCTCAGGTGATTTCTGACCCCGTTCTGTCCTCCTGTCCGTCAGACACCTGTCCTCGCTGCTGCGGAACAAGTTCGACCACGGAGCGGAGAGCGTCATGCCCACTCTGCTGAACCTCGTGCCCAACAGTGCCAAAGTCATGGCCACATCAGGAATGGCTGCTATTCGCCTCATTCTCAGGGTGAGACATCCCTGAACACGTCCACAGCTGCTTTGCTGTTGGAGCGGACTTGATCAAAGATGGCCGCCACAGCTGTTCCTTATTAGCAAATGTGTCTAGCTCATTTCTAACTTCTCTCCTGTTCCTGTGTTCCAGCACACACACTACCCCCGCCTCATCCCCATCATCACCAGTAACTGCACCTCCAAATCAGTGGCAGTCAGACGGTAAGACTTCCTCAGGACTTTATTCCGCCCAGTAAAACCTCAGCTCTGGTTTCCATAGAAACGCTCATTTGTTCACATTGCTTTCTCTACTCCCATGTTCTGGTTTGTACTCTGGAAGTATGGGGTACCAGGCCCTCTGATACGAGCTGTTAGGTCCCTGTATGACCGGTGTCAGAGCTTGGTCCGCATTGCCAGCAGTAAGTCGAGGTTGTTCCCAGTGAGAGTTGGACTCCACCAAGGCTGCCCCTTGTCACTGATTCTGTTCTTTTTTTTTTCCTAAACAACCAATGATGAACAAGAGTCTGCTTCTAGACCTGCAGAAAGAGAAAAACAACACACAACAATACAACAAGAGCAAGCTATCACTGCGTCAACCTGATGAGGAAATATAAAATCAACATTGTTTAACTGAACAATCACACAATAATAAATCATAGTGCATTTAGTGCCAACCACAGCCTTAAGACATGTGTTGAACGTGCCCAAGCCCATACTTATGAGAGCACCATGTGAGCACCTGTCTGTGTACACACGCTTGTTTATGTAAGGTTTCTCTATAGGAGCGTCCAATAGGGAGTGTGAGGGGCCACAGACGGATGGAGGGAGCTCCAAGTCCCAGAGATCCAGGAGCTGCCCCAGAGCACAGGGACCCCAGGGAGACTGTAACCAGAAAGGCCCCCGCCCCCCTCGAGAGGCGATTGCCCCGGGGGGGCACAACCAGCAGCCGGCAGAGTCCCGGGAGACATCAGCGGCAAGCCCTCAGGCCCGCCTGCAGCCTATTCATAACTTCTATAGACAGGATTTCTTGGTGCAGACAAGGTGTTGAGGAGTTCGTTTTGGTGGCCTGAGGATCAGGTCTCTGCTTTTTGCAGATGATGTGGTCCTGTTGGTTTCATCAGAACGTGATCTCCAACTCTCAGTGGAGCGGTTCGCAGCCGAGTGAAGCAGCTGGGATGAGAATCAGCTCCTCTAAATTTGAGACCACGGTCTTGAGTCAGAAAAGGGTTGAATGCCTTCTCCGGGTCAGGGATGACGTTCTGCTACAATTGAAGGAAAGATAGCTCTGGAAATGGATAGGTGGATTGGTGCTGCATCTGCAGTGATGCGGGCGTTGTACCAGTCTGTCGTGGTGAAGAGAGAGCTGAGCCAGAAGGTGAAGTTCTCGATTTACCGGTCGATCTACGTTCCTACCCTCACCTATGGTCATGAGCTTTGGGTAGTGACCGAAAGAACGAGATCACCGTTACAAGCGACTGAAATGAGTTTTCTTCGCAGGATGTCTGAGCTCTCCCTTAGAGATAGGGTGAGAAGCTCGGTCATCCGGGAGGGGCTCGGAGTAGATCTGCTGCTCCTCCACGTCGAGAGAAGCCAGTTAAGGTGGCTCGGGTATCTTGTCAGGATGCTTCCTGGACCCTCCCCCATGAGGTTTTCTGAGCACGTCCAACCAGGAGGAGGCCCAAAGGTAGACCCAGGACAAGCTGGAGGGACTACGTCTCTCAGCTAGACAGGGAACACCTTGGGATTCCCCCGGAGGAGCTGGAGAGAGGGAAGTCTGGGCTACTGCCCCCATGACCCGGCTCTGGATAAGTGGATGAGAACGGATGGATGGAATACTGTTTGGAACATTCCACAAACAGCTGCAGCCCAGTTAGGTAAAGAGGAGGTTTTCCTAAGTGTTGATGTTTGTTCTCTTCCTCCAGACGCTGTTATGAGTTCCTCGATCTGATGCTGCAGGAGTGGCAAACAAACACACTGGAGAGGTGAGTTCTGCGTGTGTGTGATTGTGTGTAAATGTGTGTGTGTGTGTGTTCTTTACGTGTGTGTGTGGGTAGTCTTGGCATTTGAGCCAGCTGAGCATCGGCTCGCTGAGCTCCTGATGAGGCTCGTTTAATTTATGAGACCTGCCAGGGTCTTCGTCATGGAGGCGACCTCCTTCTCTCCCTGTAACCATGACAACAGGAGCAGGGGCTTTAAAAAGCGTGAGGAAGTCCCAGCCGGGGACCACATTCCCTGTGGATCACTGCAGGAGTAAAAGTGGGAAAGGGAAAGGAGAGCTAGAGGGATCTGAGGGTATTCCTTAGCCTTTGGGATCTCCTCACCATGTTCCCGTATTATCCCAGACACGTCGCCGTTCTGACAGAGACCATCAAGAAAGGGATCCATGATGCTGACTCCGAGGCCCGATCCATCGCCAGAAAGTACGTTCATCTCCATTTGGAATGCATCTAACTTCCTGTTTTTAGAAGGTTTGGCTCAGCTGCTCTCCCTGTTCCAGGTGCTACTGGGGTTTTCATGGTCACTACAGCCGGGAGGCGGAGCATCTGTTCCAGGCGCTGGAGTCCACCTATCAGAAGGCTCTGCAGTCGTACCTGAAGAGTTCGGACAGCATTGTGTCTCTGCCTCAGTCGGATCGCTCGTCTTCGTCCTCACAGGAGAGTCTAAAGTAGGAAGAGTCCAGCTTTCCCTCCGCTGGTTTTCAGCTCTGACAGTTTTCCTCTTTATTCCACTTTCTGGAATTCTAAATCCCTGCTTCTGGGTCTGATGTTTAGACCAGAGTAGATCACATTAAAGCTCTGCGATTGGCCCATTAAGTGTTTAATAGAGAATGTAGCTTTTTATATTTGTAATATTTTTATTATGTGACTGTAATGAATGTGTTCTTCGTTCCAGCCGACCGTTACCGGTGAAGAGCGTCATCAGCGGGAGCATAACCAGAAGTAAGTGTCTGCCTCATGGAGGGATGGCGTATGAACTCCTGCATATTAATGACATCAGGAGTTGGGAGGAAACAGAAGAGGAATGTTACCCAGCAGCAGTCTGGTTGATTTGTGCTCTGCTCCAGGTAAACTGGTGGGTACCAGGGTCTCCACAACACCGGGCTCTCTCCAGCGCTCCCGCAGTGACATCGACGTGAACGCCGCCTCCAGTGCCAAGTCGCGCCTGTCCACTGTCCCCGCCTCCTCGCCCTTCAGCTCCGCGTCCACCCTCCCTCCGGGGTCGTACGCCTCGTTAGGTAAGCGTCCGTCGTCTCCTGCAGCAGGAAAATAACCCGATGGGAAAGATAAAATGTTGCTGCAGAGCTGGTTCACATTCATGTTTTCATCATAAAATTAGAATTTTACTCATGTCTCATCATCTGTGCTGTGTTCTGAAGATGATCGTGTGATCGCTTGTTGAAGTTTTTAACTTTAATGTCAGCTCTTCCTCCTGTTTCTGTTTTCTTCTGGATCTTAATACCCCGCAGCAACGAGCCCTCAACTAATACACTCACAATACTTCATTATTAGTATTATTGTTATTAACTTAATGAGGGGGTAACGGTAAGCGTAAGGTCTGCGTGAAAAACGTTTTATTTTATCTTTATCAGCTATGTGACGACGTCTCCATTTATTAACGAGCTATCCCAGGAACTCTCCAGCTTCCAGAAGAATCCAGGTTACGGCTGTTGTTGGTGCATCAGGAAATAAAAAGCTGATCACGAGGATCAGGAACGGCTGCAGGAGGGAGCGTTTTATCCCAGAGACGGTCCTCTCCTGTAATCAGTGGCTTTTATGGCTCTGACGGCGATTATTAATCCTGATGCTGGAACTAGAGCGTTCCGTCAACAGGAACTTGTTTAACAAACAGAGCTGATATGTGTGTGTGTGTGTGTGTGTAAGCTAACGTTTTCACATCTAGAGACCGTCTCCATCCTGTTTTCCCCTCTCCAGAGAATTAATAATAATATCTGCTAACTTCTGCACTCTCCTTCCACTCTGCTGCATTGATTCACTAAACTGTCCTAAAGATGGCACTGCTGGTAAAAGTGATGGTAAGAGTTGTGTGTCTGTGTGGAGATTTCCTGGTCTTACATGTCTCCATCTGTCTCCTCTTCTCTCCTAACTAATGGTCAGTGATGTGCATGGACTGTCTGCATGGACCTCCTCATCATCTCCGTTCCTCAGATCCAGCCCTGCTGTGGGATCTTCCCTACATGCGTGTGTTTAGCAGGAATGTTCGTACATGTTTGTCTTCGGCTCTGACACGTCTCTTTTCTCCATGTTTTTCCTTCCCAGAAGCCAGAGTCTTTAATATTTAGCATCCTCTGCCAAAAGGTGGGCGATGATGTTTTTACCTGTGTGTGACGTAACGTGGCAGCCGTATGACATCAGAAGACACTAGCGCGTCCCTGACTCAGTGGGTTTTGTAGACAGAAGAGCCGGTCACGCCCTGATACCAGCAGGAAACAGAGCTGGACCTCACGCTGTTATAATGAAGTTATGATGTAACTGTTATGTTATCTCAGCGCTTATGCAGAGCCCTAAATCAACTCTCTGCTCCCCTCGCGTCTGCATGTGGATGTTCGCTAACGCCAGCTTATCGGGGACAGACGTTGTGCTGTAAACCTTGTGTTGGTGATGAAAGTGGTGCAGCTGCAGCCTCCGGTCTCCATAACGACAGGATTTAAATATCTTATTCTAAAGATGACTCTAATTAAATCTTCTCCTGACTTTCTGAAGGTTCAGAGGGCTGTGTCCAACAGTAACCAGTTGTAGAATTAGTTATGGTTAGTTGCTGAGTGTAATCCTGATCTTAAACTCATCACTGACTGCTTCCTTTCCAGCTGGAGCTGATTTATCTTTGGCCGGGTTATTTTTTTTCACTGCCGCCTTTTTCCCCGAGCAATTCTTGACCTGTAAGGTGTCCCTGACCGTAGATGTTGTGAGATGATCGTCTCACCTGTCTGTAAAATCCGTGTTTTATTACCGAACACATCTTATGAGCCGTGAAAACGCTCTGCTCTGAATCAGTGTGCAGCTTTTCTCCTTCGGTTGTTGTAGAGGAGATGCTTCTGTGAGTCTGAGGGTGCAGCTGGCGATGAACTTTGATCTGCACTGATTGGGAGGCTCCTGTTTTGTGCATTAAGACATAAAATCACTGATGGAGTTACCTGCAGCCACTGCTTCAAACACCTGGTTACCACAAGCAGTCTGACAGTTTTATTATCAAAGAAAGAAAACAATCTTTTCTAAAGCACTTCACACCCTAACCCTTCACAAAAACAACGTCAACTTTCCATTTATTCCTTCAAACGGATACAAATCTTTGTTCCAGTGTTTCTAAACAGAACAAAGCTTTTCTTTGTAAATGGATGAAATGTAACTTTATGGTTCAGTAACTTGTAACTGATATTTAAACGTAAAAGTATTTTTAAACTTAACTTTTTCTTTGTTTTGTCACTTTAACTTGTCAGAGTTTCTAAATGAAAGTGTGTACTTGTGTGTAAGTAGTCCCTGTTTTCACTGTCCTTGTGTCTCTGTCTTTTAAAGGACGTTGTCCCCTTGTCCAGGTCTCTCTTGTCCTTTTCCAGCCTCCCCATGCAGAGTTAAGGTGAAAACAGATTTCTGTTCTTTAATTCTGTGTTCTCTCTGGGTTTGTCGTGCAGGTCGTGTTCGTACTAGAAGACAAAGCTCAGGCAGTGTGGGCGGGGCCAGTCCGTCTGTGGTGGACAGCAGGGGGCGGAGTCGAGCCAAAGTGGTGTCCCAGTCCCAGCGTATGTACTCACGTCTTCCTCCTGAGTAATCTGAGTCTTCTTCTCATCCTGTCACGCTCGTTTCATCTCTGAAAAACAAACTGTTTTTCTGTTGGTTTACAGAATTGATCAGCATTTAGTAAAATGATCTTTGTTGTTGTGCCTCCATGCATGCACACAGCTCCTCCATATGTGTGTGTTTTAGTGTTATTGTTGTTACGGGATCTCTGATCCATCTCCAGCATAACCAACATGTCCACAGAGACCCAGAGTGCATACTGGGTTAAACAACCTAAACTCATTTTGACCGTTGTCCACCTTGTCCCACCTATTGCTTCCATCATCCAGGATCCAGATCAGCCAATCCCATCAGTGGTAAGGCCTCAGCTTGATCCAATCACAAGCCAGACGCCTCATCAGTCAGAACCCAAACACCCCAGAACTCTGCATGTGCTTCTCTTCCTGTAGCTTCTAGCTTCACCGAGTTCACCGCTGCATCTAGATGTCTGTTTCCTGTCGGGCTTTTATTTTGGTATTTGTTTCTGTGTTGTGTCACAGTAAAAGTCTTCCCCAGCACAGTTAGGACACACCCACTCTGCCACTGGGTTGATAGTTGAGTCCGTTGAGCTGCAGCAGTCTGACAGAACATTTGAGTTTTCTCCCCAACGCTGCTGATCGTGTGTTGGATCTGTTGTGCTCTTCCCAACAGCCGGGAGTCGATCCAGTTCTCCAGGGAAGCTGCTGGGAAGCGGCTACGGTCGGATCCCCCGAGCCACGGTGTCTGTCTCCAACACGCCCACAGACAAACGCAGCAGAATTCCACGGAGCCAGGGCTGCAGCCGGGAGACCAGTCCCAACCGCCTGGGCCTGGGTAAGACCGGAAGGCCTGCCGTGTTCAGGAAGTTCCTGGACTTTAGGAAACTTACGGCACCATTTTATTTATTGAGCGCTTTCAACACATCCTTGTGGCTGACCAACGCGCTGCACAATTAAAAACAATCAGCTAAATTATAAAGTACAGTTAAAAAGAAGAACTAAAACTAAACAGGCAATTACACAATGAAATTCAAAAATATAGGCAATACAATGAAAGGGAGAAAAACTTTTGGGCTTAGTACTAAAACCAGGTTTATAAAAAAACAAACGACTAAAAACCTCAAAATATACAGAAGTATCATTGGGATGGAGGTAAACCAATGGACGTGATGCTGAAACCAGATTTAAAAGGGAAAATCCAAGGAGAAAAGGTGCGTTTTCAGTCTGGATTAAAAGGCCGAACGTGGAGGGGCAGAGTTCCATCGTTTTGGTCCACATACAGAGAAGGTCCTTTCACCGCGGGACTTCCAAGTGTGCCTCAGGAACCGTGAGGAGGAGCTGATCATCAGACCTCAGGGCACGAGGAGGGTGGTAGCGGTGGAGCGGGATCGGAGAATTGGTGTAATGTGATATCTTCTGTTGGCTCCAGTCAAGAACCTTGCTGCTGCTTTCTGAACCAGCTGCAGTCTGGACAGAGCTGCTTTGCTAATGCCATAAAGGCAGGAGTTAGAATTGTCGATCCGGTGTCGGTACCGTACCGGTTCGGGGTCCTGCAGCTGCCAAAGACGTCACAGTTGATGATTGGCTGAACGTAAGACTTGCGGAAGTTACAATACCACGTTCGTAAAAATTACGTTAGTGCGTTGACAATGAAGTCTTAGCAGTTGTAGTCCTAGCGGTTGTAGTCCTAGTGGGTGTAGTCTTACCGGGTGTAGTCCTAGCGGGTGTAGTCTTACCGGTTGTAGTCCTAGTGGTTGAAGTCATAGCGGGTGTAGTATTAGCGGTTGCAGTCCTAACGGTTGTAGTCCTAGCGGGTGTAGTCCTAGAGGGTGTAGTCCTAGAGGGTGTAGTCCTAGTGGGTGCAGTCTTGACGCTCGTAGTCCTAGCGGGTGTAGTCTTAGCAGATGTAGTCTTAGCGGTTGTAGTCCTAGCGGGTGTAGTCTTACCGGGTGTAGTCCTAGCGGTTGTAGTCCTAGCGGGTGTAGTCTTACCGGTTGTAGTCCTAGTGGGTGTAGTATTAGCGGTTGCAGTCCTAGCGGTTGTAGTCCTTGCAGGTGTAGTCCTAGAGGGTGTAGTCCTAGTGGGTGTAGTCCTAGCGGGTGTAGTCCTAGTGGGTGCAGTCTTAACGCACGTAGTCCTAGCGGGTGTAGTCTTAGCAGATGTAGTCTTAGCGGTTGTAGTCCTAGCGGGTTTAGTCTTAGCGGTTGTAGTCCTAGCGGGTGTAATCTTAGCGGTTGTAGTCCTAGCGGGTGTAGTCCTAGCAGTTGTAGTCGTAGCGGGTGTAATCTTAGCGGTTGTAGTCCTAGCGGGTGTAATCTTAGCGGTTGTAGACCTAGCGGGTGTGGTCTTAGTGGTTGTAGTTTTAGCGGTTGTAGTCCTAGCGGGTGTAGTCCTAGGGGGTGTAATCTTAGCTGTTGTAGTCCTAGCGGGTTTAGTCTTAGGGGTTGTAGTCTTAGCGGGTGTAGTCCTAGCGGGTGTAATCTTAGTTGTTGTAGTCCGTGCGGGTGTAATCTTAGCGGTTGTAGTCCTAGCAGGTGTAATCTTAGCGGTTGTAGACCTAGCGGGTGTGGTCTTAGCGGTTGTAGTTTTAGTGGTTGTAGTCCTAGCGGGTGTAATCTTAGCTGTTGTAGTCCTAGCAGGTGTAGTCTTAGCGGGTGTAGTCTTACCGGGTGTAGTCCTAGCGGTTGTAGTCCTAGCGGGTGTAGTCTTACCGGTTGTAGTCCTAGTGGTTGTAGTCATAGCGGGTGTAGTATTAGCGGTTGCAGTCCTAGCGGTTGTAGTCCTTGCAGGTGTAGTCCTAGAGGGTGTAGTCCTAGTGGGTGTAGTCCTAGCGGGTGTAGTCCTAATGGGTGCAGTCTTAACGCTCGTACTCCTAGCGGGTGTAGTCTTAGCAGATGTAGTCTTAGCGGTTGTAGGCCTAGCGGGTGTAGTCTTAGCGGTTGTAGTCCTAGCGGGTGTAATCTTAGCGGTTGTAGTCCTAGCGGGTGTAGTCCTAGCAGTTGTAGTCCTAAAGGGTGTAATCTTAGCGGTTGTAGTCCTAGTGGGTGTAATCTTAGCGGTTGTAGACCTAGCGGGTGTGGTCTTAGCGGTTGTAGTTTTAGCAGTTGTAGTCCTAGCGGGTGTGGTCCTAGTGGGTGTAATCTTAGCTGTTGTAGTCCTAGCGGGTGTAGTCTTAGCGGTTGTAGTCTTAGCGGGTGTAGTCCTAGCAGGTGTAATCTTAGCAGTTGTAGTCCTAGTGGTTGTAGTCCTAGCAGGTGTGGTCATAGAGGGTGCAGTCTTAATGCTCGTAGTCCTAGCGGGTGTAGTATTAGCGGATGTAGTCTTTGTGGTTGTAGTCCTAGTGGGTGTAGTCTTACCGGTTGTAGTCCTAGCGGGTGTATTCTTAGCGGTTGTAGTCCTAGCAGGTGTAGTCCTAGCGGTTGTAATCTTAGCGGTTGTAGTCCTAGCCAGTGTAATCTTAGCGGTTGTAGTCCTAGCGGGTGTAGTCTTAGCGGTTGTAGTCTTACCGGTTGTAGTCCTAGGGGGTGTAATCATAGCGGTTGTAGTCCTAGCGGGTGTAGTCCTAGCATGTGTAATCTTAGCGGTTGTAGTCCTAGCGGGTGTAATCTTAGCAGTTGTAGTCCTAGCGAGTGTATTCGTAGCGGGCGTAGTCTTAGCGGTTGTAGTCCTAGCGGGTGTAATCTTAGCAGTTGTAGTCCTAGAGGGTGTAGTCCTAGCGGGTGTAATCTTAGCTGTTGTAGTCCTAGCGGGTGTAGTCTTAGCGGGTGTAGTCCTAGCGGGTGTAGTCTTAGCGGTTGTAGTCTTAGCGGTTGTAGTCCTAGCGGGTGTAGTCTTAGCGGTTGTAGTCTTACCGGTTGTAGTCCTAGCGGGTGTAGTCCTAGCAGGTGTAATATTAGCAGTTGTAGTCCTAGCGGGTGTAGTCCTAGCAGGTGTAATGTTAGCGGTTGTAGTCCTAGTGCGTGTAGTCCTGGCAGGTGTAATATTAGCGGTTGTAGTCCTAGCGGGTGTAGTCCTGGCGGGTGTAATCTTAGCAGTTGTAGTCCTAGCGGTTGTAGTCCTAGCAGGTGTAGTCTTAGCGGTTGTAGGCCTAGCGGGTGTAATCTTAGTGTTGTAGTCTTAGCGGTTGTAGTCCTAGTGGGTGTAGTCTTAGTGTTTGTAGTCCTAGCGGGTGTAATCTTAGCGGTTGTAGTCCTAGTGGGTGTAGTCTTAACGCTCGTAGTCCTAGCGGGTGTAGTCTTAGCGGGTTTAGTCTTAGCGGTTGTAATCCTAGCGGGTGTAGTCTTACCGGTTGTAGTCCTAGCGGGTGTAGTCCTATCGGGTGTAATCTTAGTGGTTGTAGTCCTAGCGGGTGTAATCTTAGCGGTTGTAGTCGTAGCGGGTTTAGTCTTAGCGGTTGTAGTCCTAGTGGGTGTAGTCTTACCGGTTGTAGTCCTAGCGGGTGTAATCTTAGCGGTTGTAGTCCTAGCAGGTGTAATCTTAGCGGGTGTAATCTTAGCAGTTGTAGTCTTAGCGGGTTTAGTCTTAGCGGTTGTAGTCCTAGCGGGTGTAGTCTTACCGGTTGTAGTCCTAGCGGGTGTAATCTTAGCGGTTGTAGTCCTTGCGGGTGTAATCTTAGCGGTTGTAGTCTTAGCGGGTGTAGTCTTACCGGTTGTAGTCCTAGCGGGTGTAATCTTAGCGTTTGTAGTCCTAGCGGTTGTAGTCCTAGCGGGTGTAATCTTAGCGGTTGTAGTCCTAGCGGGTGTAGTCTTAGCGGTTGTAGTTCTAGCGGGTGTTAGTCTTAGCGGTTGTAGTCCTAGCGGGTGTAGTCTTAGCAGTTGTAGCATTAGCGGGTGTAGTCTTAGTGGTTGTAGTCCTAGCGGGTGTAGTCCTAGCGGGTGTAGTCTTAGCAGTTGTAGCATTAGCGGGTGTAGTCTTAGTGGTTGTAGTCCTGTAGCCCACAAATCAACACTTTTCAGAGTAAATGTTTTCATTTCCAAAGGAAATGTAAATTAAAAGCAACGAGAGCAACTGATAAATGGTGACCCTCAAAAGCTCTTGGTTTTGATGACATGGGGCAAAATGAAGTATAAGAACTTTATTGACAAGACAGCAAGCAGCATTTTTAATTAATTAATTAATTAATTAATTAATTGACATAACAACTAAGAAATACACAGACCTGTTTTGTGTTTTGGCCGTCTGATGTTTTTGTAGTTTCACATTCTTTACAATGATAATACGGTGTTTTATTAGCAAGTGACATTTAGGTGTAACAAACAAGAATTTATCAACAAAACTGCTGATGTCTTTCCTAAACGTACGTGTGAAAGCCGAGTGGATTGGCCGTAATGTGACGTCATCAGCAGACGCAGGACCCCGAGCCGATCTGGTACCAACACCGGCATGTAATAATGGCGTAGACCACAGATTGTAGATGGCGTTTACTCAGAATAGGCCTGAGTTTGGAAATGCGCCTGAGGTGGTATAAACAGGGTGTTACTGTGCTGTTAACCTGAGCGTCCATCTTTAAGGCCGTGTCCATTTTCACTCCCAAGGTTGGAAACAGTCAAGGTCACATGAGAAGTGAGAGAGAGGAGGTCAGGTGAGGAAGCAGCTGTTTCCAGCCTGAAAACAATTATCTCAGATTTGGAGTCGTTTAAATGGAGAACGTTTTCAGCCAGTCACTCTTTAATGTTTAGAAGGCAGTAAAGCTTCTGAGAACCTTCTGGACACCCACATCTTACATGTCTTTACTTTATTAATCCACCAGGTGTGTAAATAACACACATGGACATTTATGTTGTTCTCTGAAGATCTGTTGTTGGTTTTCTTCTTCTACCCACCAAACGTACTTTATTAAGTTCAGGTTATCCGTTTATCCTGATGGAAAATACTTTTTGTTTGACTTTAATAAGGAACAAACCCAGAAGAGTTCTGTGTTTGTGACGTTCTCCAACCCTGAGCCACTTTCTAATATTTACCAGCAGATTGTCTGTTTGTCTAACACCTAACTCTAACTCGGCTTCATCACTTTTGCTCATATTTGAGCAGAATTGTTATTTGGGCTGTTTCCATTTTGGCTGATGGCTCACTGGGCGACCAGCAGAGAAAAAAATGAGCCTAAAATGTTGGAAATCCACTAATTTGGCTCATTTCTGACTGCAGCTTTTATATCTGACCAGGTCATGTGGGGCACAGGATGTAATTGCAAACAAAACTTTTTGTTGCAGTTTAATCAGAAAGTGTCAGAAACTAACGTTAGCATTAGCCTGCAGCTCCTGTTGGTTCCAGACTCAGGATTTTAGAGTTCTCGTGACTAATCTGTAATAATCTCCTCTCTGTGCTCGCCCCCTCACCCTCTGCTGAATGCACTCTGATGTTCACACCTAACCTGTTGTCCTGACAGCCAGCCTGTGTGGTAAAGCTCTTCTTCCTGCTGCTCTTTCCTACCGCACGCTAGCCCGGAGCCGCATTCCCCGTCCCAGCATGAGTCAGGGTTGCAGCCGCGACACGAGTCGCGAGAGCAGCCGTGACACCAGCCCTGCTCGGGGCTTCGCTCCTCTGGGTGAGTACGGCCGAGAAGACGGCTGAGATAGCTCTCTCTCCCAGCGAGCTCCTGGACTGGAACATCTGTACGAGAAGCCGACATCTAATTTAGCTTCTGTCCTTCACTGTGCAGCCATGGGGGAAGTAGCACACTCTTTTTGTTTTAAGGTTCTTACAAGTCAAGACTCATTAAAGAAATGTCCTACACTTACTGGCCACTTTATTGGGTACACCTTGCTAGTACTGGGTTGGACCCCCTTCAGAACTGCCCTAATCCTTTGTGGCATAGATTCAACAAGCTACTGGAAACATTCCTCAGAGATCTTGGTCCATATTGACATGACAGCATCACGCAGTTGCTGCAGATGTGTCGGCTGCACATCCACGATGTGAATCTCCCTTTCACCACATCCCAAAGGTGCTCTATTGGACTGAGATATGATGACTGTGGAGGCCGTTGAGAACAGTGAACTCGTTGGCATGTTCAAGAAACCAGTCTGAGATGATTCCAGCTTTATGACATGGAGTATTATCCTGCTGGAAGTAGCCATCAGAAGATGGTACACTGTGGTCACAAAGGGATGGACATGGTCAGCAACGATACTCCGGTATGCTGTGGCGTTACAATGATGGTCAATTAGTACTAAGAGGCCCAAAGTGGGCTACGAAGATGTCCCCCACAGTATCACACCACCATCAGCCTGAACCGTTGGTACAAGACGGGATGGATCCATGCTTTCATGCTGATGCTAAATTCTGACCCTACCATCCAGATGTCGCAGCAGAAATCAAAAAACTCATCAGAGCAGGCAACGTTTTTCTAATCTTCTATTGTCCAGGGTTTGGTGAGCCTGTGTGAACTGTAGCCTCAGTTTCCTGTTCTTAGATGACAGGAGTGGTACCCGGTGTGGTCTTCTGCTGCTGCAGCCCATCTGTCTCAAGGTTCGACGTGTTGTGTGTTCAGAGATGCTCTTCTGCATACCTTGGTTGTAACGAGTGGGTGTTTGAGTTACTGTTGCCTTTCCATCAGCTCCAACCATTTTGGCCATTCTCCTCTGACCTCTGGCGTCAACAAGACCTTTTCTCCCACAGAACTGCTGCTCACTGGAGGTTTTCCCTTTTTCGGACCATTCTCTGTAAACCCTAGAGATGGTTGTGCGTGACAATCCAAGGAGATCAGCAGTTTCTGAAATGCTCAGACCAGACCAACTGGCACCAACTACCATGCCATGTTTACAGTCACTTAAATCACCTTTCTTCCCCGTTCTGTAGCTCGGTTTGAACTGCAGTGGATCGTCTGGACCGTGTCAACATGCCTAAATGCAGTGAGTTGCCGCCATGTGATTGGCCGATTAAGTTGCTTTAACGAGCAGTTGGACAGGTGTACCCAATAAAGTGGCCAGTGTGTATAAATGAACTGGGTTATTCAGGATCAGGAGCATGGACGTCATTTTCGCTTTAGAAGTGGGGGGGACACAGGGAGTGTGTGTGTGTGTGGGGGGGGGGGGGGGGATCTTTACAATATGCTCTAATGGGAACAGGCTTCAACTCAAATGGTTGTTTTCCACTTGGTGCTAGAGCTCAACCAGTGTCAATTTAATATAGTGTAATATTGTTTTTGGATGGTAAAAAGTGCAGGGGTCAAAACTTGACTTTGGAAAAAGTGGGGGGGACATGTCCCCCCTGTCCCCCCCCAAAATTACGTCCATGATCAGGAGTAACAGGAGATCTCTGGAGCGTACAGCTGTGTGTTAACGCAAGACTGCACAGAACCCCGGGTAGCTGCTAGTTAATCTGAGGAGGGTCAAAGGCCATCCTCATGCTGTTTAGTGAGGTATTCACACGTGAGAAAGGTTGAAAAGGACCTTCTTAGGAGTGGATGTCTTTTAGAGTTGACCCTGAGGTCAGAGGTCAACACTCAGATGACAGAAAACCCTAAGAGCTCCACCTTTAACTCCACAGGTTAAAGGTTAACTGTCAGCACAGTGGTGGAGGGATGATGGTTTGGGATCCAGTGAGTCCATTTGTCTGAAGTCTGGACTGAACCGGGTCATGAAACAGAAACAGGATCTAAAAACAGCACCAGGGTTCAGTCAGGGTCCAGACCAGAACCAGCTGAAACCATGGTGGTGAGGCCTTCAGAGAGCTGAGTGTGCTCCCCCCTCCAGAAGCCTGGACCAGAACCATGTGAGACAGAAACCAATAGTAACCAGCGGTTCTGTTGGACCAGCGGGTAGAGTCTGATGAACCTTAAACTAAAAGAGTGATGTTTATTCTCCACCATGATTTCTGTCTGAGGATCCACTCACTCTGTCTGGGTTTAGTGTTTCTGACTGTGGTCCGAATCATCTCTGGACTTACTGAGGAGATCTTCTCTGATCTTTTGAGTTCTGTACATTAAATGTGACAGAAATCATCCTGGAGACCTGGAAGCCAGATGTTTTTAGGCTATAAACGTGACTGTGTGCCTGTAAGCAGGTTAGGTTATCATTCATGGTAACGTTGGTACCAAAGGTGTATTAAACATAAGAATCTATCATCTCTAGTCATATCTGTCATACATCGTAATAAACTATGAGACCAGCACCAAAACACCTCAGAACTGGTCCTGCTGGGTTCTTGTGGGAACATGTGTTGGGAACCGGATCGCTGTCCTTATGTGAACCACTAACCCAGTCCGGATGTCCCATCCCCCCCGCAGCCTCCCGACGTCACTCCCGCTCCACCAGCGCTCTCTCCACAGCAGACCCCCACAGCCAGTCAGGTGACCTGCATGCCCAGACCCTCCCCCCAGTCCCTGCTGGTTTCATCCCAGTTTCTGTTTGTTAGGTGTTTCTGTGGTTCATCACCATCGTCATCTGGGCTGCAGCCAGACCCCATCAGTCTCTTGTAATTGTATTTTTTTACCAGACGAAGTTCAGAACAATCCGTTTTCCATCTGCTTTTTATTATTTATCATTTTTAGCTGGTTTGGTTGCGTCATCCACGTCTAGTTTGGCGGTTTTTCTTCAGAAGGTTTGGTTTGGGATGATTTTTGGCTCATGTTTAATTTGTGTTTCTAGTAGCATCTGTGCATGGTGGTTCTTTTGGGTCGGGCTTTGCTTCCTGCTGTTTGGTTTTTGGATTGAACTTTTTCTGAGTTTTTTTATTTTTTTTATTCATCCAAAGACACAAAAATGCTCTGATGATCGTCTCTGAAAGGTAAGTGCGAGAAAGCTTCTCTTGTTAAGCAGCTCTCCCCGTCTCCTTTTCTGTTTTCAGACCGTTACGGTTTGATCCACCAGGCCAGGATTTCAGCGTCAGTTAACGCCATGAGGGTTCTGAACACCGGCACCGAGGTGGAGGCGGCGGTGGCCGATGCTTTGGTGAGTTTAACAAAAAGCTTGGTGAAGCCGCAGGAAACAGATTTGCTGTTGGGACTTTTCCCGTCAGAATGCTGGATCCACACAAATCAACTGTTGACTGTTTGTAGATTATTCCTTCGTTAAACTTTCTCCTCTTTCCCTCTTGGTTGTTTGTTGCTGTTTCAGCTGTTAGGAGACTCCAGGAATAAGGTAGTTTGATGTTTCATCCCATTTGTGTGCTTTGCTGCTTTGCTCAGCTTGCCTGTCCTCCAGGGTTTAATTCATCTCAGTGTTGCTGTTCATCACACTCCAAACACGAACGTTACTTCCTGTTTGAGATCTTTTCTTTTTCATTGCTCATTTCTCTCTCTGCTTGAATGGCTGTTCATTTGGAAGCAACCAGATATATGGTGTGTGTGTGTGTGTGTGTGTGCTACATTTTTTAGCTTTAACCCCTAACCATAACAAGTATGAGAAATGTGCCGTGTGAAGTTAAAAGAGTGACGGTGCCTCTGTGTCCCTGCAGAGGAAGCCGTTGAGGCGTCGGTACGAATCTCCTGGGATGTACTCTGATGACGACGCCAACAGCGACGCCTCCAGCGCCTGCTCGGAGCGCTCCTACAGCTCACGAAACGGAGGAATCCCTCACTACCTGCGTCAGACAGAGGACGTGGCCGAGGTCCTGAATCACTGCGCCAGCTCCAACTGGTCTGAGAGGAAGGAGGGCCTGCTGGGTCTGCAGAACCTCCTCAAGAGCCAAAGAATACTCAGGTGGGCTGAAAGCCGAGGGTTCCTGGGTCTTCTCTGATATGGTTTATGTTGGACAAGATCTATAGTTCAGGGGAAATGTTGATGATTATTTTTGTGTTTTGTTCGTTGCAGCCGAGTGGAGTTGAAGAGACTCTGTGAGATCTTCACCAGAATGTTTGCAGATCCTCACAGTAAGGTATGAATCTGTTGGGACTTGACTCAAGCATGGTAACGGAAGGAGAACGTGGAACTAATGAGTGTTTTTGTTGCATGGCCCGCCTTGCTGTGGATCTAACATCAGAGAGTAAGTGGGACCTTAGCCCGTTGTTGGAGGCAGCCCTCTGCCGTTCCAGCCTAACACGTGTTCTGGGTTTCAGGTGTTCAGCATGTTCCTGGAGACTCTAGTGGACTTCATCACTGTGCACAGAGAGGACCTGCAGGACTGGCTCTTTGTACTGCTCACTCAGCTGCTTAAGAAAATGGGTGCAGATCTGCTGGGCTCCGTCCAGGCCAAAGTCCAGAAGGCCCTGGATATCACCAGGTATTAGTTCAGTGACCTGCAGACCTGTCACGGTACCCACACATCACCTGGTGACACTTTTGAGGAAGACGCCAGCAGACGGTAGAAACATGTTGGGTTTGAAAAAAATATTTTCACTCGCCTGAAGAAAATAAGCTGAAAATAACGACTTGATGAACTCAATAAACTGATGTGTTGACTGCCATCCTTTTCTGATCAGAAATCCGCTGGCTGCCAGCATTTTTCAGTGTTTCTACTGTAGAACATTGTGCTCTATGAACATGTAAAAAAGAAAGAGTAGATTCACTTCTTGCATCAGGAAGAATCAGCGTGTTTCCAGCGTTATTCGTTCTTTTGTAATCCATTGTCGAATTTGGGAGCTGCAGAAACTTTGTCCAGTTTGCGATTCGCTTTTTTCGCAGCAGCATCTCAAAACGATCTCTTCTGCTTCCTTTAAAGACATGATGTTAATTCTCACGGTGCGCGGGCTCGCTCCAATGTCCGCCCCGTAAAATAATGCAATTGACAACTTTAGTCGTCAGTGGCAGTGGATGATGAGTTAAAAATTCTACCAAGACTTTAACTTAGAGTCAAGCGGTAAACCAAATCAATTCTAATGTCGGAATGGCTGCTGGAATCCGATGTTTTAGTGGGTTGAATAGTTGTGTGTCATCTGCATAGAGATGGCTCTGTACATCATGGTTCTGAATAAAAGGACCAAACAGAATAGAAAGGATCCAAAGACAGATCCCAGTGGAACACCAAAACTCTTTTGACTTTTTAGAGGTGAAGTTAGTAATGTAAAAGTTTCTGTTTGAAAGGTGGAGGTTGGGTGGAGTTTAGTGAGGAGTGTGTGGTTCTGATGGACCGTAAACACTTGTGTGAAGGCAGCTTGTTTCCTTGTCTCTCTGTTTTAGGGAGTCTTTTCCATTTGACCAACAGTTTAACATCTTGATGAGGTTTATTGTGGACCAAACTCAGACTCCAAATCTCAAGGTAACAAAAACCAGATCAGGTTTCTAGATGACAACCTCGTTTTGTTGCTCAGAGGAGCTGACAACTCCGACTCCACTCCTCAGGTGAAGGTGGCCATTTTGAAATACATTGAGTCTCTGGCTCAGCAGATGGACCCAGCAGACTTCGTTAACTCCAGCGAGACGCGACTTGCTGTGTCCCGGATCATCACTTGGACCACTGAGCCTAAAAGTTCTGACGTCAGAAAGGTAAGACCAAGCGGGTTTGTTGTAGTATTAAACTTATTAAAAACAGAAGTCTCCTAATGTAGGAACTGGAAAAGAGCTGAATGTTTAGGGTCTAACAAGATAGTATATCATTGATGGCCAGAGTCAAAACAGTAATCCATACAAAACGCTTTGGAAAATAGGTTAGTACCTTGTGTTGCCATGGTGATAGATATCAGGAATCTGCTTCAATATAGTGATGTCCACTGTCCTATGAGCCTTTTCAAATTTGCCAGGCCATGCATTTCAGGGGCAAGCCCCTATTTTCAATTTGTTTGTGCGTGTTTGTTTATTTTTGTCACCGTTCCTGCATAACCGTGCTGAATGGTTCGTTGACTTGGGCATTTCATATCAAGTCGCTAAAAATGTTGTGAAACAAATTATTCAAGAATTGAAAGCGATTTGTTGAAAGAACCAGATACTCTTTCACATAGATCCAGTTTTACACGATTTCTTTAGCAGATGTCTCTTCCAGCTAGTGATACGATTGCTGATACTTTACTTTTGCCTCTCCATTTCAGCCGGGCGGAGCAGAAGTTGTAAACTTTGATAATAGGCCGTCTCGGTGTGGACGTCCTTGGGTCAACTGCCCATTATCTTTCCCATGTCTAATGCACGTAGCATGTTCTGACTCGGTGTTTGTTTTTCCACTGGTGGTGTTGAGTCAGGGCCTCCTGGCAGGCTGTAAATACATGTGTCTGTGATGCCAGGCCTGGTCGTGCTTTAACCCCCTTCTACCTTACGATGTTACCCAGACCCTTCATAACTGGGTGAGCGAGGAGCTGGCTGGCAGGTCCAGCTCTGCAGCCCTTCTGACCACAGAGAGCAACCAGGAAGAAAGGTGTAAGCAGGTAGAGCCCGCTCCCGAGAGCCAATCACAGCACAACAAGCACGCAATGTTCGCCTGCTTGGTTCCTAACCACCAAAACAGCTGTTTCTCTGAAATAACCAACAGATCAGCCTGAGCAGCCAGAAAACACTCGTTTAACCTTAATTTTCTCCTGTTTACACAAAAGTCTTGTTCAGAAGTATGGTTTGTGAATGCTGTTTATTTGACTGCTGTGTGCCTCACACTTCCTGTCTGTTTGACTCATGCTAACAACCTCCCGTCCACCCGGAAGCCTGCATGGTATCCATGTGGGTCGTCTCCAGAGTTCGAGCCTCGCTCAGCCTTTCTTAGTAAAATAAACTCAAGTTTAACTAGATACCTGTTGGGCTCTGCCGAAGCAAGCGGCTCCACAGTGTGAAGTTTACCTGTACTCACCTGCACGTTTCAACAATTTCTTCATAAAATCCTAAAACATCGTTTGCTTCTTCTTCAGTTTTCTACTGAACAGGCCGAGTCTTTTTACAGGAGGATTTTCTGTGGGTCTCACTGGAGCAGATGGAGATGGTTTCCCTGGTTTCAGAGTGTTCTAGTCTTAGCCGTAACTTCAGATCAACCTTGTCTGCTGGGGTTTCTCTGATATTCCATACTTTTCATTTAGAGATTTTAATTCTCTGAACTCAAGGAAACCATCGGACCTGTTCCTTCTGTTCCCTCTCTGACCTCTTCTATTGGTCTGCCTACAGGCAGCCCAGGTGGTTCTGATCTCCTTGTTTGAGCTCAACACACCAGAGTTCACCATGCTGCTGGGAGCTCTGCCCAAAACCTTCCAGGACGGAGCCACCAAGCTGCTTCACAGCCACCTGAAGAACTCCAGCAACACCAGCAGCAACATGGTGAGTCAGAGTTCCAGGCCCTCCATCCTAGCGTTAATCACATCTTAATCTAGCGTCGTCTGGTTCCAGGGGTCTCCCAGTAACACCATCGGCCGGACGCCATCACGCCACACCCCCAGCAGAACCAGTCCCCTCACCTCACCTACAAACTGTTCCCATGGCGGTCTGTCTCCAAGGTAACCAGGCGTCAGGCGTCTGTAGCGTACGGCTGAGATCGGCTCTAACTGCTCCACTGGTTTAAGTTGGGATGATCATCAAACTAACCCGAACACTCAGGAAAGGTTCAGCAGAACATTTCAAACAGAAAAATGACCCGTGAACAGATAATTTTTACCTTTACTGGATCACAGCTGGTCTGACCCACGACCTTTCAGGATCGTTCCATTTGCTTGGTTCTGTCCATTCCTGCATTTCAGGCTGAACCCGTTTTTCCTTCTTCGTAGTTTTCGTTAGAGCTCCTGATACTGATGATACGGTTAAGATGTGTCTGTTCTATTGTGGCTCCTTCAACACTCGTCCCTAGTTCAGCATCATGGGTTTAGACTAAACTATGACTAAAAACTGCCTGTTTGGGACTGTGTCTGATCCAAGAAGGGATGTCCTTAAAACTGATGGCAAAACCCGGTCCGATTCTCGCATGCTTTAGGTCCGATCACAGGGCTAGTCTTGTTGTTGCTAACAGAACAACAGTAACTGCTTGTGAACACTTTATTAAAGCTCTGGCTGTAAAAACAGCCTCAAATGGGAGCTACGCAGAACCAGGATCCATAAACGCTGAATGGCACTCAGGTGGTGTTCTGACCCGCTTTAGCTAGGTGATATTCTCTTTAACCTGGTGATGCTCTGACATGCGTTAACTAGATGATGTTGTGTTTAGAGCTGGGATGTTTGTTCTCGCGGTGCGGGGGCTCGCTCAGACGCCCACACTAAACTAAACTAACATAACTACCAGAGTAAGAGTGAAACTAACATTGATTTTAAACATGGCGGTCTGCCACAGTGATGGAGGACTAAGCTATTGTTAAATGCGACTCCTCTCAGACTTAGCAGCTCATCCAGGTGATTCTGATCTTCCTGAGCCCAGTGAGGATTTTCCTAGTGGTGTTCTGCTTCCTTCCTCTGTACTAACACCTTCCCTTATTCCCTTAACCTCCGAGCTCAGACTTTGTCTTTTCTCTTTCCTCACTCATCTTCCTCCTCCTCCACATCACCGTCATCTTCCCATCTTGTTGATTTCCGTCCACCTCTTCCTGCTCTCTACCTTCCCATCCTTTCTTCTTGTGGAAACAGTCGGTTATGGGGTTGGGGGATCGACGGGCTGTCCAAGCACCCCCCTGCCCCTCCTCCACCCCCTCCACCTCACTCCACCCCTGCTGCCCCCTCCCTAAGGGTCCTGCGCAGAGCGTATTCACCCAGGTAACGAGGCGGGCTGATCACAGAAACATGATCCATGAGACTGTTTTTACCGTGTTTGTTGTTGAAGAAGCACAAATCCATTGTTTCTAGTCAAATACAAACACTCAGCTTTTCATGTTCCCAGTTCAACTAGTCTGTCACTGAGCACTTGGCATGTGCATGCATGCTGACTGTGTACTTCTGATATCACAGCAAATTGTGTGTGTGTGTGTGTGTGTGTGTGTGTGTGTGTGTGTGTGTGTGTGTGTGTGTGTGTGTGTGTGTGTGTGTGTGTGTGTGCGTGTGTGTGTGTGTGTGTGTGTGTGTGTGTGTGTTAGCATGATGGAGTACGACACAGAGAACATGAACTCGGAGGAGATCTACAGCTCACTGCGAGGAGTCACGGAGGCCATCCAGAGCTTTAGCTACCGGAGCCAGGAGGACCTGAACGAGCCGGTCAGACGGGAGGGAAAGAGGGATGATGGCGTGAGTTACCAGAAAACATCAAATACACACTACAGGACTGTGCAAACATTTTAGGCAGGAGTGAAAAGTCTGTAAACTAGGAATCTTTCAGTAGTGGAAGAGTTCGTTTGTTTTTATCCGAAACAAAAACAGTGAATGAACAAAAGAGAAATCTAGATCATGACCACCTTCAACACAGCATCAGATCTTCTAGCTACACTAGGACACATCAGGTAGGTCTGGGACAGGGGTCGGCAACCCGTGGCTCTTCCATCCATCTGATGCGGCTCTCTGTGTTTGTAAAATAATGAATGGATATTTAAATAAAATGCTTTATATTTTACTGCATTAATTTTACATCTGTAAGCTAATTCTAAATGTATAGATTGTCTGCGTAAACCTGAACAGGTCCAACCCGGTCTTACTGTGAGACCGGGTTGACGCGTCACGCTTGTGCGTAATCATATCGGCGCTTTCTGAGCTGAAGAGGATGTGAGATTCTGGGATTCTCCTCAGACGGCTCCTGGATGTGTCGCCACATTGGAGACAGGAACAAGCGCTATTCAGCCAAAGTTTCATAATCAGGGAACATTTTCTAATTGACAAGTCTCTCTGAGAGACCGGGTTTGGAAATCTCTCGCTTCAGTGGGAGGAATCTTCCTGCATGCGCTCTGGTTCTGCGACGCACTCCAAGCCCCTCTCCACATCTTCAGCTCGCTGTGGACCTTAAGTACGCGCTGACTGAGCAGTGTCCAGCTCAGTTGTTCAGATGGGAATCTTTTCTTGGGTGATTTAGCTACATCTGCGATGTGCGTCTGCATGCGTCGGGGTAATTCTTTCTATTCTTTCTCCATCAAAATAAACAGTCAAATACGGGAACTAACTGTTCTGTTTTCTTGTGAAAATTGTTGCAAAGAGATATAATTTAACTTGATTAACACCAGAGCCAGGTGCACTGCGCCGTCATCTCCGTTACTGTAAATGAGGGAAACCAAAATGATCGGATCCTTTTCTGACCTTCCCCACCTACAAAGTTTAATTAAAACAATCAAACGTGACAGAGCCTGGATTTGTATTCTGAACAGTCTAAACATGTTTTAAAAAGAAACGTATGACAAAAGTGGCACCTGCTCAGTAAACCCACCAACAGGGTGAAAAATATCTAAATATTGTAGCAGAGACGGGCTACAACTTCCGGATCCACTTTATATAAATCGTTTTATTGATTATCGTCTTATGAAAGATAACTCTGACGTACACGAGCGACCGGTACTTGCTGCTGTCACCTGTTGTGAGCAGCTCTCTGCTGTCTGAGGGTAGGCCCCGCCCACAACGCCATGGCTGCTGCGGTGTTTTCTTTACTGTGGGAAACGGGTAATAATGGCTCTTTGATGGGAACAGGTTGCCGACCCCTGGTCTGGGAGAACATACCACAGATCTTCTCCTCACATCTATTCATTTGTCACACCTGCTTAAACATGTTACCAAGTGCTCAGACTGGCCCTGAAGGCCTCATGAGTCTCCAATCACACCAGACCCGACCTTCCTCGTTCCTCTCATCCCTGATTTAAACCGGTTAAGTAAACAAATAAAAGAGGGGTTTGTCTAGTTTTAGTTGTTATTGTCTTCTGTTCTCACCTCCTCCCACCTCCTTGTCCTAAAGGCGGGGAGAGAAGGAGTAGCCTCGTCTCCTGGTTCTGATTCCCGCGTGGGTTTAGAAATGGTTGAAGGCGGTCGCACGGCTTTGGACAACAAGACGTCCCTGCTGAACACGCCGTCCCCACGCTCCTTCTCTGGACCACGGAGTCGAGAGTTTTCCCCGTACGGATATGGAGAAACCATCTGCACCTACGACAAGAGCGCCCTGAAGGAGGCCGTGTTCGATGACGACGTGGAGCAGTTCAGAGACTGTGAGTGATGGAGTCGGGATTAGACGTGTCGGTTTTGGGTCTCCGTCGTGTGAAAGAGTCTCAGCATCCAGTCTGTGTTGTCACATTCTCCTCTCTGCACCCTCCATCCTCCACCTTCATCCCTCCTCCTCCTCTCCAGGCCGGCGGCAGGAAAGTGGAGAAAACCAGATGGCCCCCCCTAAAGGCTTTTCTCCTGGTAAACAACCTCCTCCTGCATGAGTCATTCGTTTCCACTCCTCCTCATCTCTTCATGTCCTCTCCAGCGTTTCTCCTGATGTTTTATTCCTCTTTAGGACAATGATAACATTTATCCACACATGAATTCATGTGTGCATCTCTCTCTCTCGCTCTCTCTCACACACACACACACGCACGCACGCACACACACACAGGTTTAGGTGAATTGGTATAAATTTTCACTTTCCCGAATCCAGTTTTTCTCTTCTCTGTTTTGCTGTTTCTCTTTGTTCCGACTCAGTCGGCTCGGACCTGGTAGCCGACCTGCTGAAGGAGCTGTCTAATCACAATGAGCGTTCTGAGGAGCGTAAAGGAGCCCTGGTGGAGCTGCTGAAGATCACCAGAGAGGACAACACGGCGGTTTGGGACGAGCACTTTAAAACCATCCTGCTGCTGCTGCTGGAGACGCTGTGTGACAAAGACGTACGCTTCTTCCTTACTAATCTGGTTCTGATTCGACTCTGGACTGATTCCCGTTTGTGTTTCTGAGCAGCACACCATCCGAGCTCTGGCTTTACGCGTGCTGAAGGAGATCCTGAGGAACCAGCCGGCCCGGTTTAAAAACTACGCTGAGCTCACCATCATGAAGACTCTGGAGGCCCACAAAGATTCCCACAAGGAGGTACTGGAGAGCGGGATTCGGAAACGGCTTTAATTCTTTTCATTTCACTACGATACTGAAGTATAAATGACTGGAACATAATAAAACATTTTTATTCAACTGAATAATTAAATTAATGAACACTTAACAGGAGCAACTACAAACATTGCACTAATATAGACTATTAAAATGTCACTGTGTGATATCTAACATTTATACCTGCAGACAGAAACACCTGTAAATGTTCCTGAGCCTTTAGATGGTCTCTCAGTCTAGCTAAATAACTGAAATTAATGTAGTTTTGCACAGTATTTGAATTGTTCCAGCTTGACATAATTGTGTGTTATTAGTAGCATTTCTGTTGCTGGTAATCTAGTAACGGTTAAATAAATAAATAAAATCCTTTAAAATGACACTAGAAGAGGCACAGATCTGATGGAGGGCTTACATTTACTAACTTGGGTCAGACCCAAACACAGAAGAGCTGAAGCTGGGTGGTAAACACACACAGGTAGTTCTGATAACACCTGAGCTCCATGACGTCTGAGACTGATGCATCAGTGTTACAGCGGGACTAAAGACATGATCAGAAACAGGTTACAGCTGGATGATCTAGGAAGGTAGAAGATCAGGACGTCTGAGCGGTGAACAGGTAAGCGGACCTTCTGACGTCCTGCTGTCACGCCAATAAGGACACGCCTGCAGCAGTGACTCTGCGGGTCTGCAGCCGTAGATATTCATCACGTCCTCCTCGTTCTTCATGGCCGTGATGCGCTTGGATGAAAACCTCCGCCTCTTTAGCTCCTATCAGCTGATGATAGCGGTAACACACCACGCTGCTGAATTAGTAACACACTCATTTCCTTATCAGTAATGGAAACAGCTCTGGACTAAATCCATCTTTCCTGCTGAAACCAGACTACCTGATATAAATGAGACTCAGCTGGGTCCATTGGTTCTGATCGTTTGGACCTGTTTTGTCTTAGGTGGTGCGAGCGGCGGAGGAGGCGGCGTCCACGCTGGCCGGGTCCATCCACCCGGAGCAGTGCATCAAGGTTCTGTGTCCTATCGTCCAAACGGCCGACTATCCCATCAACCTGGCTGCCATCAAGATGCAAACCAAAGTCATCGAGCGCATCACCAAGGAGTCTTTACTCCAGCTGCTTCCCGACATCATCCCAGGACTTCTGCAGGTCCGACCCCAACACAAATTAAGCTCCAGAGCCGTCCTGCTCCCTGTTTCATTGTCCTCTACAGCCCCAAACCAGACGAGTTTAAATGCAATCTGGACATTTCTCTCATTTTAGTGCTGATTGTTTTTTATTTTTATTTTTAATTCCATTTGCCCTATTTGTTCCTGGAAATATTTGCTTGTACTCTAACCTTGGTTGGACCCCTCCCGCATTCCTGCTGACCTCTCCACACAGACGTGTGTGAGTGAGCATGCACGTAAGCGTGCACGCGGTTCCCTAATGCTGCGTGTCTTCTCTGCAGGGCTACGACAACACAGAGAGCAGCGTTCGCAAGGCCAGCGTGTTCTGTTTGGTCGCCATCTACTCTGTCATTGGTGAGGAGCTCAAACCCCACCTGGCCCAGCTCACGGGCAGCAAGGTAGCGTACGCGCACACACACACACACACACACACAGGGTTGGGGAAAGCTCATGAACAGATGCTGAGCCTTATCATCTTCTCATGTCGTTATTTCCCAGCTGCTTCCAACTGACTGACCAATAAGAAAACGCCTTATATTTGCCCCAATTTACCTGACAACACGTGACCTTAGTAATGTAGTTTGGGTTTGAAGGTCAGGCCCACCTGACTGAGGAGGGACCATCCCCCACCACCACCTGACACCTGAAAGGGTCAGAGGAGAGCTCCTGATGGAGAACTCCAGATCGTTCCGTCTCTAATCGGGTTTAAACGTGAGTTCATGGAGCAGAGTGAAGAATCCTCCTCCACAGTGAAGCTTTTGCAGATTAAAACATGTTCAGATCGCTTTCTGAGCGTTTAAATAAAAACATGTATTCCTAATTTATTCCCATCTATTCTTCATGAGTTTGGATACAAAAGTTAGATAAACCTTCACAGGTTGCCTAAAGTCTTCAAACTGCTTTATGGTGTTTTAAAACTGGTCTTAACCCAAATTTCCCAAAGGAATTACCGAATTTCCCAAAGGAACTCACCCGAGGGATTAATAAAGTTCTATCTTATCATCTTATCTTATACGTATGAAATATGAAACGCTCGCTGAAGTCGATGCTGGACAATTTAGGAAAACAGTTAAAAATGTGAACTTAAGCTGGAGAAGTGATGAATGGAGACGTGTTGGAGACCTGGTGGAGATATAATGGAGAGCTAATAGAGACATAATAGAGAGATGTTGAAGACCTGGTGGAGATATAATGGAGAGCTAATAGAGCCATAATAGAGAGATGATGGAGACCTAGTAGAGAGATAGAGGAGATATATTGGAGAACTGTTTGAGACCTAGTGGAGACATTGTGGACACCTGCTGGACACTTTTGAAACTGTAGTTTTGAGAATTCTTCTTTTGCCGTTTACCACCGTTCCACCCTCTGTGGTCTCCAAGGCTTCCCAAAGTTGTCCCACACTTCCTTCCCCAGCAGAGACCAGTTCCAGACTCTCTGACGTCTGGGAGGAAACTTGTTTTTAAATGTTCCAAGTTTCCAGCGGCTCTGAGATTCAAGTGAAGGGAAAGTTTCGGGTCAGAACTCTCCAGAACGTTTGGAGACACTTTGGAAACAGCTGTTTGTCATTAAGACGGAGTAAACCAGATGTACCAAAGTCTGATTAATCCTCCACCTGCCAGAACCGGACCGCGTTCTGGTGTCTGTTTAAACTCTCGTTCTTGGGTGTTTTTTGGTTTTCATCACCATTTGAATATAAACATGTTGTTGGTGTTTCTGCTTGTTTGCAGATGAAGTTGTTGAACCTTTACATCAAACGAGCCCAGACCACCAACAGCAACAGCAGCAGCTCCTCAGATGTTTCCTCTCACAGTTAATGTCTGCGGCGTGGGGCCCTGGTGGCTGATTTACCCGATCTGTTCGATCCTCTCGGAGCTTCCTCTCCTCGTCAGAACTCCAGAATCCCATTCGTCCCGTAGTTCCTTCATCCCTCACCTCCCTGCTGTTGTTGTTTTTATGCGGGTGGGTGGGGGGTGTTACCTTCTCTTCCTGAAAATGGACCGATCGTGCTCAGATCTGTTTGGTGGTACCGTGAGCTAACCGCATCCCGGAGGAGGCGTTCTCAACTTGGATGAGCAGGAATGTCATTTGGCTGGCCCAGTGATGGATCAAACCAACCAGGAACGTGTCTGGGAACAAAACCCAGACCGGACTAATGGCGGCGCTCTGAAGAATTGATTGTCTTTTTTAGTATTATTATTATTATTATTATTTGTTAATAAAAGTGGCTTAAAAGGTGAACTCCCTCCTCAGACTGACAGGCAAGTTCCAGCTGGACAATCATGCTGTCAGCTCTTCTCCTAATCCACCATCAGCAGAACTCCGAAGCTGCTCGGTCTGAGCATGCTCAGTGGCTCCATTTGAACAGGACGTCCCTTATGACACAGCTGTCACTCAGAAATGCCCCCGGGTGGGCGGAATCCACATAAGTTAAAGGTTTTAAAGCAGGTTGCAATTTTACAATCGCAGATTATTTCAGAGTTTTCCATTTTAAATTCAGATTAGATAAATCCGTCTGAGAAACGAAAGCATTAGCTTTGTTCTGTGATGGAGCAGAAACTTCCCTCAGTCCAATCGCCCTGGGTGGTGATGAAAAACGTCAAATCAAACCATCCAATAAGAACGCAGACGGTTGCTCCCATAAATCTGCTTCGTTGATAACCTGATCAGGCAGATTTATTCACCTCAACTCAGAACCAACCCTGGATTATTTGTGACTTTTAACCCTCGCCTGGCACTCAGCTTTAGACTGGGACCACTGGGCTGTAACTGGGCTCTAGCAGGTTGGTTTTTGTACATACACTTGTGGACCACAGCTTCACACTTTACTGAATTCAGCGTTAGGTTTTTGCACGTGCATGTGAGCAGCTGGTGAGGAGATCCTAAAGTGCACTTGGTCTGGTCCGGCTCGAGCTGCAGAACACAGAGAAGCTTTCATCTGCTGCAGAAACACACTTCACAAATCTCTAGTTGCCAACTCTTCCTGGAGGGATGATCAGATGAATTCTGGGTGTGTTAAGTTGTTTGGGAATGCACTGGGATGGGGCCACTCCTGCGTATTTAAGTGAATGAATGTACAGATTTGTGTTGTAATTAGTTTCCTGAGCAGCTTGCAGCCGTGCACACTCGATCAGACTCGTTCTAGTCTGACCAGTTTAATCTGAGCTAAAGTCACCAAACACATTTATGGTTCCTGTCTTGGCGAGCACGTTGAGCACGGTTTCTTTTTGTCTCCGCAATATCCAGACGTATTTATATATTTTATTTAATCCAGTTTTATTCGGCTGTTAGGATAAACTGTACAGAACGTTTTGTTAACATCAGCCTGTGATGTAAAGAACATGTCTGCTCAGAAATAAACGGACTGAAAACAGAAGCCGGCTCTGTTCTGGTGATTGATGAGATGCTTGCAGCTGATCAGAGATCATCCATGGAGCTGCTGGAAGCCTCCTGTTCCAGGCTGGACTTGAGCTTGTGGTTTCCGAGCGCTGAGGTGTTCCCAGCAGCTCTGGATAAACATTAACCTGAGCAGACTTTGAGAGGAGCTGCATTTAGTCTCTGTTCCGGCAGAATGGATCGGAGTCCCGCTGCTGAACCTTAAATCAGACCTGGTTTATTAGTTTGATGTTTTTAAGCTGAAGAGGCTCGTCAGTATGGCAAGCCAAATGAGCATTTATTCTGATATCAGGATATCAGCCAGAATTGTCATGAACATGTAAGCCATTTCTGTCCACTAGTTAACTAGTTAGCCATGTTTGTGTCAACTAGTTAAATAGTGACAGCCTAAATTTCAACTAGTTAACTAGTAAGGCCTAAATTCTCTCTAGTTAACTAGTTAAAATGTTTCATATCTTACTAGTTAACTAGTATTGCTCAGTGTGTTCACTAGTTAACTAGTGGACAGATCAATGTCCACTAGTTAACTAGTTAAAACACATTTAGTTTTTACTAGTCAACTAGTAAGGTACAAAAACTCGTACTAGCTGACTACTGAATGTAAAAATCCCACTTGTTAACTTTGCCCAATTTGGCCAGCCGCTTGAGCATTAATTCTGATATCTTGTCAACAGGTCAACTAGTTAACTAGTGAGGGTCAAACTGTACACGCTAGTTAACTAGTGAACACATTTTGACCTTCACTAGTTAACTAGTTGACACAAAAATGGCTCATTAGTTAACTAGTAAAGGCCAAAATGCATACCAGTCAGCTAGTTGAAGGTATTTGTGTCTCACTAGTTAACTAGTCAGGGTCAAAATGAGCCCACCAGTTAACTAGTGGGAGACGGAAATGTTCACTAGTTAACTAGTGAACACATTTTGGCTTCACTAGTTAACTAGGTGACACAAAATGGCTCACTAGTTAACTAGTAAAGGCCAAAATGCATACCAGTCAGCTAGTTGAAGGTTTTTGTGTCTCACTAGTTAACTAGTGATGGCCAAAATGTGCACACCAGTTAACTAGTGACAGAAGAAATGCCCACTAGTTGACTAGTGAACACATTTTGGCTTCCTAGTTAACTAGGTGACACAAAAATGGCTCACTAGTTAACTAGTAAGGGCTAAAATGCATACCAGTCAGCTAGTTGAAGGTTTTTGTGTCTCACTAGTTAACTAGTGACAGTTCAAAGTGTCCACATGTTCACTAGTGAAGGCAAAACTCCTAACTAGTTAAGTAGTTGGAGTAGGGCAGTGCCACTAGTTAACTAGTGAACCATTAATGACTCACTAGCTAGCTAGTTGATTGTAGCAGGCTCACTAGTTACCTAGTTGATGCATCCATTGTCCAAACTAGTTAACTAGTGAGGACATAAATGTATACTAGTAAACTAGTTCAAGCCTACATTCACACTAGCTAGCTAGTTGCACAGAGTTCTAATTAGGAGGCAGAGAATTTCTCAAATTGAGGCTTTCTATTGGCTCACTATGTTAAAATAAAATATGACAACCAATCACAGTGCGGAATTTTGCAAAATCCCACCCCAAACATTTGCATGCGGCACACAAGTTAACATGCTGGCCAGAGGAACCTCAGCTAGTAAACTAGTAGTGGCTTCAGTGTGACACTTACATGTAAACTTGTGAAGGCGGAACTGCTCACTAGTTAACTAGAGAGGGTACAAATGTCCACTAGTTAACTAGTGAGGTGCAAAATAAGTGTCACTAGTTCACTAGTGGGCCCCAAAACGCCCACAAGTTAACTAGTAAGGTGTGGATATGCTCACTAGTTAACTAGTGAGGTGCAGATTTGCTCACTAGTTAACTAGTGCACCATTAAGCGCCCACTAGTTAACTAGTAAGGTGCAAAAAAGCATCACTAGTTAACTAGTAAGGTGCAGATATGCTCACTAGTTAACTAGTGGGCCCCAAAACGCCAACTAGTTAACTAGTAGGGTGCGGATTTGCTCACTAGTTAACTAGTGAGGCGCAGATATGCTCACTAGTTAACTAGTGACGTGCGGATTTGCTTACTAGTTAACTAGTGAGGCGCAGATATGCTCACTAGTTAACTAGTGAGGTGCGGATTTGCTCACTAGTTAACTAGTGAGGCGCGGATTTGTTCACTAGTTAACTAGTGAGGTGCGGATTTGCTCACTAGTTAACTAGTGAGGTGCAGATATGCTCACTAGTTAACTAGTGAGGTGCGGATTTGCTCACTAGTTAACTAGTGAGGTGCAGATATGCTCACTAGTTAACTAGTGAGCATATCTGCACCTCACTAGTACCTCACTAGTTAACTAGTGAGCATATCTGCACCTCACTAGTTAACTAGTGAGGTGCGGATTTGCTCACTAGTTAACTAGTTGCATCTAAAAACACATACAAGCTGACCATTTTTGTCCACTAGTTAACTAGTGGAACAATTGAAATTTCACCAGTTTACATGTGTGGGAGTGCAGCAGCTCACTAGTTAACTAGTGCCTGAAACACAAATTATGCATATTCTAATGAGAAGGCGGGCAGAAGACTCCTGTTGGGTATAAGAATCCCACCCAGTCTAAAACGTATGTGCTGTGGCCTCACAATCTGATGGGTGTCCCTGAGCGCCAAGGCTTGCACTCATTAGTCATGGTTTGACACCTACTGGTTGGTCGTTGCGGCGGGTTCGAATCCCGCAGATGGCATTCCGCAATTGCTGTAACATTATTTATTTTCTCTTTGTGTTGTAATGTTCAAAGTTTTATTGTTTTACTGCTTTTATTCCCCCCTCCCAAATCAAGTAAAGCACCTCGTTTGGTGTCGTGTAAGGGAGATCAGTTGGCGAGTTCAAGTCCCATTGAGGAGAATTGGAATTTAGTGTGCCAGTAATTTTATTGTAGTTCATTTTTGTTTGGTATTGAAAGTTTGGTATTGAAAAAGGCTATATTAAAAATAATTATTGATATATATATATATATATATATATATATATATATATATATATATATCTCCATCCATCCATCCATCCATCTTCCCAAGAAATAGATCAAATGACACTGAGGGAAAAAACTGTGGTTATTTTGGAGAGGGTGCTGGCTGCAAAACCACAAAGGCGGAGCTGCACCCCGCCCATTCACGCAAACTCAGCCTAGCCCACTGACTTCCGTTTTTGTTTTCAACTTTATCGCAAACTGACCTGACCCACATGAATTACGGCTGTTACTAGTTTACAGTCGTTAATGCTATGTTCTATACTCCAATTAAACAAGATAAATATAACTTGCTACATGACAAAGACTGAATATATCTCGAAATGAAAAGGTTTCTTTTAACGAATATCTGCCTACAGCTGGTCTAATAAAAGTGGTGTACAACAGCACTTCAGTCTATTGAATGGCCTCTGGTAGTCTAGTGGTAAAATCGTCTGAGTTGGTTTTTGCTTTCCCCTCAGCTGATGCTGGTTCGATTCTCGGTGGGGTCATCAGCAGTCTATTTAGCCACATTCAATTTGTTTATATTTTAGTTGTAATGTTTCTTTTCAGCAAAATATTTATGTCGCTAAAAGTTCTTTGAATTTGGTCGTTCCTAAACAGCATTTTAGTTGAAACTCTGCTCACAAATGGACTCACACTGGCTAAATAAACGAATAAATAAATAAATAAACACATTATATGTTAAACGGTATACCAGTAAATTGTTGTAAACATAGTACTGGCAAGTGTAGCTAGAAATGAAGAAAAGAGGTTGTAAACTACCTAAAACTTACACTACTGGGAGGCGAAACAGCATGTCAACCTGACTCCATAACCACTACACCACCACATCTGTTATAAATCAAGTGGCGTTACATGTAATTGTGCTGCCCAGTGTGTCTCTGAGATGGGATGTATGGTTTATTGGCGGTGTCTCAGTAGAAGTCATTTCAGAAATAATTTGTCAGAAAATTCACAGAATATCCAGATTTGAGAACCAAGACCAGACCCACTTCGGGGGAGGAGACCAAATTGAAGCTGAGATGGGAGGAAAATGCATGAATGAGGCTAAAAATGGCTTTGGCGTGTTTCTTATGAGGAAATGACAATATAACATGATTAAAAGTTCCAAAAGTTAGATTTTTAATTATATGGAACCTTTACAAAAACTGTTCAATTAACTTCTCAACTCCGTCCTCAATCTCGCATTTTTTAGCTACAACACCCTCTTTGGTTCCAGAATGCTATCAAGTCTGACAACTGGAAGGAATTAGACTGACTCTAATGGAATGGGCGGGGCTGATTCTGGAATGGGCGGCGCTGACTCTGGTGCAGCTCCACCTTCTGGTGCAGCTCCGCCTTTGTGGTTCTGCAGCAAGCACCACTTGTTATTTTGAGCTAGTACCAGAAGACAGTGTAACCTTTTTTAGTTCTCTCCAGTCAAAACAAAACTTTAGACTTTTTTCTTTTTTAAATTTAACAGGGAACAGCAATCAATTGAACAGGGAACTGCAACCAGTAGTCACACAACAAAATAAAATCACACAAACAAAATAAAGTTACTCTCCTTTTTTCTTGGTGTCTGAAAAGGGCAGGGAAAACCATCAGACTCCAGTCACCCATCGAATGGACTCTTCACCCTCCTGCCCTCTGGGAAGCGCTACAGGAGCCTATGGACTAAGACTACCAGGTCCCGAAACAGTTTCTTCCCCACAGCTGTCAGACTCCTAAACTCTGCCTGCTGACATAACACCCCAAACCAGCAGCACCCTACATAAACTCTGTAGAAACAAGAAAGCCCTGGAAATCGATGCAGAGCGTCACGGGATATGCCTGACTGGTCATATATATTACCTCTCATGACACTGACCTCTGACCCTATGAACTTGTGTATGTGATGAGTTTATTTACCTTTGATAGGGAGTTATGACCTCTGATTTTGTCAAAATCCTTCAACCCGTTCAGGAGATATTGCACACAAAAGCCAAATTTTCATATATACGGCCTCACACAACCTTGACCTTTGACCCTATGAGGTTTTGTACCTCATGAGTTTATTTACCTTAGATAGGGAGTTCTCACCTGCGATTTGGTCAAAGTATTTCAACCTGTTCAGAAGATATTGCACACAAAAACCAATTTTTCATATATACGGCCTCACACGACCTTTACCTTTGACCCTATGAGGTTGTGACCTGATCAGTTTATCTACCTTTGATAGGGAGCTATCACCTCTGATTTGGTCAAAATCATTCAACCCGTTCAGGCAATTTTTGATATATATATGACCTCACACAACCTTGACCTTTGACCCTATTACATTGTGTTCCTAATCAGTTCATGTACCCTTCATAGTAATAAAATACACAGGCGAGGGTCCGACTCTCTGGAGGACGCCATGTTGGATTCTATGTTTATTTAGCTGTATTTATGGTTTTGCTGGTGGTTTTTGACTCCTTTGAAAACTGTGCAACAACACTCTTCTTCTTCCTTTTCTCGTGTGTTATTTGGCGGATGGCACTCAACATAAAAAGATGCATTTCTCAAACAATTAATGTATTGGAGCGTGAACCTGAGTCATTAATCTCATATCCTAATTTGAGAGTTACAGCTAGAGTCCAGAGAGTTTTGTTGGCTTTATGAGCATTAGTTAGTAAGGTCCTCACTTGAACAAAAAATACAGCTTGTTTGCAGTGACTTTGGTATTTACTACCCCCTATTGCCAGAAATCTACAAGTGGTGCTCGCTGCAGAACCACAAAGGCGGAGCTGCACCAGAAGGTGGAGCTGCACCAGAGTCAGCCCCGCCCATTCTATCAGAGTCAGTCCAATTCCTTCCAGTTGTCAGACTTTATAGCATTCTGGAACCAAAGAGGGTGTTATAGCTAAAAAATGCAGGATTGGGGACGGAGTTGAGAAGTGAATTGAACAGTTTTTGTAAAGGTTCCATATAATTAAAAATCTAACTTTTGGAACTTTTAATCATGTTATATTGTCATTTCCTCATACGAAACATGCCAAAGCCATTTTTGGCCTCATTCATGCAGTTTCTTCCCATCTCAGCTTCAATTTGGTCTCCTCCCCCGAAGTGGGTCTGGTCTTGGTTCTCAAATCTGGATATTCTGTGAATTTTCTGACAAATTATTTCTGAAATGACTTCTACTGAGACACCGCCAGAAAAATCATACATCCCGTCTACAAAGACACACTGAATGGCACAATAACATGCAACACCACACAAGTATTACAAGATGTGGTGGTGTAGTGGTTATGCTGTCAGGTTGACATGCAGTTTTGCGCAGGTTCGCCTCCCAGTAGTGGAAATATTCTATAAGCCCTTTTCCTCATTTCTAGCTACACTTGCCAGTACTATGTTTACAACAATTTATTGGTATGCCGTTTAACATATAATGACTAATGTGTTTTTTTATTTATTCATTCGTTTATTTAGCCAGTGTGAGTCCATTTGTGAGCAGAGTTTCAACTAAAATGCTGTTTAGGAACGACCAAATTCAAATAACTTGTAGAGACATAAATATTTTGCTGAAAATGAACATTACAACTAAAATATGAACAAATTAAATGTTTCAGCTGGCAAAATAGATTGTTGCCGATCCCACCGAGAACCGAACCAGCATCAGCTGAGGGGAAAGCAAAACTTAAGTTAAACAATCTTGCCACTGGACTACCAGAACTCACATAATAAAGTCAAATGTTGTTGTACAGGAGTTTTGTTGGAGCGGCTGTGGGCAGATATTCGCTGAAAGAAACCTTTTCATTTCAGGATATATTCAGACTTTGTCATGTAGCAAGTTATATTTATCTTGTTTAATTGGCGCACAGAACATAGCATTAACGACTGTAAACTAGTAACAGCCGTAATTCATGAGTCAGGTTAGTTTGCGATAAAGTTGAAAAACAAGAACGGAAGTCAGTGGGCTAGGCTGAGTTTGCGTGAATGGGCGGGGCTGACTCTGGTGCAGCTCCACCTTATGGTGCAGCTCCGCCTTTGTAGTTCTGCAGCGAGCACCCTCTCGAAATCTACACACTTTCCCTTTAAGCGCGTTGTCTCTTTAACCCTTTGATGCATGATGGTCACTACAGTGGACAGATACTTAAAATTGTTATTTATTTATTTTTGCTATTAAGCACAGCTGTTGAAGACTTTATTGCATTTGAACCCCTCCATTTGTACTTCAGTAAGTCAAGCCAACATATTTCATGTTCAGATTGCACACTGTACACTGAGGTGGACATGTAATAAATAATTTGTAAATTACATTTTACAAAAAATATGTAAATATGAAATATGTTTCATTCACACCTAAGGATGAATGAAAAAAATTGTTAAAAAAATCATGGTTGAAGATTTCATAATTCATGCATCAAAGGGTTAAGACTGGTCCTGGGTGACATTGGAGTTTACAGCGAGGCCGTAGAAATTCTCTGTCTGGATATTTATTGTGGAGATTAATGGACTAAAATGGGTTGCTGCACCGTGACTGTCTTCTCCTTTTTTTGGAGAGTAAAAACTATATTTTGGTTTTTAAATGCTGCCGCTGCACCGTATTAAGAAATGATATTACTGGTTGGTTCGAAATGGGTTGAAATGTTCACATTTCTTCTTTGCTTTACATGCTGATCACTAAAGCGTGCTTTAATTAATATTGCGTTTTCGTAAAACGTAAGAGCAAACAAGGGGGATTTTAATTGACAAAAATAATAAAATCAGCACATTTCCAAGCCAACTGCGGTTAACATTGGCACGTCGGCTTGAAAAATATCTCCTTTTTGCCGTAAATAACACACATTTCATAGCTGTTGTGGGTTATTTATGTGTTCATCAGTGCTTGAGAACTGTAACTTTGGGGAGCGGGTCGTAATTGTGGGCTTTTAATGCGGTGCTGTCTGTGGCGAGGTGTTGGTAGGGTCTGATCGGAGCTGCAGCCAGAGCGTTTTGCCCGACCAGCAGCTGCTGGGAGCTGGTCCACGGTGAAGCAGCCCACGCAGCCGAACGAGGGCTTCCCGGCTAAGAGCTGACCGCAGCGGCCCCGACGACCGCGGGCCAGCGACCCGAGAAATAACATGGGGAGTCCTGCTGCTGCCTGCTGTTGTTTGTTTTCCGTAGTAAATACCTGAATATGCAGAGACTCAACAGGTCATTCAGTTGTGTGGTATCATTCAGATGATCAAATGAAATGTTGCAACATTAATATCAGTTTACCTGATCTTGATCAATAATCACATTGATGAATTGGTGCATGAATAACTACAAACCCTGCTTCCTGCAGCAGCTTTTTCTGCTCTAGATTTATGATCTGCTATTTGTATATTTCAACGAAAAAGACGGAAATGGCATTAATTATTTAGATTTATTTGTGGATTTTTTTGTCGATGTTAACCCTGTTGTGTCTCAGTTCATGAAGCTGTTTTCAATGTTTCCCGCGATGCGAGCAGCTGATTGTGCAGCAGATGGCCGCGGACATGATCAATTTCGAAGTGCTAGTTCTGGATCAAGAGAAAGCCTGCTGTGCTGTGCCGATGATTTTATTTTGCGAGGATGGATTGAGGAAGGGGGACACACATGCTTAAATATCGACTGTCGGCAATAATCAGATTCATACTCATAAAATACTTGTTAACATGTTTTGTGTGTGTGTGTGTGTGTGTGTGTGTGTGTGTGTGTGTGTGTGTAACTCTGCCCACTAATCCGTTACGTATTTTGTTTCTTGTTGACATAAATACAAAAATTATGCAAAAGAAAAGAAGTGAAATAATGTACACAACTAAAGTGTATGATCCAGTATCGAACCCGCGACCTTCACCATTGCAGGCGAACGCGTTAGTCACTAGACCACCGGCACTAGGTGCTACATCTCCTCGCAAATTCATACATTTAAAACACTATGAGTGCTGGAGGCTTTACAGCAACGTATGTAAAATAGAGCCTTTTTTATTATTATAAACTTGTCGCTTCCGTACAAATGTGAAACAATATATCTGACGGAGATTTCTGCGGAGTTTCTGCACTTTCCTGTCAACAGAAACAGACATGCTGTCTGCCGCTGCCTTCCGCCTCCAGGCTTTTTCAGACTAATAACTGAAAACTAAAGACTGCACACGTTAACTGAACAAAGATTACAGCAATACACCACAACTTTCTCGCTACAAATATCGTCAAAACATATTTATGTGCTCAAACGATCTTAGTTTATCAAATTTTCTCTTAGAACAGCCTGAACAGAGTCCGCCATACTTTCTCTGTTTCTCAGTCCTACATGGACCAATCACATAGCTGTTCTGCATTTCTTCATTTGCATGTAAAGGCCGGATTTGCTCACTAGCTAACTAGTGAGCAGTACAGCGGTCGAACTAGTTAACATGTTACACAGAATGCCAGCCAAGTGTGTATTTATTCAAATTCCACAAATTTACTAGTTTTAGGGGCATTTTTCTGCAGCTAGTTAACTAGTGACAGTGTTTTGTGTTCACTACTTAACATGTAAGGCTCAGTTTGCCCTCTATAAGCTAGTGAGAAAAAATTATAATGCAGATATGCTCACTAGTTAACTAGTGAGTGCTTCCTGTCCCATTACAAGTGAACTAGAAAGGCCAAATATGTCAACTAGTTAACTAGTGAAGGTAAATTTGTCACTAGTTAACTAGTAAGAACACATTTTTACATAACAAGTAAACTAGATTGCTCCAAAAACAGCAACTAGTGTGCGTCTTGTGCGCACTAGTTAACTAGTGAGCATATCTGCACCTCACTAGTTAACTAGTGAGCATATCCGCACCTCACTAGTTAACTAGTGAGCAAATCCGCACCTCACTAGTTAACTAGTGAGCAAATCCGCACCTCACTAGTTAACTAGTGAGCAAATCCGCACCTCACTAGTTAACTAGTGAGCAAATCCGCACTTCACTAGTTAACTAGTGAGCAAATCCGCGCCTCACTAGTTAGCTAGTAAGCAAATCCGCACTTCACTAGTTAACTAGTGAGCATATCTGTGCCTCACTAGTTAACTAGTGAGCAAATCCGCACCCTACTAGTTAACTAGTTGGCGTTTTGGGGCCCACTAGTTAACTAGTGAGCATATCTGCACTTTACAAGTTAACTAGTGATGCTTTTTTGCACCTTACTAGTTAACTAGTGGGTGCTTTAGGGCACACTAGTTAACTAGTGAGCAAATCTGCACCTCACTAGTTAACTAGTGAGCAAATCCGCACATCACTAGTTAACTAGTGAGCATATCTGTGCCTCACTAGTTAACTAGTGAGCAAATCCGCACCCTACTAGTTAACATGTTGACATTTTGGGGCCCACTAGTTAACTAGTGAGCATATCTGCACTTTACAAGTTAACTAGTGATGCTTTTTTGCACCTTACTAGTTAACTAGTGGGCGCTTTAGGGCGCACTAGTTAACTAGTGAGCAAATCTGCACCTCACTAGTTAACTAGTGAGCATATCCGCACCTAACTAGTTAACTTGTGGGCGATTTGGGGCCCACTAGTGAACTAGTGACACTTATTTTGCACCTCACTAGTTAACTAGTGGACATTTGTACCCTCTCTAGTTAACTAGTGAGCAGTTCTGCCTTCACAAGTTTACATGTAAGTGTCACACTGAAGCCACTACTAGTTCACTAGCTGAGGTTCCTCTGGCCAGCATGTTAACTTGTGTGCCGCATGCAAATGTTTGGGGTGGGATTTTACGAAATTCCGCACTGTGATTGGTTGTCATATTTTATTTTGACACAGGGAGCCAATAGAGAGTCTTAATTTGAGAAATTCTCCGCCTCCTAATTAAAATTCTGCGCAACTAGCTAGCTAGTGTGAATGTAGACTTGAACTAGTTTACTAGTATACATTTATGTCCTCACTAGTTAACTAGTTTGGACAATGGATGCATCAACTAGGTAACTAGTGAGCCTGCTGCCATCAACTAGCTAGCTAGTGAGCCATTAATGGTTCACTAGTTAACTAGTGGCACTGACCTACTCCAACTAGTTAACTAGTTAGGAGTTAAGCCTTCACTAGTTAACTAGTGTGCACATTTTGGCCATCAATAGTTAACTAGTGAGACACAAAAAACCTTCAACTAGCTGACTGGTATGCACTTTGGCCTTTACTAGTTAACTAGTGAGCCATTTATGTGACAACTAGTTAACTAGTGAAGCCAAAATGTGTTCACTAGTTAACTAGTGCACATTTATGTCTACCACAAGTTAACTAGTGTGCACATTTTGGCCATCACTAGTTAACTAGTGAGACACAAAAACCTTCAACTAGCTGACTGGTATGCATTTTGGTCTTTACTAGTTAACTAGTGAGCCATTTATGTGTCAACTAGTTAACTAGTGAAGCCAAAATATGTTCACTAATTAACTAGTGCGCATTTATCTCTACCACAAGTTAACTAGTGTGCACATTTTGACCCTCACTAGTTAACTAGTGAGACAAATACCTTCAAGTAGCTGACTGCTATGCATTTCTGCTTTTACTAGTTAACTAGTGAGCAGTTTTTGTGTCAACTAGTTAACTACTGAAGCCTAAATGTGTTCACTAGTTAACTAGTGCGCATTTCTGCTGTCACTAGTTAACTAGTGGGCACATTTTCACCCTCGATATTTAACTAGTTGACACAAACATGTCTAACTAGTTAACTAGTGGACAGAAATGGCTTACATGTTCATGACAATTCTGGCTGATATCCTGATATCAGAATAAATGCTCATTTGGCTTGCCATATTCGTCAGCCTTCATTTGCTTTTATAAAATCCAGCAGGATGTCCACCAGAGGCCAGTCATGAGGTCCAGTCTGGAGCTGACGGCTGCAGACACACTGGTACTGTAGCAGGAGGTGTGTGTGCAGGCTCCGCCTCTCTAAAGGTCACCAAAGGTATGCTAATGGTGTCTAGGATGACATCACCGGGTCCATATAAGAGGCAGCCAGTCAGCTGAAGTCTGAGGATCCAGCAGGCTCTGCGTCTAAATCACTTCCTGTTGCTCCGGGATCAAAGGCACCAACATGCTGTTCTGTCACCCGCAGCCTGAGGCATACCTCCAGCAGTCCAGCAGCTACATCAGGTAAAGATCAGCAGGCTGGATCCAGCTTTTTGATTTGCCTGATGTTCGAAATCCTGAAGAGGACTTTTATTTACTGATAGTCTGTTTTAGTTCAGACAGGCTGGTGGTGCAGCTCACCTTTGTTCCTTTGTTTAGTGGATTAGATCAAACGGGACAATGGCCTCCAGCCTCATTACAGAAACATCATCACTGCTCCGTTTCTACCTGTGAAAGGCTTAATCCACCTTTTAGTTCAGATCCACATCAGGTTACATTTCTTCTTCTGGTGCTTTGTGTCAGAGATGCCTTGGCACCCTTCCTGAAGAGCGAAGAGGCCCGGGTTCTGGCTGAAGGTGGAGCCAAACGCACGCCGTTCCAGTACCTGCTGGGCGCCGCCACGTCTCCAGCTGTCAGGCAGCAGGAGGAGACGCTCACCTACCTGAACCAAGGTGATCCGTCGCCTCTGACTGGACGGCTGGAGCTCGCGTTATCACAGCAGAGACGTTCAGCCTGGTCTGATGTTCTCCATCTAAAACAGACAAACGGGCATCAAGCTCTAAAACAGATCTCGGGCTTTGATCATGAGTTTGATTCTGTAGATGAAAATAGATTTTTATTTGATCAGAGCAACCCGAACCTGGAGACTAAACAAAATCATGATTTAGCTTCATCCAAAGAACTTTGACCTTTTTATTGCTCATTGTTTAATTATAAAGCTTTACTGAGCTAATAAATATTAATTTTGTGTTTTATTTTACACCAGAACAGATAGACGTGCAAGTTAGTTAAGAACTACAGTTTTAGCTTTGTTTGCGTCACTTTACCGGTGCCATAGAAATAAATTATGATGATGATTATTAATAATAATATTATGATATCATTATTGTTGTTATTATTAATATTATTTAATTTTGATGTTTGAATAAAGTCAAGAGAAGCTTTATTCATTCTGACCTTTGAATCAAACTTTGACCATTTGAGCAATAATTTGAGATAAAATTGAACATTTTTTAATGTTTGTTAATCCAGGAACATCAAGCCTCATCAATTCAGTAAAAATGAGCATAAAATCAAATACTTTAATTGAACAGAAGAGTTGTTTACTGATGATGCGTTATTATGCCCGACATGGCGAACAAAACGCTGGAATGAGATTTTCTAGATGACGGGGTTCTAAAGGGGAGGTCTGCACCCCGCTGTGGGACGTTAAAGACCAGATGGGGTCTCTATGTTCAACCTAATTAATGAAGGGACTTCTGAGTGATTGAATGAGGCTTTTATTTTGAAAGTATAAAGCTGACTTTTATTGTTTTAATTGCATGGACTTTTACTGACTTTACCCAGGCTACACGAGCTTCTGCGTGTTTGAATCGTTCGTTCATCTCCTTCTCTAAACCTTCTCCTCTTGCTGTTTTCTCATGATGGAAGTTTAATTCAGCTTTTGTTTATCTGCTCAACTCTGATTTGTTTGGAGTAAAACAAAATGATGAAATGACCACAGGGGAGAGCAGCACAGATTTAGAACAGCTGATTTGAGATGTTTGAAGCATTTCTGATGTTTTCTGTGTGATGGAAACATGCGGGCTGCTCTGATTTCCCAGTTTTCAATTTTAATCAGGATTTTTTAATGTTTTGAAATGTAGGTCAGTCCTACGAAATCCGTATGCTCAACAGAAAGCTAGTGGACTACTCAGGTATGAGCAGCAGATATGTGAAGGTAGGTGTAAGGTTTCTCTGATCTTCTCTCTCTCTCTGGTTGAAAGTCTCTTTTCCTGGTTTGTCGCAGGTTCCTGAATGCCTCGTTTCTCTTCTGTTCTTCTGTCCTGAACATCTGCTGACCTCCTCTCCTCTTCCTCCTGCTTTCCTTTGCTTTACTGGGATTTCTTCATCAGGACTTGGGCGTCTTCCTGTCGGTCCAGGACCGTTGTGAAGATGCCGGGGTCGTGTGGATGAAACCCAGTAGCAGCTTACGGTCTGTTTGCTTCTGTCATTTTCATGTTTAGGCGAGCTTTTCAAATGTTTTAGTTCCTAACGGAGGTCATGACCTCTGAGCTCTGCCCGAGAGCTTCTGGCAGGCTCAGATAGACCAGGTTGTAAAGTCTGAACATCCTAGAGACACCAGAATGTGGCAGATGGCTTTTCTCCAAACACATGACGCCGTGGATCCAGAACCGTTTAGAGTTCTGGTCCTCAGTCATGTGTGAGTAGTTATTTAGGTTTAGAGAGCCTGAAACATGATTTAGTATTTTAGCTGTTGTGTGATGAGACTTCTCTGGTCAGGACTCCCACGTGGTGTCACCGGCTGCAGGTTTCAGTAAAGATCAGGTGTCCGTTTCACCAGAAACAAACCTGCCTTTTCTGGTTCGGTCGATCCTGATTTAGCTTTTATCTTCAAACTTTGATCATGTGTGAAACGTTTTAAAGATGATTCCATAAAGAGAGAAAAGAAGAAGGAGCCTAAATGGTCTTATGGATTCTTTAATGTGGGAATTCTTGGTCAGGATTTCTGGAGCCTTTTCCCACTTTGACCAACAGCCTAACTGTTGATGGTGAGAACAGCTCCGTTCGGACCGTTCCTGCTCTCTGTCCTGAAACCTGGTCCCTCTCCTCAGAGCATCATACGTGTGGTGTTCCATGACCGCCACCTACAGTACGTGGAGCGCCAGCAGCTGGAGGGATGGAGGTGGAACAGACCCGGAGATCGGATCTTGGACATCGGTGAGCAGCACCACACTGACGACACCTTAAACCCCATTCTGACTCAGCCGGTTTATCGTTTGGAGTCAGACTTTACGTGATGAAGCGTGACTAGACCTCATCATTGTAATGAAGTCAATTGGATTAAATAAATTGCTGAAGAGCTATTTATTTCTACTCTCATTACTTTGTGACCAACAGCTGTAATACTCTATTATTATAGAGTATCACCTTGCTTGGTCTTAGGATTCTTTTAATTATTAAGCGATCGTCACACTTCGCTTTGATTCAAGAACCAGTCAGTGTTGCAAACAAATAAGAATTTATTTTACAAATAATTTTAAGCCTTGACAAATGGTTTAACTATTATTTACTGTGAGTGGATGCAAACTAAGAGATGGGTGTCTGGAACTAGGTATGAATATAGTATTTCAGAGTCAAAATCTCCGCATCTCAGAGAGAGGTGAGTTCTGGATAATAAAGAAATTTGGTTTGGATCTGAGCTGTAAGCTGTTCTTCTCAAACTGCATACAGACACTATCTCACTGTGTTCTGCATAACCAAGTGGAGACCATCCACATATAAATATTGGACAATGGGTTTCCATAGGCTCCAATAACACGTTTTTGAAGAAAAATGGGAGGTGGCCACCACCGCCATTTTGACCGTGTCACAGGTTCAGTCAAGCCCAGACAATTCCACCAAAGGGAAGAGAGGTGGAGCTGAGGGTGGGGCTGTACAGCTGGGATCAACTGACGACACCCGGTCGAACTAGCTACAAGCTAACCTGAAGCTAACCCAAAGCTAACGCGGAGGTGGGAGCTAAGCTAACAGAGGTAGCAACCTAGCTACAACCGGAGTTAACTGTGCACAACACCAGAGCTTCTGAGTCAGAGATACGCCGGGCTGACCGCTGGGTAAAACCGGGTGGAAAACATCGGTCTCCCCAGAGCTCCACAAGCCGACAGTGGGAACCCAGCTCCACCAACATGTTATATTTCAACCCATTTTCTTAAGTGCAGCGTTATGTTAAATGCACTGGGTTTTACCCTATTACATTTAAATTTCATGGTTAAACAGTACATGTTAACATCTAAGCTCAGCTCGGCAGTGACCTAAAATACATAAATATAATTTTACTTACCGAAAAAAATGAAGTGGAGACTCATTGGACGCTCTATTAGTGCACACAATGCCACAGCAAGTCATTTTGTCCAACAATTGCACAAATAATATCCAAAAAAGAATACACAAATCCCGGAGCAGTTTCCAGGCCAGACCGAGGCTTTACTGAGGCCTTTCCACGGAGCTAGCTCTGCGGTCACGTGGGTCTGATGCTCTTTAATTATACAGAATTTTAGGCTTTTAATACACTTAAACAGAAGAGTGAGAAAAAAATTCACCCCCCTCAGAGTTGTCATGAGTGTAAAATAGATCATTTAAACCAAAAACATGTTTTGGTACCAGGCTGTAAACATGTTTATTTCTGCTGTGAAATTGGTATTTTTAACATGGGAGTCAATGAGGATTTGCTCGCTTCTGACACCAGCACCTAGTGCATGAGGGTGGACTGGATGAAACCAAGCGTCTCAAAACCACTCTGAAGGAGTGTTGCAAAATCGGCTTTGTTCTGCAGGAAACATCTCTTGTTGTCCTCAGCTTTGCAGGTGCAAAAGCTTAAGGTTTTGACAGTGTGTCAAAATCCTTTGGTAGCTCAGCTAAAGATGGCCAGTCTTAAAGCTCTGCTCTCCAACCCTCGTTCTGTTGGAGGTTCCAACTTGTCTCCGGGTGGAAGCAGAGCGGCTGGTTTTATAGCCTACTGTTTATCTATTACCAAAGTTATCAAGAATACTCAGAACGCACACTGTGATGCAGAGCCGCTGAGTCTGCGAAACAAGGTTAGTTTATGTGTAATGCGTCTTAATTTAGCCTTACTTCTTGTCTGGTGTGAGTGATCTAATCCAGTAAACATACTTAGCATCATTGAACAGATTCGTGAAACATTTCATCATTTATAATTATACATGGCAATATTTAGTGATTGTTAATTGTAAGATCTTCTTTTCTTCAAGGATTATTCTGAAATATAAAATGATTACTTATACTATGAAATCTTCTATTCTTCTGGGAATAAAAGTTTATTTTAGGAGTTATCTTGTGAGGAACCTTGGAAAGGAATGCTGCTGTTCAGCTTTATTATCTGATGAAGCTTCAGCTCAGCTGATGAAGTCGTCTGATTAAAGAGCCTGCGTGTCAGGGTAAAATACAGCAGAACGTGTGTAGCCAGGGTTATTTGCTCTGGCCGTGCATATGAACTGTGGGATCTCAAAATCAGTCCATTTGGTGACGTTACATCATCCAGCGGGTCCAACAGAACCTCTTCAGCAGTGAATCTGGAAGAGTTCTGGTCCGCTCTGTTTGAAGCTTCAGACATTCAGCTCTGCTGTGTTTGGATCATGGTTCTGTTGAATGTCCCGGTTCAGTCCAGACTTACGTTTGGTCTCTGGACTTGATGGGGGAGCCCAAACCATTAGCCTTCCACCTCTCTGCTTTAGGTTTAGGGGTCTTTTCCCTGAGTGGTGACCTCTGACCTTGGGGAGAACCTACTGGGTGGTGAATGGTGGTCTCCAGATAGTTAGACAATGAGCCTTGACCCTTCCTAGTAATGTCTTTACTGTCACCTGGTCCTTCTTGTGTTAACACACACCTGCATGCTCCAGAAAGTCTGCCTTCAGGGTTGGTGCGCTCTACACCGGCCCTCCAGACCAAATCTAAAGTGAGTCAATTGTTGCAGATATCCCACTGTCAGTGGGGATCCTGGAGCCTCGCTCCGACCCTTTGCACCTCAACACTATTGAGTTCGTCTGGGATCCTCTAAAAAACGCCTCGGTCTTCATCCAGGTACTGTCAGGTCCTAGTTGTCTAATCCAGGAGACCCTGTGGTTTGAGTTTTCTATTGTCTCCTCAGGTCAACTGCATCAGCACCGAGTTCACCCCCAGGAAGCACGGTGGTGAGAAAGGAGTCCCCTTTCGTATTCAGGTGGACACGTTCACCACCAACGAACACGGAGAATATGTGGAGCATGTTCATTCCTGCAGCTGCCAGGTCAAGGTGTTTAAGGTAAAACGCTTCCTTCTCCCACCACAAACACTCCCAGGATGCACCCTGACATCCCGATATTCAGCCCAAAGGAGCCGATCGTAAACTGAAGACAGACAAGGAGAAGATCGACAAGAAGTCCCCTCAGGACAGAGAGAAGTATCAGGTCTTCCATGAGACCACCCTGCTGAAGGAGGTGAGACAGGAAAGTGTGTGTTTGCCCTTCGGTAATGCCGGGCGGTAAATTCCTCCGTTACCTGGAGGCTGATGCCGTCGTAAATGTTCAGTTTAAACCCACACTAGGCGTGTTAATCAGTTACCGCACTGCTCCGAGCCCGATGCTCGTCAATGATTGGAGCTTTTTCTGTCTTTGGACCCCGGGTGAATCAGCAAGTGGTGTTCCTGTTAATCTGGTTTGTTGTTTAAAGGAAGCTGAACGTTTCTTAACATTGATGAGGTCAGTAACACCAGCTGTTTGGTTTCCAGTGCTCCCCGTGGCCCGACGCCCTAAACCTCTCCACCCACAGCAGCACCAGCATGCCATCACCAGTTTACCACAGCTCACCAACGCCCTGCTGCTTCCCCGATGGGTAAGTTGGCCCCATCACCTTGGTGCGGCAGAACTCCGTAGGAAAACTCAATCCTGATGTCACTTTTAGTTTGGTGTCTACAACATCAAACAGGTGTGGTCGGCTGCTTTCTGAACTGTGGTGTTTGGTTCCTGGGTCAAAGGTGACCTCCAGCAGCACCAGACCCTTTTCTCATTGCTGCATCAACAAGGATGGTCTTCTTATCACTGTGGAACAAATGTGCTTCAGTGATGTTTTAACTGTTTCTCTGCTCACGATTAAATGGTTCTGCACAAATCTGTTGGTCACCCAGAGCTTCAGGCCAGGTCTGCAGAGGCACCTGAAGCTCTGGAGCTCTGTTACTCTGCAGGTTTCAGGGTTTTCATCCAGTGTCTGATTAGGAATGGAAGTAGCGCCCTCTTCGGACTCGTAACAAGTTTGAGCACTCGTGAAGGACTCTGGTGTGTTTGGGACAGGAATCGCATCACAGCTTCACTCATAGGACCAGGAAACAGCTTCAGACACTGATTTTGGTTCTTCTGGGCAACCGTAGTGATTCATGGAGGATCAAAAGGAGAAACAACTTGAGATATTTGTTACTTATTCACTAAGAATGAAGCACAGGTCTTCCTGTTTCCATGCAGTTTTAATCCAAGCATAGCACAGATTATTAGATCATCAGGTTTGAAACTTAAGTCAAAGAGGAGGGTTCTGTTTCTGGAGGGGAAATCCAAATAAAAGAAGTAAATCATCACCCCAGTCTGTCTCAATCAATCAATCAATCAATCAATCAAATTTTATTTCTAAAGCGCTTTTCAAACAAAGTGTTATTCAAAGTGCTTTACAAAATGACCCCAGATTCCCATAACAGGTTAAAAACATTAACAAACATATGCAATCACACGCACACACACACAGACTCACACACACACACGAGTAAAAATTATATTAGGCTGAGTCCAGATGAGCCAAGTATGGTAACGCAAGTCTCTCTTCCTCATGTTCCCCAAGCAACTGTTGTCCGAGCCAGCAAGCGGAGGTGTTGATGCCTGGCTGCTCTGATGTAAGTAACGGAGAGCGGTGCAGAGTGAAAGTGTTAATCTCGCTCTCTCATTCCCTTTAGGCCATTGTTTGGAGACAGTGGATGCTGTGCAGCTATACTCATTTCAAGGACTCTTCTTCTTTCTGACATGTAGCATCTCCTGCCGTCGTCCTCGCCACAGGACACTCTGCAGTGGCTGCTCCGTCACAGGTTCTCGCCTTTCTCAAGGCTCTTCTCCAGCTTCTCAGGTGAAAATGGCAGCTCTCTGGGAAAACCCCTTCTGCGTTTGTTACTTATCCTCACCAGAAAGACATGGCAGATGAATCAAAGTTGATAAATTGTGATTTGATTGGAGGAAATCAACGCTTTAGGCTGATTAACGTTTCACTGATCACAATAATTAGAACCAATGCCCTTAATGCTGATGTCACAGATTTTTTATTTTATTTTGAGTCACAGAAAACAAAAAGGTTTGGATTTCCTCTTATTACAGCTGTTCTCAGAATGCCAGAGCTTGGCTCATTAAAATTTGAGTTAAATCCTCGAGCATCGGATCAGGATTTACAGTAGAACCGGACATGGGCCAGAACCAGAACCAGACTGTGTTTTTGTTGGTGCTGTAGGGGCTGATCTCCTGAGGATGAGCCGGGAGGATCTGATCCAGATCTGCGGTCCGGCAGATGGGATTCGTCTCTTTAACACGATGAAGGGCAGGTGAGGACCTGGAGGACCCGGTTCAAGCATCAGCTGCTTTGACCCCACCCCCTCCATCATGTGGGCTGAAAGGTCACAAGAATGCATGGTTTTACTGGATTAAACAGAGCAGTATGCTGTGTGTTACAGCATAAACAGGTCTAATCTGAGAGCTCAGATTGACACTCATAAAGGTTTCTGACATCTTCAGTCACAACCCAGACGCTCGGGACAGAAATCTTTATGTTTCAGCTGTGATGGATTACAGGTGCAGTTTGTTCACAAAGTTCATATTTGAATCTGGCTTCCAACTAAGCTCTAATTCATCTCCAGAAGTTTTCAAGCTTGGTTATGAATATAGAAAAAACCAGAAAGATGCAGAGACCTTCTGGAGACTAACCCTGGAGAAAAGATAACTTACCTAACATCATCATTTAGACTCTAATCTTTTATTTTATTCATTAACCAAAATCTGAATCAAATCTTTTGACTAAAATATTTAAAAACACTAGATTTTGATTTATAAATCAGACAAACTGGAAAATTCCGAGTTAAGGAAATGTGTTGGTCCATCCATCCTGGAGGTAGATCCAGGAGGAAAACCCAGACACGCTTTGAGAACAGGTGTGGGACTTGCTTCTGTAACTCAGAGGTAAAGAAGGATCTGCTGATGTTTTCCAGGTCCATCCAGCCTCGTCTGACCATCTACGTTTGTCAGCAGCAGAGCAGAAGCCAAGCCACCAAACCAGGAGGTGGAGATGGTAGGTGCTCAGACTAGTTCTCACAACACTGACATGACCCAGCAAGGCTACTCTGGACAACTCTGGGATTTAAGGCAGTCCTAGAAGATCTCAGACCTTCTGTCCTGCCTTCAGTTTACCACGCGCTCTACCTAGAGGAGCGGACTCTGACCGACCTGTCTGAGAAGGTCGCCATGCTCTTCAACATCACCCCACAACAGATCACACACATCTACAGACAGAAGAGCACCGGGATCCACATCCTGGTCTCTGATCAGGTAACACACACACACGCACACACACACACACACACACACGCACACATTCTGATTGGTGGAAAGTGTTTAAGAAATTGATGATGATGTAATTTTCATTTATTTTACGGTGTTCAGCGCCTTGGGCTGTCTGGATTGCTGGCAGGGAGGAGCTCTATGAATGAATGGATGAATGATGATGATGCTTAGTCCCATGTCTCTGAGCAGGGACGATTAAATTCACCATCATGTCTGATGGACAAACAGGTAAATAAACGATATTTAATCTGATTGGTTTCAGATGGTGCAGAACTTCAGGGAGGAAACTAGTTTCATCATCAGCTCAGTAAGAGGTAACTATGGTTCGTTTGGTGCGTGATGACATAATCCAGACTAGTGACTTCTTATGGGATTATTTCTCTTCAAACAGATGAAAACACTGAAGGTTTTAACATCGTGTTGAAATAACCGGCAGGAACCTGTGTGTGTGTGTTTGTGTGTGTGTGTGTGTGTGTGTGTGTGTGTGTGTGTGTGTGTGTGTGTGTACAGTTTGTAAACAGATCCCTGATAAAACATGTAAATTTCTGCTTTTGGCTCATTTTAGTTGTACTTTTTATTTTAGTTGCTGACTGAAATCCTTTCATATGTAATAATGTGAGTGAGTGAGTGAGTGAGTGAGTGAGTGAGTGAGTGAGTGAGTGAGTGAGTGAGTGAGTGAGTGAGTGAAAATGAGAAAGAAACAAAAGAATTAACCTGTTGGAGCTCCTGATGTTGCTCTTGTTGATATGTAAATGTAATTCGTTCAGGTTCATCTGTATAAATCGTGTGAATTTTACTCTAAATAAAATGTTTCGTGTTTCATTTAGGTCCGTTTTTATTGGTGGGTAGAGAATTCTGTTTGGGTGATGCAACATGAGCAGGTTGTGATGATGTCGTTCTTCACACAAACATGAAGTAGTTATCTGGAACAGTGGTGGTGCAACATGTCTATGCAGCTTACATTCACCCTGTGTGTGTGTGTGTGTGTGTGTGTGTGTGTGTGTTTGGGGGGGGGGGGGGGGATGTCATCTGCATAAAGATGGTAGGAGATTCCTTTGAAGGAGCTCAGGATGTGCTGAAGAGGAAGCAGATAGAGGAGGAAGAGCAGAGGCCCCAGCACAGAACCTTGTGGGACACCATGGGTAAGAGAGGTGGTGGAGGACCTAAACTTGGAGACAGCCACAGAAAAGGAGCGCTCAGAGAGATAAGAGGAGAACCACTCCAGAGCAGTTCCTGATAGGCCTACCCAGTCTCTCAGCCTCTTCAGTAGCAGGTGATGGTCAACAGTGTCAAAGGCTGCAGTCAGGTCCAGCAGGACCAGAACAGAACAGTCCCCTGCATCACTGTGAGTCAGAAGGTCATTAGAGACCCCAAGAAGAGCTGTTTCAGTAGAATGAGCTCTACGAAAACCTGACTGGAAGCTATCATAGATGTTATGTTCATCAAGAGCAGCTGTGAGTTGTTTAGCCACCACCTTTTCCAAGATCTTGGAGATGAACAGAAGTTTAGAGATGGGTCTGAAGCTGCTATGGCGAGAGGGGTCGAGACTCGTTTTTTAAGAAGCAGGTGGATTACAGCATTCTTAAAGTAAGCAGGGACCTGACCAGATACCAGAGAAGCATTAATTATAGAGAGCACGCTGGGGCCGATGGACTGAAAAGCACTTTTAAACAAAGATGAGGATAAGATGTGGAGGGGGCATGCAGAGTTGAGCCCTGCACGGGCCTAAAATCTGAGCCCGTGTCCGGCCCGGCCCGAGGGGGTGGAGCCCCAGCCCGACCCGGTCCGAGAAGGTTTTCAGGATTCTCTGGCCCGACCCGAGCCCGACTTTTTTTTTTAACCTTTCATGATGTTTTAGTGTGATAGGATGCTCAGCATTCTGATTTTCTGTGAGAAGCGTTCTGCAGTAAAAAAAAAAAAACAAAGAAAGAAAAACAGCATCAGTGCAGCTTTTTTTTCTAACAGAGCATATTTTCCGAGCGGCAGGTGAAATTTACGAACACTATATTAATTGGATGCGTTTGTAAATTTAATCTGCCGCTCTGAAAATGCGCTCTCCAGTTAGAACAAAACAGCAATGAATGCTGTATTTTTTAACTGCAGAGCAAATTTACTCACAGAAAAATAGAATGCTGCCGTTTTCATGAGAATAAACGAATGTTTTCTGACATCAAAGTGGACATAAAATGGCATATTAGAACAGGGGCACATGTTTCAATCAGCAGTTTGAGAATTCGTTTATAGGCGCGTTTATAAACCACACACACCTTAACTGAGCTAACGGTGCGTGGGAAGCAGGCAGGTGCTGCTGCGTTTAAGTGTTTCAGTTTTTTTTTTATGAATTCGATTAAAAATGAAGGCGCCCGGCCCGGCCCGTGTCCGAGGTAATTACACAGTCGTTGGCCCGAAGCCCTAGGCACGCGGGTCGGCCCGGCCCGCGTGCCTAGGGCTTCAGTGCAGGGCTCTAATGCAGAGGTCTTCATAGAGTTAGCTAGTTTGGTTAACTCAGTCAAAGAAACAGGAGCAAAGCTATCTAGGATGATGGGCCTGGTTGGAGTCGGGAGAGGCAGCGACAAGGCTGAAGGAGAGATGCTAGATCTAACCTTATTGACTTTGTCCACAAAGAAAGACAGACAGTTCTCACAGTCTGTAACAGAGTGGATGGAGGCTGTAGGAGAGGCAGGAGAGACGATGCTGTTGATGGTGATAGAGACATAAACTATGCCGGATGTTACAGCCCAAACCGGACACCAGTACAATCCTGATGCCTACTGTGATAGGGCTTGGGATCACACGTGATTATGTGTTGCATTATGGGATGTGTCAGATCAGAGGCACATACCTACCCACTTTCTGTCACGGAGCTGGTATGGAAACAAAACTACGCTTGGATGAGCTGACTGAACCACGCTGTACAGAGCTGTTTCAGTCATAGGCGTTTTTAGCCTATGACTCAAAAATGGTTTGATCTTGCTCACCTTTCCTGGCTCTGAGCCTTCCTGAGTGGCTGATATGCTGCAGTCAGGGTGACCGAGCTTCCTGCTTTCTGTGGGACAGTCCCGAACTTCCACTATGTTTCACTGGTCCTGCTGATGGAGACACCGTCCGGCATGTTTGACTCGTGGGAGATGGAAATGCTGTTACAGTACAGACTGAAAGCTGTTCAGAGAGAGTCTGTGATGGGTCAGCAGGTTCCTCAGTAATTAGACAGGTAAGATGCCAAAATAAGAGTCTAACACAGACAAGGTGTTTGTCTTGTTTCATACAAGCCAAACCCTGTTGAAGAACATGAAAGAACAGTTGAAATAATTAAATTAAAGCCTTGCTTATTTATTATGAGACTTATGAGAAAAAATTCAGAACATTAGGTTCAAATCTAACTTTTTTCAGAGATTAAAGTCAGTGTTTTTGATTTTCTCTCCCCTAAATATCTACTGTAAGAGATTGGTTTTGTTTTTGTTAGTTTTTAAAATGAAGAATCTGCTCATATTTTAAAACTACAACACCTGGACCAGTGGTTCCCAACCTGGGGTCCATGATCCACCAAGGGGCTTCCCACAACATTTGTGGGGATTTCAGCACATACAAGTGATTTTTGTCTTGAGGGGCGCTATACAAAGGATAACTTCTTTTTCCTCCTCCTCTTCTTTTCTCCATCTACAACATGTTTGTGCTGAGGTTGCGAGGTTACCACACAGCCAAGGGATCCTCAAGGACAGAAGATTGGGAGGCACTGACCTGGACCAGATTCTGCTACAGCGATAGCAGAATCCATTCAACATAAAGATTGTGATGTGTAAACTCGTAATTTGATTAGTGAAAACAATGTTTTTGTTTTCTTTCATGAATGTGAGAATAAAACTGAGTTAAAATGTTGAAGTGTATCTTGCCTGACCGGGCAGCTCTCTGGGTAATCAGCCCCCCTAAACCGCTGACGCTAGAATCGCCCCTGGACTGAATAGTGCTCATGGAAAACTCACTAGCTATATAGATGGTCTTATGAGTGTAAAGAAATCAAGAAAACAAACAGACGTTGCAGTGAAGAAGCAGAATTGGGAGAAAGTGTTAAACAACATGTTAAAACCCCTAAAAGGAAGCAGAGTACACAGGGGTACGTTAAATAGGAATGCCAGGGACCGGTAAGAGGATAAAATCAGCATTATGAATGGTTTGGATCCATATGAAAGACCCAAGACTGGAGCACCGAGGACAGCTTGTTGCTGCAGCAGCTCTACGTAATGAGCATTTTCGGCCAGCTTGGTGGTATGAGTGGATGTAAACATCCAGATGAGAGGTAAATGTGTCACTTGTTGATTTTTCTAGTAAAACAATCCCAACTGTCATCCCACAGACGTGTAGCAGGAGAACCTGTGTTGTGTTTCAGCCTTCTGCCAGGTGTGGGTAGCCTACGAGGGCACTGTGTGTGCATGTCGCCACTGAAGGAAATAAATGGTGTATAAAGAAAAGGTATGCCATCTGTAACTTTACAGGATAAAATACTCAAGTTCAGAAGGTGATGTTTGGCTGCTTACAGCTGCGATCCAAGTGAGCAGACAAGACTTTGTTGTGCTAGATATTGGTCTCTGTGGTAATGCCCCAAGCAGGAAAACAGTGAAAAGTTGGCCCATTTTCCACCTTTTTGCCGGGTGATCACATGTTGCACCCCACAACACAGCAACGATTTAGCATGGTTGCATAATATAACCGATCAAATTAATAAAAGATGAAACAAAACTGCAAGACCGATACTGAGCGTGCTGTTGTCTGGAGTAACAAGCAACAAGTAAGGATTCGGAGGCCGCCAACATGGAGGCAACGAATATAAGCTCAGAGGCTTATAGTAATAAAGTTGGTTGTGTTCTGTTGAAAGAGGTGAAACTCAATCTTCTTTACGTGGATGCGAGTCAGAGCCTTACAGGTCGTTTCAAGTGGGTCCTGCAGTTTAGCTATAGCTAGCCTAGTCTGAGTAGACCAGTCCCAATATGGTCCAGATGAAATAAAAATACTAAAACTGCCTTTTACTAAACTTTCACAAATCACAGTTTTACAGATTTGGTAGAGGTGGAGAACGCTTAGGGAGCATTAGGGATGCTTTAGCCAGGACGAGGTCAGGACCCAAGATGCAGAAACCTAGAATGACACAAGGCAGGAGCGTAGTAAAACGTAAAATCCTTTTATTACGAGTCAATGTCCAAAACTCCAAAAAATCCAAGAAGGGGCAGAAAGCCAAGCCTAAAGTCAGTCACCCCACTGACAAAAACAAAAAGCCCTTTGATGAGGAAAAACTTAGTCTCACGAGGAGGAACAGAACAACACAGACAACAACAATGGACCGACAAACATTGAGACACAGACAGGGTTATATACACAGGGACTGGGTGATTAAGAGATGAGGAGCAGGTGTGTGGGGAATAGGGCACAGGTGAAACAAATGAACTGAGGGAAGAAGCAGAAATTAGCAGGGGAGAAAACTATATCTTAAACCTGTAAACCAAAGCTACTAAAACAACCCAAACTAAACTTAAACACTGTAGAACAAAGACACGGGGGAATCTAAAAATAAGTAAACAAATGATCTGAGTGGGCAGCGAGAACTGAGGAGAGACTAGGAGAACATGAGGAAACCTGGAGGAGCTGGGGACTAAAAGGGCTGGGGACAACAAGGAGCACAGTACCTGAGGGGATACCTGGAGGGAGAACAGGAGGGGGCTGGGGACCAAAGGGACACAGAATCTGAGGGGACACCTAGAGGGAACCTGGAGGGGGCTGGAGAACACAGGGACACAGAACATGACAGCATTAGGGATACTTTAGGGATGCATTAGGGATAATTTAGGGATGCTTAGGGAGCGGAAACCTTGGGTGGAATTGCCCTTTCCTACACAGGAACCAACTTCAGCTTCGTAAATGTTCTTCCTCTTCACAGCAGACATCTTGCATGGGTCTCCATTTGCCCCCAGTGTATTAATGAGGATGGTGATTACCCAACAACAAAAAAAATCCACCTTTTTATTATGCTTCTTCACAAAATCAGACATATGGTCTGGCATGACAATTAAACTATCAATATAATTAACAGGTAGGCAAGAAACGTCCCACGTGATCTGCTTTCAACAGGCTGTTGCAACTAAAGGCTGTACAAAGAACAGGCATAGCTGATTCATCTGCGTTGACTCCAGTCCTCCAAACCCTCAGCTTTCTCCGTGTGGTTCGATGACGTCACTTTCATGAAGCACATTTGTAGTCCTGGACTTATTTTCACTTACTTTCAAAATGCGTGTTTAAATTCACAGACATCAAATGTAAAATGCATGGAACATAACAAGCGGAATTAGAAAATAGTGTTTTTAGCTGTAGCGTCATGAATGTCCTGTTCTTGACCTAAAGGTCATGATCTGCTGTGTCTGCTCGAGCAGAGACAAAGTCTCTCGACAGCCTAATCTGCATGAGATAGTGGCCAAGGTCTTTCATGCACTCTGCTCATCCGAACTGCTTCACCTCTGTTACCAAGACGAAGACGAACACTATTTTGATAAATACATAATCAACAACTTTGTTATTTACTAATAATAATGTGAGCCCAATGTTCAATCAATCTGTGAAACGACAATGTTATTACTTGATATTATAATCTTGGACATTTGCGCTAGACACGTGATGACACAGAGTAATGCTAAAGCCACACGACACATTTCCTTTTGTCTGATCCAATCAGAACCTTCGTTTCTGGGGCTAGGCGTGGTTTTCTGTGGTGTTTGTATAAACCTTCTTTTGCATGTCAAATTATGATTCGCCAGTAAACCAAAATATGACAATTATAAAAACTATCCCACGCCACCTTTTCGTTAGTTCTAAGCGTTCTAGAGAAGTCTCGGACAGGCCATCCGGATTCATCTTCAGCCATAAAGAACCTCGACAAGCTGGATAAAATCTGTTGCAAGTTACACCTGACCGCAATGGTTCCTTCAGAATAAAAGCTGAACCTCACGACCCCTTCAGGGTCTCGGAGACACCAGTGATAACCTGTCGTGACCTGGAAGCATTCCCAGACTAGTTTGGTCGGCACTGCTGCTTTTCTATCGGCTTCGGTTCCAAGGAGGGTCCTTGAGGACCTTGGCATTCTGGATCTAACGGAGGCTTCCCCTGGGGTACGTAGACCGACAGATGGCGTTTCATGTGTGTTATAAATCTCCAACTAAAGTTTAGAGAGAAACATTCACTCCCACTCATGACTAACCGCTTCTCCGGATCCACTGGTTCTGAATAACATTCCACACACACACTCCATCATTCATCACTTCTCACTCCACCTTAGTTCCGTCAGTACACAGAGTGTTTAAGTTAGTTTTGTTTAAATTGTGTAGAAATAAATTTCTTAACTATTTTAAACCTGACTCTCTCTCTTTCCTCGGAGTTTATACGAAGTGTGGCTTAATCCCTGCAATAAAAAGTTCTGATCTTCTGGTTAAAATAGTCAAAGATCCATCAGATTGATATTTCATATTTCTATGGAATCTCACATTTTATGGTTCATAAGTAAGATGTAAATGACTCATTCTTTACATATTGGCTAGCCCTAAGCCATTTATTTGTATATTGTGACATTTCATGTTGATTCTGAGTCATTTTAATTGATAAAACACTCAAAATTCATCAAAAATTGATGTGTTTGGTGGGAGACGGGACGATCACGTCATCTGCCACTAGAGAGAGCAGTTGACCTCCATTTAAGTCTAGAAAGGGGAGTGACACCAGTCAGCTCCAACAGGGGAGCGCTGATTCCTCTCTTTCACCCAAAGGCTGTAATCTAGAGCCCTGCACTGAAGCCATAGGCCCTCGGGTCGGCCCGGCCCGACGGCCCTCGGGCCGGGCTTCGGGCCAATGACTGTGCAATTACCTCGGACACGGGCCGGGCTGGGCGCCTTTATTTTTAATCGAATTCATAAAAAAATTTGAAACACTAAATCACTCAAGAAAAGATTCCCATCTGAACATCTGAGCTGGACACTGCTCAGCGCAGCTCGCTGTCAGTGCGTACATAAGGTACACAGCGAGCTGAAGTTGTGGAGAGGGGCTTGGAGCACGTCGCAGAACCAGAGCGCATGCGGGAAGATTCTTCCGACTGAAGCGAGTGTTTTCCAAACCCTGTCTTTCAGAGAGACTTGTCACTTAGAAAATGTTCCCTGATTATGAAACTTTGGCTGAATAGTGCTTGTTCCTGTCTCCAATGTGGCGTCTGAGGAGAATCCCAGAATCTCACATCCTCGTCAGCTCAGAATGCGCCGATATGATTACGCACAAGCGTGACACGTCAGCCCGGTCTCACAGTAAGACCAGGTTGGAACTGTTCAGGTTTACGCAGACAATCTTTACATTTAGAATTGGCATACAGATGTAAAATTAATGCAGTAAAATATAAAGCATTTTATTTAAATATCCAGTCATTATTTTACAAGCACAGAGAGCCGCATCAGATGCGTCTCTCGTCTCCGCACGGTTAGTTACCCTCGCGGTCTATCACTGGCAAATCAAAAGTGAGACGGATGACACAACCGCCCCCTGTACTTGCTTGTTACCACATTCCACCCGGCCACGATAAAAAACCGGCCATTCACCTCCGCCGACTCCGGCCAAAATATGATACCCGGCAGTTAATTAAATACAGGCTAATATTAGAGGATTTACGGTATGTATTTCAGGTCACTGCCGAGCTGAGCTTAGATTTTAACATGTACTGTTTAACCATGAAATTTAAATGTAATAGGGTAAACCCAGTGCATTTAACATAATGCTGCACTTTAGAAAATGTGTTGAAATATAACATGTTGGTGGAGCTGGGTTCCCACTATCGGCTTGTGGAGATCTTCTCCCCTCCCCGCAGCTCGGCGCATCTCTGTCTGATCGTGGCTTCTGTCTGCTGCCGGCTTGTGGTTCTCCCCTCCCCGCTGCTCGGCGCATCTCTGTCTGATTGCGGCTTCTGTCAGCTGCCGGCTTTCAGCAGCTTTCGGGAGACCTCTGTGTTCCACCCGGTTTTACCCAGCGGTCAGCCCGGCGTATCTCTGACTCAGAAGCTCTGGTGTTGTGCACAGTTAACTCCGGTTGTAGCTAGGTTGCTACCTCCGTTAGCTTAGCTCCCACCTCCGCGTTAGCTTCGAGTTAGCTTGTAGCTAATTCGACCGGGTGTCATCAGTTGATCCCAGCCTTACAGCCCCACCCTCAGCTCCACCTCTCTTCCCTTTTGTGGAATTGTCTGGGCTTGACGGAACCTGTGACACGGTCAAAATGGCGGTGGTGGCCACCTCCCATTTTTCTTCAAAAATGTGTTATTGGAGTCTATGGAAATGAATTGTCCAGTATATTTGTCGATGGTCAAACTCACCCGCTCAAATCCCACCCACCGCAGACTTAGGAGGAACCATATGCTAACCCCCCCCCCCCCCCCCCCCCCCCCCCGCTTCACTTTGTTCAAAGGATTTTGAACGGCTCTTTGAGGTAAAAGACCGACTAATGAACGGCTTCCGTGAAAGAACAATAAAACCCATCACTATTTGTGACGCAAACGAAAGGCGTGTCTTTTCTTTAGGTTTCGTTTTCTCGGAGTTTCTCAGTTGCCCTGCCGCAGCTGCTCATCTGCTGTTGTTCCTGCAGAAAAGAAGGAGCTCTGATTTACTTCTTCAGCGTCGGAAGACCCAGCACCTCCTCCACCTGTCCACATATGCAGACCGCTGTAAGCACGTGAGTACTTCTGGCTTGTCTGGATGTGAAGGAATAAAACAGTCTTCTGCTAGATACAATAAAGTATCACAAAAAGCTGCAGAATAAACAGGCCTAAAGTTCAGATTACATCTTTGCTCACAAACATCGGATTTTTAACCTGCAACGTGTTTACAGATTAGAACTTCCTGTTTTATCTCCATGGGCTTCTGTTTGAAAAAGAAAGAAAGACAGCAACTAATTCACCCATTGGCCCAAATAAGAGGTATATTTGTTTAGTGATGGTAGAAGAGCAGTTATTTAGTAAAAAGACCAATCTGCACAGCTTCCTGCTTTGTGAGCCCCTAGCTGCTGCTATTACTGTGCTACTACCAAATCCAGCTGTGGGTGATTGGGAGTGGCTGCAACATTTCTCCAGGACAGACAGCCGTGCATGTAGTTAGACACCATTATATGTCAACTGTAAACTCAAGCACCCGTCAGACTTGATCCACAGAATTTCTGCTTCAGAGCTCATTTGTGTCAAATGTACTTTCTTCTTCACTGCTCTAAAACAAGAACATTACTTATACAATATTGTTAGGGCCAACAAGGCAGAAGTTCCTTCATGAAGCCGCGAATCACTTCCTGAACTAGAGGAAGTACTCATGACTGTTACAGGAACCACCAGAAGATGCTGCAGGCTCCTGTAAAGCTACATAAAGTTCATTGTTTTCATAGATGTAGCAGACAAATGTTGCTGAAGGGTGCTCTCTGCTTTTTCTACATCATTCTATTGCAGGTGCTATAAAACTGAGGTGAATACTAAAGGGGTGGAGCTTGAAACGAGCACCAGCTTTCATGGATGCTCTGAAAAATATCAGGTAAAACCAAAAAGAATGCTTTTTTGTTTCTGGCTGAAATGCTTTGTCTGTATTGTTCAAGCTCACTTTAAATGGTTTTTGTACAACTAGTGATCTACATTGAAGTGGAGAACTAAAGATAGTATGGCAGACCAAGGAGACATAAAAGTAAGTTGCCTGTCATTATTATAATTTTATTAATTAATATTATTGGCATTGAGTTACCATGGTGACAAATTGGTCTAAAACATACCAAATAATTCTCCTTAAAGCTTGGTGCTGCATGGCATCAGACTGTTTAACCCTGTTTAAACTTTTAACAACTCAGAAATCATGAGACTAACAGAGCAGCTGCTGGACAACTTGTACTGTTTTTTTTTATAAAGACAAAGTTTTAGAATATTGACATTTTAGTCCACTTTCACATTTGCTCCTGTAGAAACAGCACATCTTTCACGAGCAGACAGAGATGTCTCGACTTCATAAAACGTTGCCATGGCTGTGATTGCCCTGATAAAATACCGTGCCTTGCCTAAAAAATTCACCACCCCATTGGTGATTAGTGGTTTTCTTATGGCTACAACTGTTTAGTGCCAGCCCTTTGAGTTTCCTCCACACGTGTGAGTAGAAATGCTCCTAGCTTCATTATCAAAACGCTCTGAGTTCTACTGTTTTTATTCCATTCGATTTCACTGGAAGCTTGTTTTTGCCAGTGTCGCGAGCGTGTCCTATTTATCAGTTCCGTTAGAACCTGGTTCCGTTAGAACCTAAGACTGCGCTGTGTTCTATTTCGTCTAGTCTTAGCCCTTAAGCTAGCTGCTATTGGAAGGATGATCTCCGCATCAGCCAATCATGAAGAGCTTAAATGTACGCCCACCAATAGTGGGCCCCCTCATGGTATATAACCGCAGTGACCCCACTGCTCACCTCCTTTTTCTCTTCATGCCAAGCTTGAGAGCTTTATTAAAGAGCAAATATTATCTCAAAAGAGCAAATTATCCGAAGACGACTTACCAGCCATGTCCAGCGACACCAGACCCTGCCCGACCTGCCAGACGGGCTCCATTTCCAGCGGCGACCTGCACGCTAAGTGTGAGGTCTGTCTCGGGGCTCACCACGCTGGCCTGGCCTTGACCCCGCAGGCCTCGTGCCCGTTCTGTGCCGCTCTGCCCGTGGCGGAGAAGATTCGCCGGGTCGAGTACTTCACTCCCGCCGCCGACGAAGAATTTCCGGTGGCTGACTCCTACCCGCTGGACAAGGCTTTGGTTTTCTTCGACGCCGGTCAGGAGCCGGCTGGCTTCAACCGGCTGGATGACGTCACTGACAGCGAAAACTACGATGAGGCGGCGTCCCTCCTAGACATAACGGAGGTCGACGAGCTTCGCTCAGCGGGTCCTTCTGCCCCAATGGCTTCTCGCTCCTCCCTGCCAGCAGTAAGAGCACTGCTCCAGGAGCTGCCCGCCATCATTTCTGCGTCAGCAGCCCGCAAGGGGCTAGCTGTGCCAGAACCGGCCCTGCCTGAAGCGGATGATTTGGCGGGAATTTTCGGGGCAACTCAGACACGCTGTCCAGACCCTGTCTGGCCGCGCTTCCCCGCTGCTATGAGCTGCTGGTCTGCCGCCTTCTCCGAGCCTGCCAAGCTCAAGGCGCCAGTCTCCACATATGCGCCCATCACCAAGGTCGAGGGGTTTTCCGACCAAGGCTGGCCGTCCGTTCCTCCACTAGAGCCGGATTTGGCCTCGCTGTTCGGCGCCAAGAACCACCTCGCTGGCCCGCGAGCTGTTCCCGCTTCAAAACATGACCAGCTGCTGAAGCGGCTCACCGACCGCGCACATCAGTGTGCCTTTCAGACCGGCGCTGCAGGGAATAACATCGCCCTTCTTGCCTTCGGCGTCTCCAAGATGATGGAGGAGCTGGAAGCTCCCGAGGAGTCGAAAGCCGTCATAACTAAGACTGCTGATGCCATCCTCAATCTGTGTGCTGCTGTGCTCACCGGTTCTGCTCGCATCGCTGCCTGGCAGACCCTCATCCAGCGAGCGATCTGGCTGAAGGCCCTGCCCTCCATTCTGGAACATCTGCAAAGGGAGATGCTGGATGGCCCCATCACCACCAATGTTCTGTTTGGTCCCCATCTTAGGGGCGTCATTGAGAGGGCTCAGAAGACGGCCGAACTATCGGCTACGGTGCGAGACCTGGTTCACCCTCGGTCAGCCTCGCACTCCGGCCGTTCAGCCAGAGGATGGGACGAACGGCGCGGAAGCTTCAGACGTCCAGCTGCACCGCCCGCTCCACGGAGCCGGCCTCCCGCTTCGGCTCCACATCAGCGGGACCAGCGAGATGGCGGACAACGGTTCCGGCGGGGCCAGCAGACGCCGTCTTGGCAGTCCCAGGTGCAGGAGCCTCGCCGAAAGCAGCCACGGAAGTGACTCTTTGGGGGGAATGTGTGTGTACATGATTGTTCTGATGTTGTTGGTTTTGAAATAAAACCCAAAAAACGTCACTCAAAGAGCACAATCCTACAGTCCTCCGCAGAATCCTCTGCCGAGTTCTCACACATGTTCCCCACACCAAGCACTGCTGCACGCACACATGTTCCTGCAGGTAGTCATAATACACGGCCAGCCGTAAGGGTGCGCTCCATTTGCGCTCTGGCCCCAGCATCCGGCCAGGCCCAACTCGTCCCGCTCTCCCCACGCCGTTGGGTGGGACGGGATGTCATGTCGCTGTCTCGACCACGCGCGGCGGCACAGTGCGCGGCTCCATCCGCTAGCACTCTGTCGCCCCCGTGCACAGGCCCGGCTCCCACTCGTCCTTCACTCTCGAACTCCACGCTCCGCGGTGTGGACCAGCCTGTTCCAGCTGTTTCTCACTTGCCCTTTCGAGCGCAGCCCTCCATGGGTCGCCCCCAGTTCTCTGGTACGGGCGATGGCGGTAAGGGCGCATGCACAACCCTCAGACGTTGTTCACGTGACCGCGCACACGCGTCCACTGTCGGAACGCGCGCACGAGTGGCGCCGCCTTTGCATCATGAGCAAATGGATTTCGGACACCATTCATTGCGGTCACACACTTCATTTTCAGGCCACTCCACCTCCCTTCAACGGGATCGTGGAGACGACGTTCACATCGCAAGTACAGTCTCAGGCGCTAGAGCTGGAGCTGCGGGATCTTCTGTCCAAAGACGCTATTTCCCGAGTCCCTCGCGGACAAGAACTCTCGGGTTTCTACTCCCGCTACTTCGTAGTACCGAAGAAGTCGGGAGGAATGAGGCCGATTCTCGACCTGTCCCTGTTCAACTGCTCCATAGCAGTAATGCATTTCCGCATGTTAACGATGAGACAAGTCCTGGAATATGTGCGCCCCGGGGATTGGTTCACGTCAATCGACCTGAAAGACGCATACTTCCACATACCAGTAGTTCCAAACCACCGGAAGTTTCTGCGTTTTTCGTTCAAGGGAGTTCAATATCAGTTCAATCGCCTCCCTTTCGGCTACTCGCTAGCCCCGCGCACTTTCTCCAAATGTCTGGAGACCGCGCTGCAGCCACTGCGCACGGAGGGAATAAGGGTCTTATTTTACCTGGACGATCTTCTCCTGTGCGCTCGGTCCGAGGACGAGGCGTCACAGCAAACCAGGAGGTTGACAGAGCATCTGTCGACCCTAGGGTTTTCTATAAACTGGGAAAAGAGCTCCATCCTTCCATCCCAGTCGATTGTGTATCTCGGGGTGGAGTTGGACGCCTCCCTAATGAGAGCACGTTTGTCGCCTGCAAGAGCGGCAGATCTCTCCACGGTGATCTCCCGTGTTCAACCCCGCAAGATCGTGAGAGCCCGGTTAGTCATGAAACTCCTGGGCATGATGTCCGCAGCCCATTCAGTAGTGCCGCTAGGTTTGCTGCGCACGAGGCGCTTGCAACGCTGGTTCGTCCGCCTCCGGGTACACCCAATACGTCAGAAGAGACGTATGTTGAGGATTCCCCCTTCAGTGGGCGGGGACCTCGCTCACTGGGGGAACCCCTGCATCCTCTCACGCGGGGTTCCCATCTGACGTCCTGCGTCACACGTATCTGTGTTTACGGATGCGTCACTGTCGGGGTGGGGGGGGCACGTGCTTGTCCCATACGGTGGCAGATCGCTGGCCCTCCCACACGCACGAGCACATAAATGTGTTGGAGCTTATGACAGTGAGGAATGTGATCAGACACTTCGCTGCCCTTCTCGAGGGCCGTCATGTCGAAGTTCACACAGACAACCGGGTAGCGGCAGCCTACATAAATCGCCAAGGGGGAGTTCGATCCCTCCCACTGTTGCGTGTCGCCACAGATTTACTGTGTTGGACACATGTCCACCTGCTGTCCATCAGAGCCATCTACATTCCGGGGGTACTGAATGTAGCGGCAGACATCCTGTCGAGAGGGGGACCCCGCGACTCCGACTGGCGTCTACATCCTGCACTGATATCACAGATCTGGATCAGGTTCGGGGAACCGTCTGTGGATCTGTTCGCGGCTCGCGAAAACGCTCAGTGTCGCCTGTGGTTTTCCCTGAGTCCCCGGGACGGACCCCCGCTCGGGGCGGACGCCTTCTCACACCAGCCCTGGCCTCGAACGCTCCTTTACGCGTTTCCACCAGTCCCTCTGATTCCCCGTTTCCTGGACCGAATTCGGTCGGAACAGCTCTCGGTGATTCTGGTGGCTCCCAGGCGCGTGTCCGCGTCATGGTTTCCGGACCTGCAAGCGCTAGTGTCCGGCTCCCCGTGGAGGCTCCCGTGGAGAGCGGACGCCCTTCTCCAGGCGGATGGGATAATCAAACATCCTCCGGAAATAGGCCAACGGCTGTGGGTCTGGCCGCTGAGCGGTCACGCTTAGAGGCTTCTGGGCTGCCGCATGATGTGGTGGCCACGATTCAGAGTGCGCGGGCGCCCTCTACCATTGCCTCTTACGCTGCTAAATGGGCAGCTTTCCAGAACTGGTGCGCAGAACGGAATGTTCAAGCGCTCTCCTGCCAGCTGGCGGATGTCCTATCGTTTTTGCAGATACTGATGGACAGGGTCCTCGCATTCAGCACTGTTAAGACATATGCTGCAGCTATCTCATCATGTCATCAGGGTTTTGGAAATAGATCTGTTTTCAATCATCCCCTCACAAAACGTTTTCTAAAAGGTGTCAGAAGGAACAGACCTGTGTCCCGCCCGCTTTTTCCCCAATGGGATCTAACGGTGGTTCTGCACGGCTTATCTGAAGCTCCATTTGAACCCTTGGACCAGGTCTCACTCAAGTTCCTGTCGCTTAAAACTGCATTGCTGCTAGCGCTAGCATCAGTTAAGAGAGTGAGTGACCTAACCGCCCTCTCAGTGGCTCCCGCATGCCTCAGGATCCGGGAGGATGGCGGGTCTGCTGTTTTATGCCCCAACCCAGCCTTTGTGCCCAAAAGCATTAATGCTTCCTTCAAATCCAGGTCAATTTCATTGGCTGGACTTTTTCCTCCTCCCCATAATTCTGAGGAGTAGGCGGCTTCTCACCTTCTCTGCCCGGTGCGCGCGCTTGTACGGTATGTGTCACGCACTTCGGAGATTCGTCGCTCACAAAACCTGTTTGTGCACTACAGGGAGTCTTCCCTTGGTCAGGCGCTGTCGGCCCAGCGCCTTTCACGCTGGCTGTGTGACGCCATTTCCCTCGCTTACACATCATCAGGGCGGGATCCCCCTGAGGCACTCAGGGCTCACTCAGCCAGAGGGATTTCCTCTTCGATGGCGCTCCTCAGTGGTGTGTCAATGGAAGACATTTGTCAGGCTGCTTCATGGGCTTCACCCTGTTCCTTTACTCGTTATTATTTACGAGATGTGTCTTCTGGATCCATCACTCGTTCAGTGCTTGGACCCCAGCAGGCTGAATGAATTCTTATGGCACCTCATTGGCCTTGCTGAGATGGATTTTATCCTCTTGTGGATGATGTTTTTTTAGTGGGGGCCCCTCTCTTATGTGCCTGCCTCAGTCTTTAGGCCTGGTCTGAGGCTGAACGTCCCCCACTAGAGGAGATTTGATTGGGTGTGTCCATTGGTTGTGTTAACCAGTGGGGCGTAAACCCATCCAGCTGCGCTTTATTCCAATAGCAGCTAGCTTAAGGGCTAAGACTAGACGAAATAGAACGTTGGTTACGTATTGTAACCCCAGATTCTATGAGTCTAGTCGCAGCCCTTAAGCCACTGGCCCCACTGGTTATGATGGGAATAAGAGCCATTGGAGGTGAGCAGTGGGGTCACTGCGGTTATATACCATGAGGGGGCCCACTATTGGTGGGCGTACATTTAAGCTCTTCATGATTGGCTGATGCGGAGATCATCCTTCCAATAGCAGCTAGCTTAAGGGCTGCGACTAGACTCATAGAATCTGGGGTTACAATACGTAACCAACGTTCTCAGGGTCCGTGGGGCGTCGGTGAGTTTTATTGTATTAGACCCTGGTTTGGACTCCCTAATTAGAATCAGTTTCCTATTTTAAGGTGAAATGATATGCCGTACTTTTTCTTTTGTGATAGCACACTTTCTTTTTAGTTTCTCCCGTTATTTAGTGGTTCTAAAAACTAGGGCAAAGTTCAGAAGCAGGCCATCCTTCTGACAATTCTTTGTGTCATATTAGAATTAATTTGCACCTCTGTCAGCTTTTGTGGGCTGTGGTAACTAGAAAATGATTCTTGTTAGTTGATCAGACTAACATAGATTTATCAATTAATCTAATTAATCCAACCTTCCCACGCTGGCGGAGACTTTTTCACACTTGCAAACAGAGCCTATTTTAACCTACTAATGTTTTGGCTTATAAATCCTTAGGATGTCTCGTTACTCACGGGAGGAGAAGACTAGCTTCTTCACCTAAGGTTTCTTTTTCTGAATCTGTCACAAACTGTAAAGCAAATCCTGAAAATTCAGGAACCTGTAATTAAATATGCTTACCTCTCCTTATTGTTTCGGATCGGGGCCCCCACTCAAACCTTTAAAAAGGACCTTTAAGAATCAGGAATGTAGATTATTTTTTCAAAAAGTTTATTACAAGATTAAAAAATACAAAAAGTAGGTAGATATAAGACTGATTACTTCCCCCAAGGAGAAATGCTAATCCTAATAATTAACTAAGAATAATCAGTTGACTTGCACCAACTCTAAGTCTTCTTCAGCTTCAGGTTAACACCCTCTAACTCTCTCAAAAATTGCAAAATACAAAAAATGAGTAAATATAAAACTAATCTATCCCCTGTGGAGGATGCTAATGCTAAAATCTTCCTGAGAATAAATGGTTGACTTGCGTCAACACTAACCCGTCACTCTCTAACTTGAAGTACGACTCTCTTCTTCTCTCCCCAACGACTGACCTGTCGTCCTCCATCCTGAGGACAGAGGATGACCTCTTCTATCCCAAATCTGCTCTGTCTCTCACTGTCGACTGCCCCAACTCTGTCAGCTCTGTTTCTAGCTGCTCTTTTTATACTCTTCTTGGGACATCCTAGACAAAGTAAAAGTGTTCCAGTTACCCATATATCATTATCACATGACAGCAAGACAATGGGGTCATTTGTCAGTTTCATACTTTTTAGCTCAACACAAGACATTTGGTGTCTTCTCCCGAAGTCCAGGATTCTTCATGAAGGCTATTTAGCTCAACACAAGACATTTGGTGTCTTCTCCCGAAGTCCAGGATTCTTCATGAAGGCCTGTCGTCTCCTGATAAGCTCTTTTCAGTCTGCCTCCTTTGACCCCACCTCTCTTGCTGAAGGTTGGGTCAAACACTTCTTGACCTTCTGCCCAATTTTACTTGCAAGTTCTGATCCCTTGGATTCTTCATGAAGGGTTTGTCCACTTCTGAGATGCTTTATCTTCAGTTGATCTTCTTTTGTCCCAGCTTGGATGCTTGTTGTGCAGTTGGGCCCCTGTCTTCTGGCTGATTTTACTCGCATAAGCAAGTTCAGTGTGTTTCAGTGTGGGTCCAATCTTATCTCTGTGGCCCACCCGTTGACTCCGTTTCTTGCCACTGTCTTTGGCATGTGGGAACTTGCAACACCAGTAATGATCATTCTGAATATTGATTTCATCCTCTTAAGCTGGCAGACACTGTGTAATTTTTGCCCAGTTTTCAGACTTTTTTCCTCTCATGTGAGATTCTTTGAAGTCAGGGTGAGTTGGAAATTACAGTCCGCAGGTGTGAGATGTTCTCCGCTCAATAATATCAGAGAAGGAGAAACAACTGGCTGCTACCACTTCAACCAAAGTCCCAAAAAGAAAAACACCATTTGAAGTCACGAACAACAAAAGATGTTTGGAACTAAAAAACAACAACTGGTGTTTTTTCTCTCTCGTTTCCTCTGGGAATGGCGGTTCCGGTATCCGGCGGACACGACCTAAGGACGATAGCTAAGGGAGGACTAAGTTTTGTGTAGTTTTGTTTACAAACTAGCTTGTTTTGTAGGTTTGCCCTTGCAGCGTTAATTTTCTCTACAGTTAGTTACTGTGCCACTCAAACTGATTAATCATTTAATTTTTCTCTGTTTTCACCAGGGGGAGGACTTGCCATGTGACTTAAAAGACTGGAGTAAACATGACGTGAGATTCTGGGTTCTCACCTTGGGTGGAGTAGATGGGTCTGTTGCTGATAAACTGTTTCAGGAAGACATTAACGGTCCTAGTCTTAAACTTTTAACCAAATCAGACTTAAGTGAAATGGGTGTGAACTTTGGACCAGCTAAAATTATCATTCATGCCAGAGATGAGGTAATGACATTAAAGAGAGAAGAGCCAATGAGTTCTCCAAACCAACCTGGGAAACCATGCAAGCCTTATCCATTCAGCAGATATCAGGACACTTTCAGATATATAGAGGACAGCATTCTCGATGTCCCAGAATCAGGTGCCTCAAACTTCATTGAACCCTGCCATGAATATAAAGGTTTCATCAACACACCTGATGAACACAAATTAAACAAGTTCACATTTGAAGTAATCCGTTTTTCAGCTGCCTGCATGAACAGCCGCACCAATGGCACCATACATTTTGGAATTGGAGACAAGCCAGACTTTGTTCATGGTCAGGTGTTGGGAGTGTCAGTAAAAGACAAAGAGGACTATACAACCAAGCTAAACTCAGCCATTACTGCTCACTTTCACTTTAACCAAGATTATGCTAAAAAATGTATTCGACCTCCTCGATTTGTTGACGTTCTCAACAAAAACACGACATCTTCTGACAAATGTGTGATTGAAGTGGACATTGTTCCTGAGTTTGATGTGTGTAAAGAAATGTACTTCCACACTTACAACACAAAAAAAGGAAAGGAGAAGAGTTTTTATGTTCGAGACGGTGGCAGCAGCAAGAATCTTCTCGCTCAAGCCACACCTAAAGAGTACGATCATTTTCTTCAACAAATCGCTCAAATAAGTAAGCTTCGCAAAAAGGCAGAAGAGAAGCACCTGAATGGAATTAAAAGTTCTAATCAAGGCTCTTGGTTAAGCCAGATGATAACTGGCGGCTCTAAATCCTTGGATAAGTCAAACTTTGAGCGATATGTTGTCGTGACAAACAAATCTCATCCAAGCCATTTTCAGAATGTAGGATTTCTGATAGAACTTTACCCAACAGCCGTTTTGGACTTTGATCCTGAATCAGCGGAATGTGGATTACAGCATTTCTTCAAGCAGCATAGCACAGTGAGCTCCCATTTGCCAGCAGCATATAAAATCACAGACAGAGTGGAGGACACTGGTAACAAGTTGAAATTGACTCAAAACACCAGCTGGGTGTTCTGTAATGGAGGCATTGAGAATGAGACACCCTCAGACACTGATCAGTGGTTCATGGAAAAGGGAGCCTCCACTCGAGATGTGATCTCTTTCTTGTGTCGAAGAGATGTGCTTCCAAACAAAAGGTTCCTTGTCATATTCTTACTTTTGTCCACAGTGAGGGAGAAGATGGACCCTCTTGTTGAGACTTTCATCACTTTCTATCAGGAACTAAGAGGTACTGATCAGATCCTCTGTATATCTGACAATGAAAATGCATTTACTTCATGGAAGGATCTTCTTGAGGCTCGGTGTGGAATTAACATATCTTGTAGATGCATCTATGAGCTTAGTTTTGCAGAAGTCAATGGCACCATTTGTAGTCTTTGGTCAGAAAACCGCAGAGCCATTCGTTTCCTAGCTTGTGGCGGTGAAAGCAAAGTGCCTCTTGAGAAGAAGGTTGAGCGTAGCCTGAACACCTTAGAGATCCTGTGTGTGAATGAGTGTGATGGAGGAAGCGAGGACATGAAGTCCATGGAGGAGAATTTTTACAGAGGAGAGAAAGTGTCTTGGTGGAATTTCTTTTTCTCAGAGCAGCCTGGATCCACACCGTTCATCAAACGAGACAAGTTTGACTACATTGTGACCACGGTCATAGAAGACTTGTGCTCCCTGACAAAAGCCTGTGTGTTGCTCAATCTCCTGCATGTACCTGGATGTGGCGGGACTACTTTGGCCATGCATGTATTATGGGATCGTCGATACCGTTTTCGCTGTGCGGTCCTCAGAAATAGTAGTTCTGACTTTGCTGAAGTAGCTGATCAAGTGGTTCAGCTTTTAACACTTTCCCACGAAGAGGAAAGACCAAAGATCCCTGTTTTGCTGATGATTGATGAATTTGAGGACATGGAAAAAGTATATGAATTACAGCAGCAAATTGAAAAGAAGTGTGTTGAGAAAAAAATTCAGTCCAAATGTGCAAATGTCATTCTTCTGAACTGCATGAGATCAGGGTCCTCTGAGCTGAACGCATCAACGACAGATACTGTATTCCTTGGGAATGCTCTCTCCGAGAAGGAACTGAAGTTCTTTGAGGAGAAGCTCGTGGAGATTGAAAAAAGACACAAGAACTTTGAAACATTCTATGGGTTCATGATCATGAAGAAGAACTTCAAGTCGGAGTACATTGAAGGTGTGGTGCGGAACACACTGAAAAGCTTCAACATCAACCAGAAGAATGCTAAACTCCTGGCAGTTTTAGTTCTGTTGAATGTATACTGCAAGGGTTCCTCTCTCTCTGTGTCTTTGTGTGAAGACTTTCTTGACCTTCAACCAAAGCCCATTTGTGGAAGCATAAAAGTTGAAGATGGATTTGGGAAATTTTCCAATTTTATCGCCAGCTGCTCAGTTGAAGGTCTGGTAGTTTACAGAGCAGTGAAAGTGATCCACTCAAGTATTGCACGACAGTGTTTGCAGGAACTCAAAGCAACACACAGTGTGACAAAAGCGGACATTGCTGACCTTCTACTGACAACAAACCAGCTTTATGAGAGTACCCAAGGCAAATGCAAATTCCTGCAAGATGTCCACCACATTCTGGTCAAACGGGTTTTTTCATCAGAAGAGGAATGCCAGTTTTCTCCACTTATTCTAGATATAGCAAATGAAACACCTGGCCAGGAAGAGCTGGTGCTGTCAAATGCATCAAAAAGGTTTGACAAAGATGCTGTTATCTTCCAGCTGCTTGCCAGGTACTGTTACCTTAAAAAGAAGGATTTTTCTGAGGCAAAGGTTTGGGCACAGAAAGCAAAAGAACTCTCCGAAGACAGCTCCTATATTGCCGACACATCAGCACAAGTTTTTAAGCATGAGCTAAAGAATGCCATTGCAAATTGCAAGGAAGTTCCTGTTAGCCCTGAAAATGTAAACGTTTTCCTCAAAATGGCACAGTCTGCAATTGACGCGTTCTGGCAAACACAAAACCTGGCAAAGAAAGAGTCACTTCAGCGAGTAAACACCAAAACAGGCAACTGCCCTTTCAATACATCAGGATGTCTTGGAGAAATTCAGGTTGGAGTAATCATCACTGACTTGCTGGCAAAAGTCCCTGTGTTTTCCCTCGACGGTGTCCGGCACGACATCATGAGTCAGGTTCTTGCAGGAGACATGAAATTAGAAAGTATGCAGAAAAATGATCCTCGACGTCATAAAAACAGCAACTATTATGACATTCTAAGACAGTTTGAAGATGTACTATACAACCTCAAGTACAGGATGAAGGTGAACATTGACTACCTCGACAAGGTATTTGTGAACCTGGGTTCCAGATATGGGATGAAAGACAGTCGTGAGCAAGTGGCTCAGAATGAGCTTTTCAGGTGTTTCAAACAGTATGCTAATGTTTTCTGCAAAACAGATTCTACACATCTGTTAAAGAATAAGATGATGAGCAACAAGATGAAGCTCGACCAGATAAAACTGTTTCTTGAGAAGCAGAAAGCTGATACCTACTCAGGAATTCTGAATTGTCTCTCAAAGAAAATCCCGGCTGAAATGATGGAGAAAATTGTCAGACACTATGTCTTTATATGCCAAGCTGAGCAAAATCCAAGTCCAAAGGAAAAGATTAACTTCATCTATGCGACTGTTGTATTGAGTCGTATCAAACTGGAATCTCGAGAAATGATGCCGTACCCACAGCTGCTTAAGTTTCTCTTCCAGCTTCTATCAGAGCAAACTCCCATCAGTGAGACTCTGTCACTGTTCTTCATCGCTGTAGCGCTGTTGTGGCCATCGTCACAAGACACAGGATGTAGGAATTTGGGCTGGTATATCTCACAGATGAAGAACTCATACCACAAGGAGTTGAAGGAAGCGTGCAATGGCAAGAGTCCAACAGTTCATTTCCTGTTGGGGAATAAATGTGGCTACGAGCAGCTTGTGCACATTGGAGAAATCAAAGAATGCATTGAGGCCAAACAGGAAGTGTTCGAATCCATGTGGGGAAATGCCAAAATATGGAAAGAGGAGAAGGTGAGGAGTCTTCTCTGCAGAGCAACTGGTGAGGTGACCCATGGGAATATTCTGACAAATACTTGTGTCAACCACCTAAAGCTGGAAGTGATGCCGATGTACCGAAGTCAGATCAGTGGATATGCCGAGGGGTCAAGAGTCTCATTCTTCATTGGTTTCTCGATGAGAGGTCCTCTGGCCCTTGACATTAATGTTGGACCTTAAAGGAGCTAAACATAAAGAGGACAGCACTCAGCTGAATAAAAACCTTTTGTAGTCGTAAATAACCTGTTTTATATTGATGTAGAGAAAAGGTGCTGAAATGCTTGTATTACCACTGCTGTTGTGTTCTGACACAAACAAGAGGCTTAATTTAAAACAACATCATGTAACTATTTTTCATGTGTTAACTGAGTTTGTATGCTTTTATTATGCTACCTTTTTAGTAAATCTGCAGAATGGTAACGTGATGCTGAAGTACAGAAATGTAAACCTGATTAACATCAAATGGAGACAAAACCATGGAGAGCATAAAGAATATTTTTTTGCTTTAGGTGATCAGGAAACAAGGTTTGTAATTATTATTTAAGAGAAAGTCACCCTTAAGCAAACAGGGTTTTTGCTGATAAATAATTAACGAGTGTCCAATATTGCTGTAGATGTGTAGTCATTATTTTGGTATTTTAGTGCGTCTTTTTAAACGGTAAACGGTCCGTATTCGTATAGCGCCTTCTTAGGTTTCTGCAACCCCCCAAGGTGCTTCACAACACAGTCGGTCATTCATCCTTTCACACCCTGGTGGGGAGGAGCTATAATGTGGCTACAGCTGCCCTGGGGCGCTCTGACAGAGGGGAGGCTGCCGAGAACGGGTACCACCGGTCCTTCCGACCATCACCAGCAGCAGGGCGGGTAAAGTGTCTCGCCCAAGGACACAATAGGATAATTCTCTGGTCGGAGCCGGGATCAAACCTGCAACTTTCTGATTACTGGACAACCCGCTGTACCTCCTGAGCTGCTGCTTTTAAAAATATTAACATTCTGCCTAAGACCGTCAGTGTGGCGCCCTGTTCGGGCAAAAGAACTAGCTATCATTGACTAGGAAGTGCCTTTTCTAGAAATGCTTATGGAAAAGGAAATTATTGCAATAGCAGGAAGAAAGGTACCATGTAATCAGCTATGCATTATGGTTCATGATGAAAGTTATTGTAACTAGGGTTATATGTTGTTGCCTAGCTCTTATGTTGGTTGTTGACATGGATGGCTTCAATAAATCATTTATCCACCAGTTCTGTTCTTCTCGGTGTTGAATGAATGCTACACATCATTTTACAATCCATTCCCAAAAAAATGCGTGCATTATTTCAAATGTTTTACATTGTTGAGCAGAGGTGTCGGACTCCAGTCCCCGAGGGCTGGTGTTACAGCAAAACCTGACCTAGCATAACGTGTGACTGCAGGGGGTGCTAGAGTATCTCTCATTTCAGGCCTTATAAAGGAAGAAGAAGAGCACTTACTGCTTAACAGCTGTCACAGCTGGGATTTTGGGCGTCACTGCTTCTTCTGGCGTTTGACCAACGTCTCAGTGACTGAAAATGTCATTTATTTTGTATTTGAAGTAGAACAATATCTGCTGAATGTTCAAATGGATGTTGGTGATTTGTTTGAACAAATCAGGAACTGTTCTTTTCCCTACGCACTTTCAGCAGTCTGGACTGAGTCTATCTAACACCTTCCTAGCTAACAACACACTGCTCATTTATTTTAGGCAGACACTTCTGTGACCCTACACTGTAAACCTATATTATTCATATATGAGTCAAATTAAACGGTTTTCTATGGTTGTTCTACCTCCTAAGTCACGTTAGGATTTTGATTGGTCAGAACAAATTTGCGGTCGTAGTCTTAGTGGTTGTAGTCCTGTAGTCCAAAAATCAACAGTTTTTGGACAAAATATGTTTGAATTTCTAAAGGAAATGTAAAATATGAGCAAATGATAAACGGTGACCCTCAAAAGCTCTTGATGTTGATGAAATGGGGTAAAATAAAATATAAGAACTTTATTGAAAGACACCAAGCAATATTTTGAGTTAAAGCATATATTTGGATAACAACTAAGGAAATATACAGACGAATTCCACATTAATACAAACAGATGTGGCTTCACATATAAGAACTGTTCTATTTTTTTGTCAGTCTGATGTTGGTTTTATGCAGTTTCACATTCTTTACAAAACAAAGATAATATGGTGTTTTATTAACAAATTACAATTATAAAGAAAACATTTAGGCGTTAACAAACAAGAATTTATTAACAAAACTGCTGATGTCTTTCCAAAACGTGTGTGAAAGCCGAGTAGATTAGCAGTAATGTGACGTCATCGGCAGTCAAAGGAGCCCGAGCCGATCCTGCACCCGAGAAGATCCGACATCGGCGCTACATTCAAGATGCTTCTACTTGTGAAGTCCACTAGATGGCGCTACTGGGTAAAACACCATCAAATATGTGAAATTCAGATTTGGAACACGTCTGTGCTTGATGGACCTAATCATTCTTTTTTTCACCGTGACTAAAATAATATGGATTTTTCCCTGTTTGTTTCAAAAGTTATGATTATTCCACAATCATAATTTTATGTTGTCCTGCAAACCAAATCCTGTTATGCTTATGCTCTAAAACAAACATTCATCGTGTTTAATGCGGTGATCAGGTGATCCTGGCACGGACGTGGGTTTGAGAAAAGACTGAGATAATCGTATTTCAATAACTCAGATTGTAATAAAATGTTCAGATGCCAACAAGGAGAACTCATTTACACTTAGTTTCATTATTTTTGTTTAAAATAAAAATAACTGGAGCTTCAAACTGAAGTGAAATACTGAAGGAGGCGTGTGTGATTCAGATAAACCACTTCCTGTTCTGACCCAGACCCGTCTGACTGACGCCTTTGTTATGGGGGTACTGAGCATCCTGAAGATATTTTAGTTAAGATGATTAATCTGGAGTTTTCTCAGCGATCAGACATGAGTAAACGATCCTAATCATGAGATTAGAAGGTTCCTGCTGTAACAAATAAAAGTTTTAGTTATGATTTTTGAACATTTTCTTACTTGACATCAAGATGTGAAATATTTTTAGTTCAAATTTTAAATCCAGACACCCCCCCCCCCTTTTTTTTTTTTAAATCCACAACCTCGCTGACCTCCCTCCTAAGAGTCTACCCTGACCCGACTGGACCCGCCTCCCATCTTGGCGTGCCAGCTTTGAATTATAACCTTCACACTCTGGGAAGCACAGAGTGACGATCGTGATTGTATTTTAATTCTGACGGCGAGGTGAAAAAGATGGCTTCCTCTGAGAGTGGGCAGGATTTATGGGGCCTGTCCTGGCCGCTGGCCCCACATCCTCTCTGATCTGCTTTTACTCTGGCGACCCCGCGACCCTCGGGGGTCATTAGCGAGGCCCCGAATGGTCCGGCTGGCTGCCAGCCCATTTCACACTGCTTGTTTTCCAATCAAATCACTATATTTAACAGGAACACGAGCCCAGGGCCAAGTCCAAACAGACATCTGTTTGAAATTGTTCCTCGCAATTATTTCACACAGAAGCTCTCCCTGTGCTCACTCCTTGCCCCACTTTGAGCTTTTGTTTGTTGTTGTTTGTTTTCAGCAAAAACTCCCCCTTCGGTTTGCTAATGGACAGAATCGAGGGGGGTGCTTGGGTCGGTGAGGCTCTGGCTCTTCTCTCCGCTGCCACAGAGGAGAAGAGAAACGGCACAAAGCAGCGTTTTCTCTCGGGGTTCTGATCTGCTGCCAGCAAACTCAACGCCATACTGACCTTCGCTCGCATACGAGCATGTGATAGACGCTGTGTTTCTGACTCAGTCTGGTGCATCAGTACAGGAAGTGAAACCATAACACAGATTTGTGTCATCATCTCCATCGATTAAGACTTTGTTCAAACTGTGAAACCAGAAAACATCACAGTTGTCATCAGAAAAGCATCCTTCACAGTTTAACAACCACAAAGGGCTTCACAGTTAAAATATTAAACAAATGAACATAAATCATAAAATCTAAATGTTTCCTTGTCACCAGGCTGGCTTTAACTAAACACATCTAGAGAATATCAGACACCGTTTTTACGCTTGTGCAGAAATCCACAAAGACGAGTAAAGATGTCTTCTGTTGATGCACTTCTGTCACTTCAGCGCTTCCGGTCGGTAACAAGATGGCGCCTGTGCTAGGCTTAGCCGCAGTCACCGGCCACTTTTTCAAAAATTTTTCCACTAACCTCCTCTTTTCCACCTTGCTCCTGTCTGCAATCCTCTTCAGTAGTTTCCCTGATACCATCTCCTATGATCGCCAGACTCTTTTGTTCTTCCGTTCGTTCACGATCGCCCAAGATGCACCGGGGACGTACCTCCCTGTTTGTTTACCTGAGTGGCGCACTGGCCCGGAGCCAAACGACCATTCCAACCATGGCGCATCCAGCGATGTGTATCCGGTCCCGGCAAACCGTCGGAGGAAAAGAGGTAATCGAGCAGGAATCCAGGTGAGAATAAGACTTCTCTTAAAGCGTGGTTTATCTAGTAAACATCGGCGCAATCTTCTAGCTTCTTGTCCTTTGTTTGGTGACTTCCGCATTCCCGCCAGGCCGCGTTGTGGCGCGGTTCCTCCGCAAAAGTTTTTTAAGGTCGGTTTATCCTCATTCCTCAGTGGTTTCTCCTCCTGTTCCCTCCATAAGTGGTTTTTATAAACACCGTGGATCTAACCCTGCTAATTTACGTCCACTAACTCCAGCTGTTTCTGTAGTTTCTGATTCCTCCACCTCACTCAGCATGGCTCTATTGAACACCCGCTCTGTTAACAATAAGTCCTTCCTGCTCAATGATCTAATTCTCTCTAAAAACCTGGATTTTCTGTTTCTGACTGAAGTTTGGCAGCAAATATCTGATTATTCTGGTCTGATTGAACTCTGCCCGAGTGGTTACTCTTTTCTTAGCCAGCCCCAGGGTTCTGGTCGTGGTGGAGGCCTAGCTGTTGTTTTCAGAGACAATCTTCCATGTAGCTCTACAACCTCTGGTCACTTTGCTTCCTTTGAACTGCAGCTGATTAAAGTCGGGCGTAAGGACCCGTTCTACTGTGCTGTGGTTTATCATCCACCTGGTCCAAACAGTTCTTTCCTTCAGGAGTTTAGTGACTTTCTATCCTCCACTGTGAAGCTGTCCAGACTGGTGATTGTTGGTGACTTTAACATCCACCTTGATGATCCCTCTGATCACTTTGCCATGAATTTCTCCAGCCTTATGGACTCCTTCAGCTTTACCCAGCATGTTTCTGGCCCCACACACACCAGGGGACACACTCTAGACCTTGTTTTTACCCTGGGTCTAAATGCTGACAGTGTTTGTCCTGAGGACGTTTATATTTCAGATCACCATTGCATTTTCTTTAACTTGTCAGTTTCTGCGTCCCCACCTCCTGCTCGCCATATGATTAGTTCTCGTTTTCTTAATGAGAGCACAGCTAGCAATTTTTCTGCTGCTTTTGATCCACCCTGTTCTTCTGATAACGACCCAGATTCCTTAACTTCTCAGTTTAACGAGCACTGCCTCTCCATTCTGGACGACATCTGTCCTGTCAGAACCAGATCAGTTCCTGCAGTGAACCCTACTCCCTGGTTTAATGACAGCCTTCGCAACCTGAAGCGCCAATGCAGAAAAATTGAGCGTTTGTGGAAGAAAACCCATCTCCACGTCCATCTGCTGAAGGATCTTCTGTCATCCTTTAACTCTGCAGTCAGAGACGCTAGGGTTTCCTATTTCTCCAACCTGGTGTCCCAGAGCAGAGGGAACCCCAAGGTGCTGTTTAACACCATCAGCAGCTTCGTCTCTCCTGCCTCTCCTACAGCCTCCATCCACTCTGTTACAGACTGTGAGAACTTTCTGTCTTTCTTTGTGGACAAAGTCAATAAGGTTAGATCTAGCATCTCTCCTTCAGCCTTATCGCTGTCTTTCCCGACTCCAACCAGGCCCATCATCCTAGATAGCTTTGCTCCTGTTTCTTTGCCTGAGCTAACCAAACTAGTTAACTCTATGAAGACCTCTGCATGCCCCCTCCACATCTTACCCTCATCTTTGTTTAAAAGTGCTTTTCAGTCCATCGGTCCCAGCGTGCTCTCTATAATTAATGCTTCTCTGGTCAGGTCCCTGCTTACTTTAAGAACGCTGTAATCCACCCGCTTCTTAAAAAAACCGAGTCTCGCCCTCTCTCTCCATAGCAGCTTCAGACCCATCTCTTAAGTTTCCGTTCATCTCCAAGATCTTGGAAAAGTTTGGGGCTAAACAACTCACAGCTGCTCTTGATGAACATAACATCTATGATAGCTTCCAGTCAGGTTTTCGTAGAGCTCATTCTACTGAAACAGCTCTTCTTAGGGTCTCTAATGACCTTCTGACTCACAGTGATGCAGGGGACTGTTCTGTTCTGGTCCTGCTGGACCTGACTGCAGCCTTTGACACTGTTGACCATCACCTGCTACTGGAGAGGCTGATAGACTGGGTCCGCCTATCAGGATCTGCTCTGGAGTGGTTCTCCTCTTATCTCTCTGAGCGCTCCTTTTCTGTGGCCATCTCCAAGTTTAGGTCCTCCACCACCTCCCTTACCCATGGTGTCCCACAAGGTTCTGTGCTGGGGCCTCTGCTCTTCCTCCTCTATCTGCTCCCTCTTCAGCACATCCTGAGCTCCTTCAAAGGAATCTCCTACCATCTTTATGCAGATGACATCCAACTGTACATCTCCTTTAAGCCCCATGAGATGTCTAAGCTGCAGCTGTTACACACCTGCTTGGACTCTATCACAACCTGGATGGTGGGAGCTTTCTTCAGCTGAATGAAGATAAGACTGAGATCCTCATCTGTGCCCCAGACAAGCTGGTTCCCAAAGTCAGAGACTCTCTTGGTCAGCTTGCTTCTCACACCAAACCTTCTGTCAGGAATCTTGGCGTGACCTTTGACCCAGCTCTCACCCTGGATTCTCATGTCACTTCTCTTGTTCACTCTTCCTTCTTCCACCTCAGGAACATTGCTAAGCTGAGTCCCATTCTGTCCCGCTCTGAACTTGAGACAGTTCTCCACACTTTCATCTTCTCACGCTTAGACTAGAGGTGGGAAAAATGATCGATTCTAAGATGCATCGCGATTCAGCCGTGCATGATTCCGCATCGATGCAGCAACGTGACATAATGAGATTTTCTCCCTATGTCTATGTCGGGGGTTGGCAACCCGCGGCTCTGGAGCTGCATGCGGCTCTTCCATCCATCTGATGCGGCTCTCTGTGTTTGTAAAATAATGAATGGATATTTAAATTAAATGCTTTATATTTTACTGCATTAATTTTACATCTGTATGCCAATTCTAAATGTATAGATTGTCTGCGTAAACCTGAACAGGTCCAACCTGGTCTTACTGTGAGACCGGGTTGACGCGTCACGCTTGTGCGTAATCCTATCGGCGCATTCTGAGCTGAAGACGATGTGAGATTCTGGGATTCTCCTCAGACGGCTCCTGGATGTGTCGCCACATTGGAGACAGGAACAAGCGCTATTCAGCCAAAGTTTCATCATCAGGGAACATTTTCTAAGTGACAAGTCTTGCTTCAGTCGGAGGAATCTTCCTGCATGCGCTCTGGTTCTGCGACGCGCTCCAAGACCCTCTCCACATCTTCAGCTCGCTGTGGACCTTATGTAGTATGCGCTGACAGCGAGCTGCGCTGAGCAGTGTCCAGCTCAGATGTTCAGAAGGAAATCTTTTCTTGAGTAATTTAGCTACATCTGTGATGTGCGTAGAATAAAGTGTCAGTTCGTCTGCATGCGTCGGGGTAATTCTTTCTCCGTCAAAATAAACGGTCAAATACGGGAACTGTCCGGTCAACACAAGCCCTGCTTTTAACTGTTCTGTTTTCTTGTGAAAATTGTTGCAAAGAGATATAATTTAACTTGATTAACACCAGAGCCAGGCGCACTGCACCGTCATCTCCGTCACTGTAAATGAGGGGAAAACTAAATGATCGGATCCTTTTCTGACCTTCCCCACCTACAAAGTTTAATTACAACAATCAAAGGTGACAGAGCCTGGATTTGTATTCTGAACAGTCTAAACATGTTTTAAATAGAAACGTATGACAAAAGTGGCACCTGCTCAGTAAACCCACCAACAGGGTGAAAAATATCTAAATATTGTAGCAGAGACGGGCTACAACTTCTGGATCCACTTTATATAAATCGTTTTATTGATTATCTTCTTATGAAAGGTAATTTTGATGTACACGAGCGACCGGTACCGGCTGCTGTCACCTGTTGTGAGCAGCTCTCTGCTGTCTGAGGGTTGGCCCCGCCCACAACGCTGCGGCTGCAGTGGCTCCCAGTGTTTTCTTTACTGGGGGAAACGGGTAATAATGGCTCTTTGATGGGAACAGGTTGCCGACCCCTGGTCTATGTCTATGCGAGGACAATAAAGTTTTGAGGTTTTATAATTACTTCTGGGGGCAGAGTTGCAATGACATGCGCACTGCGTTGCCCTAGCGCCAATTTAAAACAGAAAAGGCGGACAGGGATACAGGGCCAACATTACCAGTAATCAAAGATGTACCCGTTACATTTAAATCGGATGTCTGGGCTAATTTTGGTTTTGGGATCCTGGATGTGAAAGAATCACTTAACACAGTATTTGTTTACTATTTTTAAGTTCAGTAATATTCTATCTTAAAGCTGCTCTACCGAAAACATTATTTCTTATATTATTTAAGTAATTATAGGCAGCACACTTTAAACAATATTGCTCGCTATAGTGAATAGATGAATGTTCTGTTTTTCAGGGATTTCGAATTCAAAAAGAAATTGAAAACTATTCTTCTGCTTTTATTAAGTAATGAACATTTTTGTGTGAAGAATTGTGATGCATTTCAGACTCAAATCGAATCGTTAGGCAGATAATCGGAATCGGATCGAATCGCGAGGCAGGTAGAGATGCACACCACTAGCTTAGACTACTGTAACTCTCTTTTCACGTGTCTGAGCAGAACCTCCCTGAACCGTCTACAGGTGGTTCAGAATGCCTGTGCTCGGCTTCTGACCAAGTCCTCCAAACACACCCACATCACCCCGCTTCTCCTCCAGCTCCACTGGCTGCCAGTCAACTTCAGGGTTCATTTCAAGATCCTGGTTCTGGTCTATAGGGCCTTACATGGACAAGCACCATCTTACATTGGTGATCTTCTTAGTCCCTACACCCCCAGCAGGTCCCTGAGGTCCAGTGACCAAAGCCTACTGGTTGTGCAGCACCAGGCTAAAGGTCAAAGGTGACAGGTCATTTGCTGCTGTGGCCCCCAAACTCTGGACCTCTCTCCCCCTGAGCCTATCAGTGGACTCAGTGGTCTCCTTTAAAAAGCAGCTGAAGACTCACTTGTTGAAGCTGGCTTTTGAATGACCTTCTTCACCTCTCTCTCTTTATTCTGCTCTCCCCACCTATTCCACCTTCCTCAGGATCCACTGATTTCCCTCTTTCCTGTTCACTCTCTCTCTTTCTCTACATTTTTGTGTTTTAATCACAATTGTCTATTTTTTCTCATTTAAAATATATTTTAAACATGTTCTAAATGCTTTTTTATATTTTTGCATTTTTTGTTTTTGTGAAGCGCCTCGTGATTTTTATCTTGAGAGGCGCTATAGAAATGATACTTTCTGCTTTTTCTTCTTCCTGGTTTTAAAGTTTCTTATCAGTCGTTTTTTGTCTAAATTACATGAAAATCCACAAACGTGACAAGATGAGTAACGCTGTCTACACCAACAGAGACAAATCCGTCCTGACTTCATCATGTTCTCTTAGAGCCGAGGCTGAGTCTGAGAGAACCAGGATATGATGTCATGGTAGGTCCAGAACTGCTCCGGCTCATGTGGGATATTCTGCATTTTCTGTTGTCAGTGAAAACGATGCTCACAGACATTCCCACCCATGTCGCTGACTATTAGACGTGTGATCCTGCTTTGTCACCTAAGGTGGAGCGTTTTGACACTTCTGGGTGCTAAAAGCCAACATCAGAGGTCTGCAGCACGGAGCCAGAGAGATGGGTTTCCGTCATTTATCACAAATCCACCCCATGTCTGGTTTTCTTATGCATGAACTTATCTTAGAAAAATAGACACAAAGGTTCAGTTTTCACATGTTTTTATAAACCAGTCATGATGTGAGCTGTTCACCGGCAGGAAGCAGCTGTGAAGGTCAATCCTTAGACAACAGCTTTGTGACTAGATCTTCTAGATGAAAATCACTGAGTTTCACGTGGTTCTGAACTGTGAGGGTTGAACCGATGAAAGTGATGATCATGTTTTGTGTGAACTTGTATTTTATTGTTTTAATCTTTTCAGTTTCAGCTGAATAAATGATCTGGTGTAAATGAAATGAAACCGACCCAAACCGAAACGCTCCTCCAAGCGCCTCGTGGCACTGGTGACCTCCATAGATTTATGGTTACACGAATATGATCTCTGTCCTGAGCTCCTCTGGTTCTGTGTGATTAACAAAAACAAACGTGTATCTGTTAGCTGGAAGGGTTGGGGTTCCTCAGTGATTCAGAGAGCACTCAGAGACGTCCGGCATGATTACAGCGCTGCTGTGGACACGAAAACACCATTCCATCAGCGTGATCTCAGCTCTCTGGGCTCATAAAGAGGTTAAGAGTTCAGCTTTGCCTTAGAAAAGCTTCTTTAGCCGAGCAGAAACAGGAACTTCTGTCGTTAGTGAGAGGTTCTTAGGTCGGTATTTTAGTCTGTTGCAGAGCGATGGACATGTCCCTCCCACTCAGGAGGAGAGTTGGGTCTTTGTGCAGGAAGAGGAAGATCAAATGTGAGCCGAGACACGGTGGGTCTTCCTAGTTTCACTCTTAAAATCCTTTAATGAGGAGAATGCTGACCTCGATCAAACAACTGCATTCCTCGTCTGCCTACTCATGGTCCCAGAGTGACCTCGGGTCTGCCCGGCAACAGAGGGTAACCTATGAGAGGTCACGATCGGGATCTAGGTCTGACCCTGGACCCCTGAGGAAGGACACAACGATGGCCTTCATCCCAGGAATCCCTCAGGCTCTGTGCATTCATAATTCCTGTACTTCCAGACATTAATGGCGACAGCTCCGGCCTCGGGACCATGGCAGAGCAGGTCGGAGCAGGAACCCCGACTCAACCGGGTCATGATCCTCAGGTCTCTGCAGGCTCAGCGAAGAGAACCTTTGATGCAGAAAGTGTGCAGGGGGAAAAAATCCCAGCAGCTTGTGAAGAGTTTCATTATGATGACCTGACCTCAGGGGTCAAAGGTCAAAATGTGGCACGCTCCAACACTTCACCCGACCTGCTCATATACATCCAGCATCCTTTGATCAAGCATAACAAATCCAGAAGAGCCAAAACCAGAATCAGAACCGGTTCAGATAAAACCAGAACCATCACGTGTTTTACTTCCAACGATAAAACGTCCCTCAGATCAGTAAGAATGAAAACGCTCAAACATTTTGGTCTTCAGGTTGTCCTCAGGGTCACCTGAGGACAAAAAGTGTCCCCACTGCCTTCCAGGTGTAGTTCCGCCTCTTGTCTAACGACCTCCTGGTGACCCGAACAGGAACGAGTGGATACAGAATCCAGGTGGATGGATGGGAATGGAGTGATTTACCCGACAGAATCCGTGATGGTTCCTGAGTGGACGGCGTGAAGCTGAGCGTCTCTGTGGGCATCGGCTCTTCATCTGTGTGTTTTGTCTGATCCTCCTCTTCTGCCTCGCTAGACTCTTGTTCTTCTCTGTGCTGAGACTCTTCGCCCCGAGGCCGTTTGCCTCCAGATCCGCTCACTGACAGAATAAGGAATCGTGATGGCAAACTCAATCAGCAGGCTCCTCTTCTAAGCCATCGTGGAGCGAACATTTCCTCTCTGGTTTATCACCCTGAGGCTTTCTCCTCCATCACCCTCAGAGTCTTCCCTTCTGACATCATCTAGATCAGCTGAGGTGGCAATGAAACAGAACTACCGTGTCAACATGCTGACTTTACAGGGGTAGGCTTTAAAAACCAGGTCATCTTTAGTAAACTACTGATGTCTGAATGCAAAGAGCAGGACAAGTACTGGGCTGTATACCTCCTGTACTTTGTAGTACTTATCAGAGTACTACTGAGGCCTGTGATTTCACCACTCTGGTTTCTGAGGAAATAAAGCAATTTCAGCTGGAAAAGGAAATATTTTATTTGACATGTACAAAAGCCACACACACACACACACACACACACACACACACGGAGCAGAGCAATAATAGATGGAAGCATAAACAGAAACATTAAATCTACTAAGAATTCCAGCAAACAGAACAGAACGGAGGACTCTGTCAACTTATCAAAGTCCGAGTCCCCCGGAGGACTCCGCAGTTCATCTGAAGCCCGGGGGGCGGGGTTAATTAGGACCGGCTCTCTGCTGAGAACACACAGAGGTACTTGTATATTCTGTTAGAGAACGTTCTTCATCACATACAAATAAGGACTCTTGTGATGCGTCGGATAACTCACAGGCGGATCCTTGTCATTCCGATCCGTTTCCCTCATGAAACGGGACCGCGGGGAGTTCTAGGCTCTGATCCGGAGGACGGAGCGACTGTTTTCATTGGTTTATCGAAGTTCTAGATCAAAAACTATCATGTTTCTGTAAAACACCTTCAAACAAGGGCTGCCAGAACTTTCGCAGCCACATTTGTTCCATTTCTTTAGTTAAAACTCACAAAAGAACGTTGGACTGTTGTTGATTTGTGCACATTTAGCCGTTTCTTTACGAAATAAATCATCATTTTCCTGATACAGAACTCTTAGCAGCCCGAGTTGAAATGTACATGATGTGGTAAACGTTCTGAACAATCTGTCGTAGGTCCCTAAGCAGCCTCTGTTTAGAGAAATAGAGAAAATCCACAACTGAGTGAAGACCAAAGTGTGATTTTAGTTTAGAAACTTTCATGCAGCTGTTGGTTCAACACAAAAAGTTATTTCAGTAGGAATAAGAACTTCCTGCTGGACTCAACTCCAGGATTAAGATCAGTTTTTAGCCAATGGTGGTTATGTCTGATATCCATCCATCTCCTGCTTTTCGTTTAAAGTGGTGGCATGGACGTACCAGGTGCAGGAGACATTTTTCACCTATTCCTGGAGCTTTCAAAGCTTTCCCAGATCATAATTCCTCCAGGGAGTTCTGGGTCTGATCCAGGTCTCCTAGAAGAGCCTAGAAAGCCTTCAGGTAATGAAAGGCATCCTAATTAGAAGCCACCTCAGCTGACTCCTTTCCATGAGGAGGAGCAGCAGCTCAACATGGATGATCCAAATCCAGGTGAAATATTAGATGTTTCCGATCCTGGAGGCTCAGCATGTTTCTGTCGTTCCAGCTCCAACACACCTGTTCAGCAGCTCACCAGGCTCTGCAGAAGCCCGTTGATCGTATCAAACAAACATCAGCCTGTCGGTTAAACCCGAGAGCTGCCCTGAGTTTCATTATCACAAGACATGCTGTCACCCGTCACACAATTAATGTACCAATAAGTCATTCATGTGCACATTAGACTAAATTATATATTTTAATTATATACTTTTATTTTCTGTTCAGTTCAATTCAATCCAGTTTATTTATAAAGCGCCAAATCAGGACCAGAGTCATTCAAACATTCCAATACAGGTCAGGTCATTAAGCCAATCAGTAAACAGTTTCCTATATAAGGAACCCAGCAGGTCACATCGAGTCACTGACTAGTGTCAGAGTGTTTACAGCAATCCTCATACTAAGCAAGCATGCAGCGACAGTGGAGAGGAAAACTCCCTTTTAACAGGAAGAAACCTCCAGAGGATCCTGACTCAGTATAAGCAGCCGTCCTCCACGACTCACTGGGGATCGAGAAGACAGAGCAGGCGCACACACGCACACACACACACACACACACACACACACACACACACACACACACACACACACACACACACACACACACACACACACACACACACACACACACACACACCCATCAGCCCCCCCTCCCTGGCTGGTTCTGGTTTTGTGTGTGTGTGTGTGTGTGTGTGTGTGTGTCCTAAGTTAAACATGTCACGACCTGCTCTGCCAGGTTTCCCGTCTCCTAAATGTTCCTACTCCAGGTCCAAAGTTTGCCTAAACTTTCCACATTTTCTTTTTTTAAGAATCACAACGCTTGCATGGAAAGTCACTTTTGCAGTTTTCAGACCCGTCTTGTGAGTAAGCAGTCCCAGGTGCGTTGGAGCAGAGAAACCTCTAAAACATGCTAGACCTCCAGGATCAGGACTGGACATCCCTGGTTTAGAAGAACCAGTACGTTCTCCTTTCAGCTCTTAGTGGGTGTAACTGTTTATGAACTCCTGGAAAAGGTTGGAGCTGATTCACGACAACAGGAACACACGTTCACCACCACTCAGAGTAGCTGTTAGTCACCATTTCTGTGAAGGGAGCCTGTTCTGTGAGCAGCCTTCGACAGATAAAACAGGAAAGGGAAACTTTTACACAAACGCATCAGAAGGGCGGAGTTCTCTCCGCAGAGCTTCTGTCTGGTCCCAGCACACAGCAGCTCTGTTGTCTCTGATGGTCTCCTGGTGTCTTCGGGGTGTCCTCTGATGTCCCCACAAAGGCACAATGTGAAGCTTTCAGCGCACTGCTTTATAACGCCTTCTGACACACAAAACGGCGTCCGTCTCTAGGGAGTTTATCAACCCTGGGCTGTCAGATGTGTTGTTAAAAGTATGGCTTTAAAAAACAAACAAGAACGTAATCCTAACTAAATTTACTATAAATGATTCCTTTTACCGGATTACAGTCGGAAGCAAACATCACACGATTACCAGAGTCATGTAGGCAATGAAACGAGTGAGTGCCAGCTGTAGCTCGTACATTCAGTGCTTTCATCGTGTCCATGAAGTCCAGAAGGACTTGGAGACGACGGATGAACGATGAGGTGTCGGACTGCTCTCAGCTAATCATGTTGAGGAACTTGCTTTCTTCAGCTAAAGCTGTGAGCATGGAGTTCATGTCGCCGATGGCCATGTTGCCGATCCCCGCTGGAACAGACGCCAGGGTGACGGAGTTGCGTGGGGTGGTGAGCCGTGAGGAGCTCTGCGACAGGCTCTGCAGAAGACCAGGACTCAGGGTCCCTGACATGAGGCTGGAGTGGTCTCCATCATCCAGCATGGTGTCAAAGTCTATCTGGGCATGCTCCATGCCCCCTGACCTCCCTGTGGAGGAATCGGCTGTGCTGCTGGAGACCTGGTTGGTTTCTGGTGAGGCCATGTTGGCTGTAGCTGTGCGGTTGCTGGGAGTGCTGGCGTCGGTACTCGGGGACATGGACGCATCCAAGCTGACCGACGACGGTTGAAACATATGAACCTGGCCCGTGTAGAAGACGGCTGAGTTCTGATGGTCTGAGCTACTGGTTTGGGTCACTGGCTTGCTGTACCTCTTGGGGCTCGCCTCAGATGTGTCGTTGCCGTGACCCTGACTCCGATCGGACACTTTGGGTGTTTGGCTTGGTTGTGTCAGGCCAGAACCTGCGTGTTGCCTGGTGACGGGCCTCGGTTCTGCGGGCGGTCTGGGGTGCAACAATCCTCTGGTCCCATTCTGAATACCATGCTGTTGTTGCTTGGGGGGGATGCTGTAATTTTGCTGCTGGTCCACTGGGTTCATGCGGGGGTACCCATCCATCTGGGCTGCTGTTCTGTAACTTTGCAGGTCTGGTTCTGCTGTACTGTTCTGGGCTGAGTTTCCACAGACAAGATTTGGACCTCCCTCTTGGCTGAACCCTTGTTGGTGGTTTATTGAGCCGTTAAAGCTGCATTGCCTCTGTTGCTGCTGGAGGGAAACGTTGACCATCCTCTGGTTGCCGTGGAGCACGTACCCCTGCATGTTCTGACTCATAGGAGCAACCTGCTGGTTGCTGCTCAGACCCTGAGTTTGTGCCTGAAGGGACCCAAAGTTGTGCCTCTGCTGGACAACGGCTAGATTCCCTCTTCCAGGATGCTGATGAGGTTTAGGGATCTTTGCCGTGGCGTCAATCGTCCCTGAGCTCACCTCGTTCCACTGCACCGGCATGTTGCTCTTGCTCATGTTGTTGGGCAGCGCTGAGAAAGGCTGCTGGGGGCCGTTAGGACCCACCTGGTAAGGCTGCATGTCTTGACCAGACCGAGGCATGGCTCCATCCACCATGGCCATCCTCCTCTGTCCATGAAAGGATGTTGGGGGGGGCATGCCTGTCTGGTAGCCCTGAGTCTGACTGCTAGCGTTATAGTTGACTTGGCCCAAGTTGTGACCTGAAGGTCCAGAAGTCTGTGACCTGAGATACTGCACCACATCATCAGGAAGAACCATCTCATCCTCTCCACTCGGTTCTCCCCCTGCTGCCATCCCATCTACGAGAATGTTTTCCATGGCAACGTTCTCGGAGATGCTGGGCGGTCGAGGGGCAAACGGGTAGCGCTGGAGGCTTCCGTCAGAGCGAGTGTAGGCCTGCATCGCCAGAGTCTGATGGCGCTCAGCAGCAAATGGGGCATTCATGGGGTTCATGCTGTTCATGCTGTTGTATCGCTGAACCCGAGGGAACGAATGGGGGTCCAGCGTGGGACGCCGCACTGGGTCACTGGCCCGCCGTGGGAGGCTGCTGGGTATTTCATGAGGCAGCATGCTATGCGAGCCATATCCAATATCACTACATCGCCTTGGAACAGATCCGGAGGGAGGGTGATGGAATGGGAGCGTGGATCCTTCCTGGGAGTCACTGTAAAGAGCCATTCGTGTCCTCAAGCTCATTCGATCCATGTTGGGGAGAGGGGTGGGCGGAGCTCCTCCGATGGCAGCTGCGTACTTTGCTTTGAGCCGATAATGCTGAGCTGGCGTAAGACTGAGTACACCAGGAAGCCCTCCTCCACTGAAACCACCACCTCCACAGTGGCTGGCCTCGCTGGAGCGGCGGGACATATCTGCGGAGATTGGGTCGTACGAGTCAGCCGAGCTGATGTTGTTGTGGCGGTTAGCACCAAACTGAGACGCCTCACTGGAGCGACGGCTGGAGTAGCAGGGTGATATACCGGACGAGCGTCTGCTGCAGGCGGAGCTGATGATGCTGGCGGTGCTGCCGCGGCGCTCGTTCAGCTGGTTGAGCAGCGTTACTTCACACGAAGACAGGTCACCAGAGGGCTGGCCGAGGTTCACACCGCCAACGTGACCCGCCATGTTGGAGCTCTCCAGCAGGGAACCTGGACACATGAAGGGAGTGTTATAATGAAAAGGTTCTGAGAGTCTAATTTCCCTCTGGGATTAATAAAGTATCTTTGAATTGAATCTGCTAAATAAAACCACCAAGGGTGTTGAGCAGCTGATGCACAGAAGATCAGGTCACCTTATGTGGTGCTCAGGAAGGAGAGCCCGGTGGCCTTCAGCTTAAGACAAGCGTGACCCTGAAACACGTACCGACTGCAGGTATGGGAGGCAGCTTCATGGTGTTGCGTTGACCCTGCGACGGCTGCGGTCCAGCGTTGACCCAGGGACACGAGTCCCTCACTGTCTTCAGGCTTTCCTTCTTGATGTTTTCCAACTTGATGGTGACTGCTCCGCCATAACCGACGGATTTCCTCAGCTGAAGTCCCACCCCCGCCTGCTGGCCCCCGGGAACGGTGGAGTCGACCACGGGGCAGTCTTCGTGTGCGCTCAGGTCCCTAAAGCTGCCCCCGCTGTGCACGGCCATCTCTACCCCACTGTCGATGTTGTTGGCGCTGCTGAGAGGCGACGGCTCGCTGCTGCAGGACGAGTGGCCACCAGGACTGGACTGATACGTCTGCAGGGGGGCAGCGTGGTCCGGTTTCATAGAGGAGTCACAAACCAGACCACAAAAGGTTAAAAAACACCAACATTCAAATTTACTATTGGATCAATATGCTGTCAAACTGACATCAGTGAATAAAACGAGTAAGAAAATCAACACCAGACTCACGCTGTGTTCACAGAACTCCATTAAATATTCTCCAGTGTTGAATAATTACGTAGTTCATGAATCCCGACTGTAATGGTGTTTTGTGATAACTTATAAGGGTCTATAGTTTCAGTCTTATTCATTATTGATTCATTTATTAAAATAAAATAAGCATTAAAGATGATTTCTGTGGTTCAGAAGTTATTTCCAGCCCAAAAGGAACACGATGGAGGTTTTATCTGTCTGATGAACATCTGGATTTAGGTCTGTGGGGTGTCATGGTCTGGTGTGGAGACGGGATGAAGAAAGAGGCAGGATGCACCCACGCCATGCAAAAGGAAAATAATGCAATGATTAAAGCTGAAGACAGAAAACCGCCACCTCACCTTAGAGTAGTCTGTCCATTAGCCGGAGGTTAAAGGAGAAACAGAAATAAGGAACAATCCAGAGTCTAAAAACACGTTTCCTCTGAGTTTAGGAGTCAACTAATCAAAAGGACTGAAGCAAGGCAGGTTAGGAAAGAAGAAGCGTGCAGCTGATGCTTCATCTGAACTCACCACTGAGTTCTCCGTCTTGATAGACTTGACCTGCAGACAGTCCTCCGCCCCTCTAGAGGTGCTGTTGGCCTCGGTCTTCCCATCCACGCCTCTCGATCCGTGCCTGGAGTCGTTCTCCCCGTTTCCTTTGGGCGGCTGCAGCCTCGGCGGAGCGTCGCCGCGTTGCTTCTTTGTGACGTGGGCTTCAGGTCCGTGGACGGTCTTAACGTGCTTCCTGAGAGAGCTGGGGTCAGTGTAGCGCTTCGTACAGCCCGGGATTTTACACACGTACGGTTTCTGCAACAGGGAATTGAAATGATTCACATCCAGTAGGAATCACCTTTACATGGAATTGTGTCCGTCAGTCTTTGAATCTGGTGTTTCTGTTTACCTAAACAAAAGGCTAAAGGTGTGTGTGTGTGTGTGTGTGTGTGTGTGTGTGTGTGTGATTTTATATAAGGAGCCCAGCAGGTTGCATCGAGTCACTGACTAGTGTCAGAGTCTGTACGGTAATCCTCATACTAAGCAAGCATGCAGCGACAGTGGAGAGGAAAACTCCCTTTTAACACAAAGAAACCTCCAATCCTGGCTCAGTATAAGCAGCCATCCTCCACGACTCACTGGGGTTGAGAAGACAGCGCACGCACGCATGCACGCACGCACACACACGATGGACTAGAAGTAGTACTTTATATTTTTAAAAAGTAAATGTCAGACAGACGATCTGATTGGTGGACATTAGCAGTTAGAATCCATTCGATCCTTCATGTCGATCCAATTCAATGTTAGTTTGATTTGATTTTTCATCGTGAAATAATGAGGCTAAAGTTGCGTTCTCTGTAAAACATCAAAGCCGTGCATGAACAAACCTCGTTCGAGTGTGTGCGGTTCTGGTGTTTGGCCCGATCGGAGGCGTTGGAGAAGGCCTTGTTGCAGCCTTCGTGCTCACACACATAAGGCTTCTCCCCGGTGTGGGACCTGAGGTGGGTTTTAAGGTTCTCCAGGCGAGAGTAAGCTTTGGAGCATCCCTCAAACTGTAGAAACAGAAACACAATCAGACTGGAGTAACTCCAGGCTACGTAGTCTGCAGCCGTGAAGCAGCAACACACACAAAAGAGCTTTTAGGTGTAATCAGTCCTGGATGCGTGCCCACCTGATGTGGCGTGCCACACAAAAGCAAAGCTCTGTTACACTTTAGCAGAATAAATAAATAAACAAATAAAAGCACTTTGTGGGAAGTATCTAAGTGTGAGGTGTGGTGGTGCGCTCTGCCTGCCGGGCTTTGTTGAGACAAAGACAACTCTGTGTTTTAGCGTTTGTGTTCTCTTGTACTCTACATGCTATAATTTGGTATTCCTTCTAAGCAGTCATTGTGAGAGTAATTGGCTTTGAAATTAAAAGAGAATCATATAAGAGCAGCTCAGAGAGAGGATAAAAACATCAGAAGACTTTATGAGATGTGGTTGAGGAGGAGATGGAGGGTTATGAGAAGATGCATGTGGGATTTGAACGGAGAATGTACAGCCTGAACTTAATAAGGACCCCTGGCCCCCTGCGCCTCTGCAGAGTGTAATTACACAGTCACGCTGTCAGTCAGCGTTTTAACGTTTCGCCTTCACAAGTGTTTTAATGCATTCACAAGAGCCAGCCAGTGAGCTTTGAAGCCACAAGCAAACAGGCACTAAGTCTAATCTTCAAGGAAACGCCTTGATTTATCAATGTGGACCAGATCACATGATGAAAACCTCTAACTAACGACATCTGGATCCATCCGTCTGAAAGCTGCACCTGGTCAAAGGTTCAGTCACACTGAAATGTCCTGGTGTTGTGGGCCAGATGTCTCCGGAACAGATTTTAATGAAACAAAACCTCAGATCTCCATAGACTGTTCTAGACTCGGCCTCTGCTGCAAACTCCCCCAGCAAAGCAAAGAAGGCTGAAACTCCGTTGGAAGTTCAGCTGGAACTTTTAGTTTGGAAGTAAAATATGAAGGATGCCAGAGGAAAAGGGACCAGCAGGCGTCCACCACGACAGGCCCTCCTAAACCCAAGCTCTTACTGTGCACTTGTGTGGCTTCTCCCCCGTGTGCCGCCTCATGTGGACCACCAGCATGTACTGGGCCTTGAAGGGCTTCTGCTCCCGGGAACACTCCTCCCAGCGACACACGAATTCCTTCTTCTCCCCGTGGATGTGGTCATTGTTGATGTGCTGCGTGGACAAATCAGATCTGGTCAATCATCAGCACCGGGAGCATGTGTTCACAACCAGAGCCGTAACTGTGAGAAGAACCTCGAGTGTGTTGACACGTGTGAGTTGGAACATTCTTGTGTTTTTCCCACAATCAGGTTCTCCCTCCGCTGCGCCGTCAGCAAGACGGGCGGCTCTATATGTTATCGGTGACAGTTTTAATGTCAATAGGAGAGCAAGGCAATAAAACAACTGTTTGTTCAGGCCGTGTGCGTTCGCCGTTACTTTTCTTCAGGAAGAGGAACTTCCTTACGAGGCGACTGAAAACAAATCAGCACCAGTCGCTTCCCAGGGAGAGGCTGGTACCAGCAGAAGTTTGGGAGGACTTGGAGACTGGAGTGAAAATGAGGAGAAACTTTGAATTTTCGCCGTACAGCCCGGCCAACGATTGGCCGGTTTCCTTTCAGCTCCGACTCGTCTCGGATGTGGGACTACAACAAATCACACTCATAAGGAATGTTTTAAAAATCAACATTGTCATCATTTTCTTGGGGAAATTTAGCATAAATATAAAAAAAGCTAGTTTTTACACAGAAGAGTGTATAAAAGGGAGTTTTCCTCTCCACTGTCGCTTTATGCTTGCTTAGTATGAGGGTTGCTGTATAGTCACTGACACTAGTCAGTGACTTGATGCAATTTGCTGGGTTCCTTATATAGGAAACCTTATTTCTGATTGGCTTAATGAACTGACCTGAATTGGAATGTTTATTATGTGAAGTGCCTTGAGACGACTCTTGTCGTGATTTGGCGCTTTATAAATAAACTTGAATTGAAATTGAATTGAATTGAATTGCATTTTCCCAGATTTTTCTACTTAATACTTGTGTTCTTCATGTTAAAAGACTTAAAGGTCGTCGGATGGATGACCTCAGCCAGCGAAAGTTAAACAGCCTTTAAATCTCTGTAATGACGTTTATTTATGAACACGCTGTAATGCTGATGGCTCGTTCTGACCAGCGTTTGGTGTTTCAGGCTGAGCAGCTTCACTCATAAAGCACATTTCATACAAACGGATTATGAAATGTTCTTTTCAGGAGCAAAAGTAAAAAACATTAAATGTCACGTTTTTAAAATAAAGCTACAGACAGCTTAAGCTAAAAGGTTAGAGATGTTTAACTCTTTTATGTAGTTTGTGCTTCAGACAAAACCGTTTCAATAATCAGAAGACACAAACGTTTGTGAACAGCCATCTTTCTGATGGACCACATGCAAACATCCACACGTCCAGAGGAACCGCTTCATTTCCTGAGGACATCCCGGCCCACAATGCTCCACTTATGTGGTCGTCTTCTTCACCAGAGAAAAAGCTCCGCGGTCGCATATTCTGCTGAGATCTATTTTGGGTTGAAGGAGGAGGGACGGAAACAAGCTTGGCCCCGAGCAGAGCGCTCCATTTTCAGGTTTCACACTAATAATCTATAATCTGGGTCTTTTTTAAACAGGATTCATCCAGGAAACACTGGCAGGTGCTGCCTTTGTCTCTTCTTATGCTGGTAATGTGAGAACGGATCGGATGGATCAGGAATAATCTGTAGGTTTCATCGGGAACATTTGTTTTTTCTGTTCCTCAGCACGTCTGTCAACAAATAAACATTTCGCTAAAACAAACAAAATAAGCCAAAGACAGAAGCAAATCACGAGGTTACAAACGCAGGACAAACACTAAAGGACAAGTCACGTTGTGCTTCTTACACCGTTTTAAATGTTAGAAACACATGTTTACATTAATATATTTTATACTGATGACATGTTTTCTGTGTTTTGTGACAATTGTAAACATTTTTCATAGATGGACTTTTATACATCAACATTAATTTTTCTGATTAGTAAAAATAATCATGTTCAGTAAATCCCTTTCTTAACAGACGTCCCTAAAATAAACATCACGCCCCCAGCAGCTGTGGCTGCGTAGGGAATGTGGGAATAATGGGACAAGCTTAATAAATCTAATGCATTGTTATTATTACTAATTTTTAGTATTATTATCAAGAAAAGTTTTGTTATATTTTCCATCATTGTTACACGGGTGGCTGTTCTAGTTTATCTGGTTCTATGCTGGTGACCATGCAGACATTCCTGCAGTAGGATCACAAAAAGGCCTGGAAGGATGTCATTCCTCAGGCTTAAGGTAACTACTGTCCTGACTCCCTGCATCCCTGGCATCCTGCCGACCTCCTCCCATTGCTCTCTAGACAGTTGAACCCGACACGTTTCCTTCCTCCTGCTGCTGTGAGGCGGCTGACAGGGAATCAGAAAACAGGAACACAAGTTGGCTTGGGAGAGTAAAGGTCCAGAACTTCAGAGCTGCTGGCCTGACGATGGATTTATGGCCAGGCCTCTGGGCTTCAGAGGAGGGGGTGCTGGTGGGAGTAAGAGGTTAGGGGTCAAGGGTCATGGAGCTGAGAGGCTCATGGGGCGGGTGGCACAGCTGCGGGGTTTGGGCTTGGATTTGGCAAAAGCCATAAGGCTCATTAACATGGTGCGTGTGGAGCAAACAGGAAAGGATCCATCACTGGAAAACCTTCTGAGCAGATTTAATGACTGTCATCAGGGATCAGAACACAGGAAACTCAGGATCGGTGAACTGAGCTGGAATAACGTGGACTTACTGAACCCTACTTTTAATGTGGCGAGCCCCAGGGTGACCTTTATTGTGAACTATTTTGTACATAAATTGCTCCTATAGTGATTTATGAAGTAACATGTTGATGCATAAGATTTAGTTTAAAATATTCTGCAAAGTTTAATGATGACATCATCTCACTAAGGTGACATCATCTCACTACGGTGACATCATCTCACTAAGGTGACATCATCTCACTACAGTGACATCATCTCACTAATGTGACATCATCTCACTACAGTGGCATCATCTCACTACGGTGACATCATCTCACTATGGTGGCATCATCTCACTACGGTGGCATCATCTCACTATGGTGACGTCCTCTCACTAAGGTGACATCATCTCACTAAGGTGACATCTCACTAATGTGACATCATCTCACTACGGTGGCATCATCTCACTATGGTGACATCCTCTCACTAAAGTGACATAATCTCACTACGGTGACATCATCTCACTAATGTGACATCATCTCACTACAGTGGCATCATCTCACTATGGTGACATCATCTCACTACGGTGGCATCATCTCACTATAGTGACATCATCTCACTAAGGTGGCATCATCTCACTATGGTTACATCCTCTCACTAAGGTGACATCATCTCACTAAGGTGAGATCATCTCACTAATGTTACATCATCTCACTATGGTGACATCATAATACATAAACATAAATACATAAACATAAACATCATCTCACTAATGTGACATAATCTCACTATGGTGACATCATAATACATAAACATAAATACATAAACATAAACATCATCTCACTAATGTGACATAATTTCACTAAGGTGACATAATCTCACTAAGGTGACATAATCTCACTATGGTGACATCATCTCACTAATGTGACATAATCTCACTATGGTGACATCATCTCACTACAGTGACATCATCTCACTAAGGTGACATCATCTCACTACGGTGACATCATCTCACTACGGTGGCATCATCTCACTACGGTGGCATCATCTCACTATGGTGACATCCTCTCACTAAGGTGACATAATCTCACTAAGGTGACATCATCTCACTAAGGTGACATCATCTCACTACGGTGGCATCATCTCACTAAGGTGACATCCTCTCACTATGGTGACATCCTCTCACTAATGTGACATCATCTCACTACGGTGACATCATCTCACTAATGTGACATCATCTCACTACAGTGGCATCATCTCACTACAGTGGCATCATCTCACTTTGGTGAAATCATCTCACTACGGTGGCATCATCTCACTATAGTGACATCATCTCACTACGGTGGCATCATCTCACTATGGTGACATCCTCTCACTAAGGTGACATCATCTCACTAATGTTACATCATCTCACTATGGTGACATCATAATACATAAACATAAATACATAAACATAAACATCATCTCACTAATGTGACATAATCTCACTATGTTGACATCATAATACATAAACATAAATACATAAACATAAACATCATCTCACTAATGTGACATAATTTCACTAAGGTGACATAATCTCACTAAGGTGACATCATCTCACTATGGTGACATAATCTCACTAATGTGACACAATCTCACTACGGTGACATCATCTCACTAAGGTGACATCATCTCACTAATGTGACATCATCTCACTAATGTTACATCATCTCACTATGGTGACATAATAATACATAAACATAAATACATAAACATAAACATCATCTCACTAATGTGACAATCTCACTAAGGTGACATCATAATACATAAACATAAATACATAAACATAAACATCATCTCACTAATGTGACATAATTTCACTAAGGTGACATAATCTCACTAAGGTGACATCATCTCACTATGGTGACATAATCTCACTAATGTGACATAATCTCACTACGGTGACATCATCTCACTACAGTGACATCCTCTCACTAAGGTGACATCATCTCACTAAGGTGACATCATCTCACTAATGTGACATCATCTCACTAATGTTACATCATCTCACTATGGTGACATAATAATACATAAACATAAATACATAAACATAAACATCATCTCACTAATGTGACAATCTCACTAAGGTGACATCATAATACATAAACATAAATACATAAACATAAACATCATCTCACTAATGTGACATAATTTCACTAAGGTGACATAATCTCACTAATGTGACATAATTTCACTAAGGTGACATATTCTCACTAAGGTGACATCATCTCACAATGGTGACATAATCTCACTAATGTGACATCATCTCACTACAGTGACATCATCTCACTACAGTGGCATCATCTCACTACGGTGGCATCATCTCACTATGGTGACATCCTCTCACTAAGGTGACATCATCTCAATAAGGTGACATCATCTCACTACGGTGGCATCATCTCACTACGGTGGCATCCTCTCACTAATGTGACATCATCTCACTAATGTGACATCATCTCACTAATGTGGCATCATCTCACTACGGTGGCATCATCTCACTACGGTGGCATCATCTCACTATAGTGACATCATCTCACTACGGTGGCATCATCTCACTATGGTGACATCCTCTCACTAAGGTGACATCATCTCACTAAGGTGACATCATCTCACTAATGTTACATCATCTCACTATGGTGACATCATAATACATAAACATAAATACATAAACATAAACATCATCTCACTAATGTGACATAATCTCACTATGGTGACATCATAATACATAAACATAAATACATAAACATAAACATCATCTCACTAATGTGACATAATTTCACTAAAGTGACATAATCTCACTAAGGTGACATCATCTCACTATGGTGACATCATCTCACTAATGTGACATAATCTCACTACGGTGACATCATCTCACTACAGTGACATCATCTCACTAAGGTGACATCATCTCACTACGGTGACATCATCTCACTACGGTGACATCATAATACATAAACATAAATACATAAACATCATCTCAATAATGTGACATCATCTCATTAAGGTGACATAATTTCACTAAGGTGACATCATTTCACTCTGGTGACAATATCTCACTACGGTGACATCATCTCACTAAGGTGGCATCATCTCACTAAGAGGACATCATCTCACTACAGTGACATCCTCTCACTAAGGTGACATCATCTCACTATGGCGACATCATCTCACTAATGTGACATCATAATACATAAACATAAATACATAAACATAAACATCATCTCACTAATGTCACATCATCTCACTACAGTGACATCATAATACATAAACATAAATACATAAACATAAACATCATCTCACTAATGTGACATCATCTCACTAAAGTGACATAATCTCACTAAGGTGACATAATCTCACTACAGTGACATCCTCTCACTAAGGTGACATCATCTCACTATGGTGACATCATCTCACTAATGTGACATCATCTCACTAATGTGACATCATCTCACTCCAGTGACATCATAATACATAAACATCATCTCACTAATGTGACATCATCTCACTACAGTGACATCATAATACATAAACATAAATACATAAACATAAACATCATCTCACTAATGTGACATCGTCTCACTACGGTGACATCCTCTCACTAAGTTGACACAATCTCACTATGTTGGCATCATCTCACTAAGATGACATCATCTCACTACGGTGACATCCTCTCACTACGGTGACATCCTCTCACTAACGTGACATCATCTCAATAAGGTGACATCATCTCACTAAGGTGACATAATCTCACTATGGTGACATCATCTCACTAATGTGACATCATCTCACTAATGTGACATCATCTCACTACGGTGACATCATAATACATAAACATAAATACATAAACATCATCTCACTAATGTGACATAATGTCACTACGGTGACTTAATCTCAGTAAGGTGACATCATTTCACTACAGTGACATCATCTCACTACGGTGGCATCATCTCACTACGGTGGCATCATCTCAGTAAGATGACATCATCTCACTATGGTGACAACCTCTCACTAAGGTGACATCATCTCACTACAGTGGCATCATCTCACTAAGATGACATAATCTCACTATGGTTACATCATCTCACTAATGTGACATCATCTCACTAAGGTGACATCATCTCACTAAGGTGGCATCATCTCACTATGGTGATATCATCTCACTAATGTGACATCATCTCACTAATGTGACATCATCTCACTAAGGTGACATCATCTCACTAAGGTGACATCATCTCACTACGTTGGCATCATCTCACTAAGATGACATTAACTCACTACGGTGACATCCTCTCACTAACGTGACATCATCTCACTAAGGTGACATCATCTCACTACGGTGGCATCATCTCACTAAAATGACAATCTCACTACGGTGACATCATCTCACTAAGAGGACATCATCTCACTACAGTGACATCCTCTCACTAAGGTGACATCATCTCACTATGGTGACATCATCTCACTAATGTGACATCATCTCACTAATGTGACATTATCTCACCAAGGTGACATCATCTCACTACGGTGGCATCATCTCACTAAAATGACAATCTCACTACGGTGACATCATCTCACTAAGAGGACATCATCTCACTACAGTGACATTATCTCACTACGGTGACATCCTCTCACTAACGTGACATCATCTCACTAAGGTGACATCATCTCACTAAGGTGACATTATCTCACTACGGTGACATCATCTCACTAACGTGACATCATCTCACTAATGTGACATCATCTCACTAAGGTGACATCATCTCACTAAGGTGACATCATCTCACTAAGGTGACATCATCTCACTATGGTGACATCATCTCACTAAGGTGACATCATCTCACTATGGTGACATCATCTCACTAATGTGACATCATCTCACTAAGGTGACATCTCACTATGGTGATCAAGCTGATATCCAGCCATGTTGACACCCATCTTGGACTCACATGCACCAGCTGGTCCTGAGTGTCGTACTCCTTGGAGCAGCCCTCCCAGTGGCAGTTGGTCTCATAAACGGCCTCGGGTTCCTGTTTGCACTCGTCCTTATCCAGATCCTCGCTCAGGTCCAGGATCCCCCCGCCGTAGTCCTGGTAACAAACCACAAAGTCTTACAGATCCATCAGTGTGACTAAATGCACGCCAGCAGCATTGTGACTTGAAGTCGATGAGTTAGAGAAGCATCCTGTCATGGTTCTAATCTGGGAATCTGGAGAGTTGTAGCTAGGTCTGGATTAAGCTCTGTTACAGACATGGCCACGTGAAACCAAAACGGATAGAGATGTGATTTTCTGGGTTTTGTTAAGGTTACCTAATGAACCTGATTTGTTTTTGGCTCCATTACCTGAGCCGATGGTGAAATGGGCAGCGGGCCCTCTGCTTCTGTCTTGACCTTTGACTTTTTGTTGCTTAATGGATTGACAGTGCTGCTTACAGCTGGATCTCCGCCGGCATTCTGAAGAACACAGAAACAGGAGTAAGAGGAATTCCCTGACCTGGTCATGCTAACAGGCTAATGATTCATCCATCCTAATCAAACACCAGATTCCACTCAGAGTCCGTTAGCACTGGGCCAGAACCAAGACTAAACAGTTTAGACATCTTCATGAAGCCACAAGAGATTAAGACAGCAGAAAAGTTATCACCCCCGGTTCAGGTCAGGGTGGTGGTGGTGGTGGGGGTTCTCTAATCCCACCCACTAATTATTCAGAACCTCCATCAGACTCAGATCCAAAGTGGTTCAGATCAGAGCTGATGTGCGGAGGCCTTTCCTGGAGGAGGCGTAAACGTGATGCTGCTGTGAGGAGCAGGAAGTTTGCATCCGAGCGTAAACAGAGCCGCCTGGTTCTGACCCTAGGACTCATGGATTCATCCTACCAAAACGGGATTAAACCAAAACCTAAAGATTCAGTAGAACAGAACGTCAGAGGGTTCCGTCAGTGTGTAACGGACCAGGAAGCAGGTCCAATCCCTCAGATGGAACCACATCCAGAACAGCTGACAAAACCATGTTGACCAGGAATACTGTAGGAAAGCTTCATCAGGTTCTAGAGAACAGAACCCTGATGTTAACCCGGTCCAGAGGTGGCACCAACCCCTCAGGATTCCATCTGGGATGGAGCAGAACCCTGGATCAGGGTCTGCTGCATTCAGGACCACATCTGGTCCAGAAAACCCCATGCCACAACCCGGGCAGGTTCCGGACCCGCCCCAGAAGAGGATGTTGGAGAGTTTAGAAACCCGAAACAAGAATGGACCTGGTTCTGTTGGACTGGTAATCATCATTTGTCCTGATAATATAAATCGTTATAATCAATATTAATAATTATTAGTAATTCACTCCCAATAAATCCTGGAATAAATGATGTTTTTACTCCACTCAGGATCACGAGTTATGGCAGCAAACATGAAAACTAAGTCCTGAGTTGTCGAACGTTCCCACCTGGTTCAGGTCGGAGTTACTGTGCGCCGCCATGGGCGAAGCGCTGAGGGGGTGCTGGCGCGAGGAGAAGGAGGAGGGAGCGGGCTGAATCAGAGGAGGCGTGTGACCGAAGGCGTTGAGGCCTCTCTGCTGGGACAGGAGCTGCTGATAGGCCATGGGGTTGATGTGATGGGGGAAGCTGAACGTGGGGCTGGAACAGAACAGAAACAGATGATGGGAATGTCACAATCTCAGGGAAAACCTTCAGGATAAGAAACAGAAATGAAATAATTTGTATAAAAACTGGAAGATTTTTATTTTACTCCCAGGTGTTTTGATTTTTACTGATATTCCAGACGCTTCACCCTGTGTGTGTGTGTGTGTGTGCGTGTGCGTGCGTTAGAGAACGCTGGCTCATCCCTTGAGTTAGGAACTTTCTCCTGACCATGATAAGAGGTCAGAGCTGATTGTTTCATGCATTTAAAAAGTCAGAAACTGTTCAGGTACAAGAACTCAAACTCAGAAAGCAGTCAAAGGAAAGAAAACACGGACGGAATGTTTATGGAATTCTGTTATGGCGGCAGGTTTGGTCCTACATCCATCTGGTCCTGTTTATAGGACCTTCTGGACTCATGTCATGCGTTTGTTTCTGGTCTCCCACCTGATTCCTCCAACTGAAAGGTGTCCATAGGAGCTGCTAGCAGCCGAGCTGGAGCGGGAATTATTGATGTAAGCCACCAGGGAATTGGGTGATGTTCGGATCATGGTCTGCAGGTCAATGCTGGCATCTGACAGCGGCGAGATGGACAGAGCTCTCTTTCTGCTCAGCCGGGGAGTCAGCCTTGGGCTGGAGAAACGAGACACTGGACAGGACACACACACACACACACACACACACACACACACACACACACACACACACACACACACACACACACACACACACACACACACACACACACACACACACACACACACACACACACACACACGTATGAGGTTTGACTGGAACAGCATAAAGGCTGCAGAGTGAGAACCAGCATTTATCCTGGGCTGAGCTAGAGGTCACAGCCATGCTAAGCTGTATCTCCCACATCTCTCTCACACACAGCTCCCCTGTTTAACATTCGTATCCTCTTATGCATAATGAATCGGCCCCAATCATTCTCTGTAATTACTCTGATAGCGATCTCTTTCAGGCAAGTTAAATGGAGGCAATTTAAACAAATTGATTTCAGAATACCATTAAACAGAAAGAACAACTCAAAGGTAGGGTTCATGGCCGTCTGCTAAACCTGCTCCCCACTGGGAAACTTTTAGCTCTTCCAGCAGGCATCAGGTCCACATTCAGGAGCATTTGCTGTATTTATTCAGAATACTTAAGGTCTGTGGACAGAGAGAAGACTTTGGCTGGACCAAACAGGTGCTGGAGGTTTGGATGGTGTTGTAAAGGCCTCAGAACAGGCATCATCAGAGGCGCGAGACGCAGTAAACTCCTAACAGGCCCATCACAGCTCGCTCGCTCACAAACACACACACACACACACCCACACACACACACACACACACACACACACACACACACACCCACACACACACACACACACACACACACACACACACACACACACACATTGCCAGTCCTCTGATACTAACTGGTCCAGCTCACAGCCCAGCGAGCTAAATTGATTCAGGCACCGTCGTAATCGCAGCGCCAGACCTGCAGCCATAAAGCTGCGTCGTGCCTCCAGAGTTATTACGTTTGGAGGTGGCGACTCGTAAATCAGGGACATATGCGTTCAGTTAGAAGGCCCCCTGGAACCTCTGATGGCGGACGACAGTATTTGGGAGCCCTGAGAGAAAATAATGGGTGGAGATTATATGGAGGGAATCAAAGAGTTGGCAAAAACCACAAACTGTCCTCAGGAATGCATCTGTTTAGGGTTAGGGAGAAGCCGCCCCTCACTGCACATCGACTCCATCTGACGCTGAACTCATGTTTTTGTTGTTTCAGTCAACATCATATCTACTCACTGATGTGAGTGACTCCTAAACTCTGTTTCCTAAGGTTGACCAGCTGTGGTGGCCATCTTTTATTGGTTTGACTCCAACAGGAGTCGACGTTACTCCGGCCAGTTTCCGAGTTTTAGACAAACTAGATCCAGTGATTCAGGAGATATGGAGGACAGATATGAGTTCAAACCACCACGCCATCTTCTGCTGACGTCGACATTTCACTTAATCAGTTTGTTAATTTCCGAGGTCGCTGTGAGGTTTCACAACAACCTCCACATGCTTTTTGTGCTACAAGCATTAATCTTTTGACCAGTCTGATGCCACAATGGATCCATGCCACAACCGGCGCCTCAGACAGTCCAGCAGAGTGTTAGTGAGTGACTCTCATGTTATTAATCATGAATATTACTCATGAAGCCACTAAAAACCAACAGCTGTCATTTCTTGAGCTTTTTGTTTGGTGTCACTTAAGACCCAAAAGAAACATGTGTGTGTGTGTGTTGGGGGTTGGGGGGGGGGGGGGGTAGTAGAGGAGATACTTCAGACCCATCAACAGGTTCAATAAGAGATGCTTGTATTAATCACCCCACAGGCCTCACAACCTGGTGACCTGGGAGACTGGCTGTGGCCTCGCCCCTCTGGGAATGATGCCCATACCCCCCCCCCCCCCCCCCCCCCCACACACACACACACACACACACACTACCACCATCTTTAAACCTCCACCCAGTCCATACGTTGTGCTTGGCTCAAAAACATTCTTACAGCAAAAACTTTATCTGCAGCTTAGAGGAGATGATTTAGTTTTGGGCTGCGCAGTGGCGCAGTGGTTAGAGCTGTTGCCTTGCAGCAAGAAGGTCCTGGGTTCGCTTCCCTGCCTGGGATCTTTCTGCATGGAGTTTGCATGTTCTCCCTGTGCCTGCGTGGGTTCTCTCCGGGTCCTCCGACTTCCTCCCACAGTCCAAAAACATGACTGTTGGGTTGTCTAAATTGTCCTTAGGTGTGTGTGTGTGTGTGTGTGTGTGTGTGTGTGTGTGTGTGTGTGTGTGTGTGTGTGTGTGTGTCTTTGGTATGATCCGACCAGGATATGAACCCTGATCTCCCAGTCTCAGGGCAGATATGCTCATCATCACTATCCTAATCCTCATCATCCTCATCATCATCACCATCACGCTCATCACCATCATCATCATCATTGCCATCATCTTCATCATCACCATGATCCTCATCATCATCACCATTCTAATCATCATCATCATCATCATCATCATCATCCTCAACATCACTCTAATCATTGTAGAAGGTAAATATTGTTGCTTTTAAGCTTAATATATTACCTCTACTTATGACCAATAAGCTAAGATGTTCTATATAAATATAGAACATCAACCTGCTTGGTCTTTGGATGTTTAATCAGAAGATTCTAGGATTCTTTGCTTTTTTCAAGGGATCAAACACACTTCGTCTCAATTCAGACAGAGTCAGGTTTCTAAAAGCAAGACATGTATTTTCTAAACAAATTAAAACAAGACAAATTAAATAGGACGACTGTGATGGATGAATCTAAATGGATGGAAGGTGAGATGTATGGTAACTGAATGGTGTGTGTTCGTTAGAACCTTGCATCTTGAAGAACTGAGTTCTGGGTGAAAAGAATTAGGTTTGCATTGAACTACGAAGTTGGTTCTTATCAAAACAGCATCAGACGCAATCACGTGTGTTTACCTCACCCTTTCTTTGGAGACCCTCTTCGTGGATCCGGAGGTCACAGAGGTCGGATGACCTCTGGGCACCAAGGTTCAGTAGATTAACCGCAGCACCGACGTTCCAGTCCAGAGATGTCGCCAGGCACACAGGTTGGAACTAGTTTGCGTCTAGAGCAGCTGTCTCTGAATAGCTGAAGGAACCGTTTTGCTGTGTCAGCTGTAGGCAGCTGTTAGCTTGTCGAAAGCTTGTCAAGAGATGTGGTGGCTAGAGAGTTTTCCTCCGATGGCCAGTCAGAGTTAGCTCAACTAACAGGATGCTGAATCTCACAGAATGCCGGAGTGATGGAAAGGTGATTCACTCCGCAAGTGACTCGGTTTTAATATTTTCATATTATGATTTACTTGGCCAATCGGAACGCGCCATGCTAAGGGGTGTTAACAACAAACCTCAGAATGTCATGCCTTCTTTCAGATACAGGATGCTCTGATTTGTGGCTAAGAAAATATCTATGTGCAGTGACGTCACTTTAACTTAAATTTATCAATAATGAACATTGTGTCTGATTGTAGATAATGATTCACTTGTTAAACCAAACATTACTGATCATCATATATAAATCTTTCAATGTAATAATAATATTCATTACCACAGTAATTTAAGCACAGACTAATCAACCTTATTAATTTAAGCACAGACTAATCAATACATTATTATTATTATCCATCGACCATATGATCATTCACTATTATAACGGTTCAGTCCTTTATTCTGTGCAGGACAGCCTAGATAAGCAGACAGGCTTGGCAGAGAAGAACCTTGAGAAGGGAACATGATGTTGATAATATGTTATCATGTGTTCAGAGCTGCAGAGGCCCGGACTCCAGCTGACGGACTGGCAGGATCCGGTAGATTAAAGGCAACAAATGTAGACTCCTGTCTCCATATGACCAGATACTGAAGAGGTCAACTGTACATGAAAAACTGACCATTTGTGGACGTTACATTATCATCATCACCATCACCATGATCCTCATCACCATTCTAATCATCCTCATTATCATCATCACCATCACCATCACCATCCTCATCCTCATCATCACCATCATCACCATCCCCATCACCATTCTAGTCATCACCATTATCATCATCATCCTCATCACCATCATCACCATGATCCTCATCACCATTCTAATCATCCTCATTATCATCCTCATCATCACCATCACCACCATCACCATCACCATCACCATCATCACCATCATCACCATCCCCATCACCATTCTAGTCATCACCATTATCATCATCATCCTCATCACCATCATCACCATGATCCTCATCACCATTCTAATCATCCTCATTATCATCATCACTATCACCATCACCATCCTCATCATCACCATCACCACCATCACCATCACCATCATCACCATCATCACCATCCCCATCACCATTCTAGTCATCACCATTATCATCATCATCCTCATCACCATCATCACCATGATCCTCATCACCATTCTAATCATCCTCATTATCATCCTCATCATCACCATCACCACCATCACCATCACCATCACCATCATCACCATCATCACCATCCCCATCACCATTCTAGTCATCACCATTATCATCATCATCCTCATCACCATCATCACCATGATCCTCATCACCATTCTAATCATCCTCATTATCATCCTCATCATCACCATCACCACCATCACCATCACCATCACCATCATCACCATCATCACCATCCCCATCACCATTCTAGTCATCACCATTATCATCATCATCCTCATCACCATCATCACCATGATCCTCATCACCATTCTAATCATCCTCATTATCATCATCACTATCACCATCACCATCCTCATCATCACCACCATCACCATCACCATCATCACCATCCCCATCACCATTCTAGTCATCACCATTATCATCATCATCCTCATCACCATCATCACCATGATCCTCATCACCATTCTAATCATCACCATTATCATCATCATCCTCATCACCATCATCACCATGATCCTCATCACCATTCTAATCATCACCACCGTCCTCATCCTCATCACCACCATCATCATCATCACCATCCCCATCACCATTCTAGTCATCACCATTATCATCGCAACCACCAACAACAAATTAGCTAGTTTCTTCGCCTTCACCTCAGCTTTTACTTAATAAAATAAGAGATAGTTAACTAAAAGCACTAAAGAGTCAAATATTTGATCTTTGACTTTGTTGATAATCTGATTACTTTGTAATAAATAACTAATTTAATCTGACCTGTGTTCCAAGCCGATAACCCAGAGGATTATCGGAGTTAAACCTCTACAACACTGAACAGAGTGAAACGCTCTTTGTGGACCGGACCAACCTGCCAGCGGTACCACAGAGCTAAACATGTTTGTTCATCTCTGGACCAACGAGGAGTGATGAACGGTTTATTTTCCTGCTGGATTTCACTAACAGCAACACTGAGAAGTTTATTAGCAGCAGCTTGCTCTGAATCCTCTCTGAGCTCCTGGTGTCCAACCCAAAGCTGGCGTTGTGTTAGCCGGCGTGTTTATGCACACACTTCCACCAGCGTGCTCACAAACTAACATATAGTTAAGTGTTTGTGTATGCAGTCTGAGGGAACACCCACCCATCTCTCCCCCGCACCACCACATCAGTACACAAATCTTTCTCCCTCACTCGCTCTGCTGCAGCAACACAAAATCATCTTTTTGCTCGGGTTGGCAGACGTTTACTTTGGCTGTTGCTTTTGTCGTGGGAGCTTTTCCCACAAACCGCTCTGATATTCCTCTGCCCACCCACCCCTTTACATACCTGCTCATTTATATCCAAACAGGCTTCTGAATGCCTCCCAATGTGAGTGAACAGGACGTGGCTTTATTTAATAATCCATGCTAATGCTAGCTACCTAAACGTCAGCTCATTCGCTTCAGAATCATTTTGTGATTTATTACTTAGTTGGTCTCTCACCTGCAGCAGGTGGTGGTCACACCTAACCCCGTTTGCAGAACCTTTACTCTTGTTCCAGTCGTTTTCTTTTGTCATCAACAGATTAGCAGTTCCTCCCTTTTCAGCAGATTCCTTTGCTTAACTAACATTAAGTGTCTTTGTCCTGTCTTCTCACTGGGAAGGTGTTTTAGGCAGATGGACTGGGTCAGAGCTTCGTCTGTGAGGGTGTTGATCTGGAGAAGCTGAGCTAAAGGACCAAGCTCTGGGTTTACTGGTCCAAACCTTGTCTAAAAGGTGTACATGCCCCAACTGCCCAGAACTTTTCCACAAGTCCACTTCTCCCGGAGCATTAACATTCACAGAGCTGGGCTTAAGACGGGATCAGAAGGTGCGGTGGTCCAAGAAATGTGGGTTCACTGAGGTCTTTCACTTCTTGTGGTGGGTCTACTGAATATTAATGCATAAATTAATGTTTAATATGATATTTATCTGCACATCCACCCAAAACAAACACAGTGTGATGTCTGCAAAGCGTATTTACCACCTTCACCGCTGCTCGTACCTCGCTCGGAATAAATAAGTTCTTTGATTCAGCCTGAGGCGGCCCGCAACTACCATTAGTTAGCTGCCTCGGTCAATACGGCCTCTGTGTGTGGAGGTCGACATGGAAGAGCCTTCACACCAGCGGAGTGGCCCATTCCTGACCACATCACTCGTCAAACGTTAGTCGCTGCTGGGCCGGTGGCAGCGAGTGGATGAGCCGGCCGGGTGACAGAGGTTGCGGCTTCATGAGCAAACAGCCATCCCAAACAAGTGTGGGCGAAGCAGCACAGCGGCGGTTTGGGGGAGGACGGAGAGGTGGGCCCTTCATTCACTATTTAACTTTTAGATGGCGGCAATTTAAAAGATTAATGGACATGTAATCCAATATCAGCTAGTTGACTCAGTGTCACTGAAGAGTGACACAGCAGCAGTTGTTGTTGTTTTTCTTCAGGTGGGAGGTTTGATGGGAGGAAAAACAGAGCTGCACTCCAGAGCTGCCAAGCAGGGCGAGCAGTGATCAAACATCGGCTCAGAGCTGGAATCTTACCTTCAGCAGGTCGGGTTCATCAGGAAAAGTAGATTTCTCAGACACTGCCAGCACATCCTCCAGCTGAAAAGCACTTCAATGAAAGAAGCTGCTTCTGAGGAAGATCAACTCTGTTTCATTTTGAAGCTGGATTTTTGATCATCTGCTCCAGACCAACTTTTGATTTTGGATGTGACTTTGTTCTTTATCCCTTCAGACCTGCAGATCCTTCAGAGAAACTCCTGCTGACTCCACCTTTAGTTAGTTCAGCTAACATGTGCTAATTGCTGCAATCTGGGGAACTATCTGTGCATTTTTGCTCCAGCGTATAATTGATGCTGTTTGCTTTGCTTCTTTGTTAGATTTGCCCGACTGGTTTCCTGTGGAAGCCTGACTGGCCTCTGTTAGAGTGTTACCACCTGTTGGGACGGAGACGCCTCGTTTCTGCTCCATCATGACAACAAGCAGCTCATCCTGACAGCAGATATGAGAATCATTTATCTAGACTTGTTCTGCAGGATAATCATCCAAACCATCCAGAATCGCAATCAAGATTAGAGGCCCCTGTTTGTGTGCGTGTACGTGTGAGACTGTTTGTGTGTGTATGTGTGTGTGCATGCACATGTATGTGTGTCAGATTGGCTGCAGCTTTCATTAGAAGAACTCTTACCTGGACAAACTTGTTTCCTGTTCACAGGAATCAACATGTCTGGTGAAAAGATGCTCTAAGAGCTCCATGGTCAAAGATTAGAGCAGAGGTGGATGTAATGCAGAAAGTGAACCCTACACTCTAGTGATGTGATTCTGCTGCTGAAGTGCTTTTTGTCCTCACCATCCATGTAATCCGGTAGATGAGCAGCAGCAGCAGCGGCGGCGGCGGCAGCAGCGGCCCCATTCTGCATCAGCAGGTCGCTGTACGGGCTTCTCTGGCTGGCACTGGCCATCAGGTGGTAGTAGTCTGAGGGGTTGGCCCCTGGTGGTGGAGGCGGGAAACTGAACAAGGCTCGGTCCTTCAAGTGCTCGTGGCTGACTGCATCAGACAACAGAGGACAACATAAATCAGCTGGGAGAATTCATGCTACGGAATATCCGGAAGCATCCTGTTGAGGTCAGCTGATTACAGCGTTGCCCTTCTTTATCATTAAAGACATTTCATCTTCTCCTTTGCCTTCTGGGCTACACGCTGGGTCCCAAAATAACAAACTGCATTTTTATTGGACACTTGTGATGAATGGATTTGCATCTTTGTTAAAGTGATGCATTTGTTCTGAGTCACAGAAGAAGAACAAAGCAGACTTCCCTTGAACTCCACACTCACAGACCTTAGGATTACTATTGGACAGAGTTCTTGACAAAAACATGAAGTTGGAAGGACTCAGTAGAGGACACGAGTGCTTTGCTTTACAGATTTAAAGATCTGTGCATGCCTGCATGCCCCGGGGCGCGAGGCTTTTGATAAAAGATGTCTGATGTCTTTGAGGCTTGTGGGAAAAATCTCCAGAGAGTTCAGAAAGCACCGAACGAGAACAAGCAGGGCAAAGAGGGGAGGAGGGGGCTGCACATTCCAGGACTTTTACATAGTGTACACATTATATTTGACAGGATGAAGTCACTCAGGCTGCAGGTGCCGCTGACAAACTCTTAGAATAAACCTTAAACACGGCACGAACAGCAGCAATGTTGACATAAAATGTGTTAACACCTGTAGCCTGTAAAACTGCATTTAAAATGTCAGGAACCATGAGAGAGAGGGACGGATTAACTCTTTCCTGGCACTAACGGTGCCTGTGCACCCCCTCGTTTCCTGTGAGACGGGGGAGAAAGGGGAGTATTAATATGCAATATGGGGGAGGTAGAGGAGAGAAAACAGCCTCCCTCTGCCTCCTGGACACAAGCATAACAGAATTCTGGATCCAGCAGAAACTACTGGAGTTTGGTAAAAGAAGAAAGGTTCAGAATCAGATCCCAGAGCAGCTCAGATGGACTGGGCGGATATTGGATCACGTTACCATCGCTCAAGTAAAACATCTTGGGTCTGGAAGCAGCAGCTAATCTCTAACACGTCCTAGCTAAAGCAAAAACCTCCATTAGCTGCTACAGCTAACAGACACAACATCAGTTTCACAGAAAGTGAGCCAAAACTTGAGCAGCACGACGTCATTGATGAGTAGTGATGGGATTATTTTCTCAGCCCGTCGAAACATTTAAAGGGACATTATGGAAGTGTGACAGCCAAAACATGTATAGAAATAATAAATGTCTTCTTCCTGCAATGCCCTGGTCCTGTAGAATGAGCCCTGGCATTTTTTACAGTGATTGCCTGTTTTTCTGTAAAATCACAGAAAAAGAGAGATGCTCGGGTCGAGCAGGCTGCTTCATGCGCGTTCACGCTCAGGCATAGCCCGTAGCATTTGCTATCCGTAGCTTTAGCAGCAGAGAGCGAGGCAGTGCCACTTTGTCGCTGTTCCTAACGCCTAGTGACAAAGCTAGCTACATTTCTGAGGACCCTTAGCTACTTTCTTCTAGATATTTCCTGCAAATTAGCAACAAAATAGCCATTTTCGCTCCAAACCGTTCTTTGAACGTTATTTCAGCTGTCATCAACAATATAAATGCTACAGATATAAAGCACATCACTGGTGCTTTAGCTCACCTAGTAAGATGTTGGATTCCCATGCAGAAGACATTGGTTCAATTCTGGATGTGAACATAGTTTATTCAGAGTTTATTTTTTACATTAATGGTATATTTTTTTACAGTAAGATGCCCAAATTTTTATTTGAGACTCGCCGAACGGCATTGAATTCACAGATAAAGAAGATGTGGGTTCAACTTTCATTTTGGAACAATTTTTCAAGCAAGGGAAGGGAATGATCTGAGCATGCAGGAGGACTGACCCATCATAAACCTTTGTCGGCTGTGCTGAAGAGAAAGGTACAGAACCAAATTATTTAATTAATTAGCTGCGTGTTCTCCTGTCCTGTCCTCCAGGCCACACACACACACACACACACACACACACACACACACACACACACACACACACACACACACACACACACACACACACACACACACACACACACACACACACACACACACACACACACACACACACACACACAGGACTGTCTCAGCTGTTATTTTCGTTAAGGAGTGTGCACGTACAGCATGCGTGCCTCTTGCATGAGCCTACTATTGAAGCTGCCGTTACGCTTTTGGCCTGAGGGGGCAATAGCGAGCATAAAAATTCAAAACTCCGTAAAGTCCCTTTAAGGAACATTTTCCCTTCTTTACTGTTTCTGCCTGAACTGATTTAGAGGTGACACACACTGAGCCTGATCTCTTTGGTGTGAATCAGTGTGCTGACTTCCTGGTTTTGTAACCAGGGTCAATGATTTAAACCGTATTCATGCTGGGGTTAGCATCACCAGCACCTATTAGCATCAAGCAGCTACTGCTGCCTCTGCCATAAGCTGCTGATTGTTATTAGTAATACTGCACCCCTCATTAGGTTTGTTGCCCAGCCCTAATGATAAACACATAACTAGCAGACCGATCAAGCTCCTACAATAATCATATTTTCCAGATTTGACCACAACAGCTGTACCACCCTCGTTACTTCAGATGAAATCATCTTAGATCAGGTCTGTGAAGAGGTCCTTGGAGTTCCTTCAGTGAACGACGAGGCTGTGGCGTCTTGGTTGTGTTTAACACAGGGGTCCCCAGTTCTGGTCCTGGAGGGCTGGTATCCTGCATGTTTTAGTTTGAACTCTGTTTCAACACACATGATTTCAGTCAGCAGCTGATTAACAGGCTTCCGCAGAGCCTGATGAGGTGCTGCACAGGTGTTTCAACCACTGAATCAAGTCCGTCTGAGCAGAAAAAACACAAAACCTGCTGGATACCGGCCCTCCAGGACCAGGATTGGGGACCCCTGGTTTAATAAATCAGAAAAAATCTTTACGAGTTTTTTTCGTTAATTTAACTCTAAATGGTTTTTATATGAAAACATCCTAAAGCCTATTGTCTTGTGTTTAAGACATGATTCAGAGCCAGCTTAAGACCAGTTTGAGCTGATAAATGACCTTCAGCTGTATTTATGATGTTGTTGTGATGTTGATAAACTGATCTCTACGGTCTTTGTTATTTTGAATGGCAGCTCACCTGGAGACGGGCATTTCCAGGCTCTGAAAGCTTTGGTTTGGAGGATTAGTTATTGTAAACTTCACTACCTACAGGATAAACATTAAATAAATAACGCTGTGAGCTCTAACGCCTTCAACACATGCCTGGCACCAAGGTATCCATGTCAGACGTTTACACTCGCTCCACTGAGCTCTGTGCTTCTGAGAGTTTATTTATCTTCTTCTGTTTGGTCCAAACTTTAATCAGCAGCAACATCTCCTCCACGCTCCATGAAACGTAGACAGCAGCGTGTTTGGTGACTTATTGGCTCCTGTCTAGTTTAAACACAGTTTAAAATCACACACAATCAAAATAACACACATGAGATCTTATGAGGGTTCTTTATGAGGTACGACGTCCTGAATGCAGAGCAATTATCATAGCTGGCAGAAGAATCAGAGGTGCTTCAGTGTGTGCACTCTCAGTGAGCTGCAGCTGAGCAGAAGCAGTTGGTTTACTGTCGCTCGCCTCTAATCAAACGTCCTCCGCTTTTCTGCTAAAAGCAGCTGCAGAACGTCAAACATTTTACTCATCACTCCAAGTAAAAGCTGCGCGTTGCATCCATTTCCTACAGATTCACCACTTCCCCCCAGCAGATGCACCAGAACAGGTCACAATCAGGGCTTCTCTGCGTTCTGAAATTGAAATTCAGATTTTTGAAGCACCTTAAATGATCTACATGACCAGCCAGCACCAGGCTAGTGAAAAACTAATGCCATCACCAAACCCAGTATCTGACTGGGCTGTGACTGCTGGTGACACACAGCGTCGATGAAGGAGTGCCCAAAATGTCTCTGTAGCCTCCAGGAATGGTCAGTTTTCCACCTACAGTGTGACCTCTTCAGTATCTGGCCATTTGGAGACATAAGTCTCAACTGGTGCCTTTAATCTGCAAGAAGAATACTGTTGTTTGTCCCTCGCAAGCTCCCTCTTATCTAAGACCGGTTTTATTCACAGAACATGACGGATGAACTTTCATAATTAAATCATACAATGAAATTAACAATATGAGTAACTAGTCATATAATGAAATGGACAACATGGTTAAATGAAATGTTTTGATTAATCTGTGCTTAAATTACTGAAGTTGAAATGAATATTATTATTACATTGAAAAATGAATAAGGATGAAATGAAATATATGACCCATATGTTAAATCAGCGCACTGACTGGACAAGACACACTCGCCATATCTCCATGATGCAAGTTATAATTAACGTCACTGCTCATAGATATTTTCTTATCCACAAAATCAGCATCTTCATATCAGAGGGAGGTGCGTATCTGAGTTTGTTGGCAAAACCCCTTTACAGGGCAAGTTCTGATTTGTCAGTAACCCAAAATATGGCCATTATTTAAACAGCATCACTTCCTGAGTGATTCAGTTGACTGTGACTGGCCATCGGTGGAAACCTCTTCTCCCATCGCATCTTTTGACAAGCTGTTAATACCTGCTGCACGCTACAGCTGACCGCAAACGGTTCCTTCATATTAAAGCTGAACCAGCTCCGACTCCCTAAGAGTCCTCCATAGACGCAAATAACCACCTGTTTGTCATGACCTAGAGACGACTCTGACCTGGACTGACCTGTTCGTACTGCGGTTTCTCTAAGGACTTCGGTACTGTGGGGTCCACGGACTCCCTGACACCTCGGATCCAAAAGAGAGTCTCCGATAAGGGTATGCAGACTCGACAGATTGTGCTTGATGTGGTTTTATAAACCATTAATTATATTTTATAGCAGACCAAATTCACTCCCACTCAGAACTCAGTTCCTCCAGATACAAGGGTTCTGATAACATCACATTCACACATCATCACACCTCATGTGGTACGAGATAGTGTGGCTTCCATCTACCGGAATCCTCTTGCAAAGGCTTACGTCTCGGCCCGGCCGCTCCGGTCATCACAGGATCGTCGGCCAGCAGTGCCTACACCACGCTCAGGACAATCCAGACTCTTCTCATGCATCGTTCCACAAATGTGGAATGACCTTCCAAGCACTACCAGAACAGCGGCTTCCTTTTCAATCTTCAAGAAACTCCTGAGGACCCTGCTCTTCAGAGAGCATCTTCTAAACTAGCACCCTCCCTGCACCCATCCCCCCTCTCTACTGTCCACTCCTTGTTCCCTCCTCTCCATGACTGATGTCAAGTTGTTGTTGTTAGCCTCAAGGGCAACATGCCGATTATCACTTGTAAGTGGCTTTGGACAAAAGTGTCTGCTAAATACATAAACACAAACATAAACCTCACGTTCCATCCACTTAGAGTCATTCATCACATAAAGTGTTCCTTGTTGCCATGTTTTTAATTGTTTAGGAAATAAATTTCTTACTTTTTATAAACTTGACTCTGTCTGAATTAGTACGAAGTGTCTTACAATCCCTGAATAAACAAAGAATTCTAAATCTTCTGGTTAAACATTCAAAGACCAATCAGACTGGACTTCCATATTTATATAGAAATTCACATCTTACTGGTCAAATATATTGTAGCATTTTTGAGCTTAAAAAGCACCCAAAATAAATACGTATGCTTGACCCTACATCTCATTATGTTCACGATTATTCTAAATTCCAACTGGTGAGCCTCAGGGCTTCGCTCTCGTGTCCCTGGAACTTTGCTTGAAGGATCTGGAAGTAAAAATTCCCCTTCCGGAACCCTGCTCAGTTTAGTGTCTGTGAGGAACATGAGACAACTTTAGGAGGATCTAGAGACCAAACTCATGACACTTATTTGAAGTTCTCAGAAGCCCCACAACCTATAAGCATTTTTAGAATCTTCTCAAATGGACAGTGAGTGGCCAGCAGTCACAGCCTTTTCATCTTGAGGATTTCACTCAAACTTCTCCAGCTGTTTGACTTTGGGGGAATTTTCTGTGTACTTCCGTCTTTTAAAGGTTTGGACATGAACTCGTCCAATCAAAACCTCCCACGCCTTGGTAGTGTTGTGATGTAAACCAAAACCACCCGTTTGTCCCAGATAGTTTGGAAAAGCTCCTTCCACCTGTGTGAGTGTGTGTGTGTGAGTGTGTGTGTGTGTGTGTGTGTGTGTGGGCGGGGGGGTTATACTTTACCTTCAGCGGGGCTCAGTCCTCGTGCGGCTGAGATCATCGACAGGGTGGGACTGCCGTGAACCGAGCGGAGGTAGTGCTCCATGTGGGGGCTGACGTAGGGGTGTGGGGGGCTGAAGGGTGACTCACCCGCTCCAGCCGCTGTGTGGGGGGACAGTCGGATCAGAGAAATGTCTGAGATGACTGGACTTCCTGTCAGTCCTGGAGGTCTGTGAAGGAGAGGGAAGGATTAGAGGGAGTGAAATAAAAAGTTTGGTAGTTTATCTCTATGTGATCATCATCGGTATGTTCTAACACAAGCCTTACCTCCTTTTCCTCCAGACGTGTCTGCAGACTCCATCCACCCCCACCCCCCACCCCCACCCCCCGTCCCGCTGCTAATACATAATAATCCCTTTTTGTTCACCATCTCCTATTAAGCCCTAAAGCTACAAACAAGCCAGGACTGATGGCGTTCAGCCGAGCGGCTACAGAGACGTGTAACGTATACTTTGTGTGTTTGGGTGGGCAAAGCTACAGTCTCTCTCACATCGGCTATGGTTTGCTGCGTGATCAGACACAACCTGAAGAAGCAGCTGTGCGTTTGTCTGAAGTTCTGTCAGCCTGCCGGTCAAATCAGGATCCGCGGTATCTCTGGCAGGTAATTGGTGGATTTGTGACTGTCCCGAGGGGCTGAGCTTGAGAAGGAAGCATCAGCGCTGTTTGACAGGGACAGGAATGTTTTAGCTGTGGATGTGATGAACATTTGGTCATTTCTGCAGGACGGGACACAAACATCTCAACCTTCTGAGAAGAATAATCGACTGTAGCCAACGCACAAACCGTCAGATCAGCAGAAGTTAATCAGCTCTCCTCTATAAACCAATAACAGCTCAGGACTTTTTAGTTTTAGTTGTAGAACAAGTGTAAAAAGCCAAGATTAAACAGTAATCAAGCTGCTGCCAGTGACTCGTGGAGTGTCTGGCAGGACATCGGTCGTGCAGCAGCGAGACACACAGCAGGTGGAGAAAGCCCCACATACCAACGCGTCCGTGGCACCAAAGTCCTAAAGCATCAAGGTGATCAGAACACCAGTTCAGTCATGTACTCAGGACGATGCGTCTGCCAGGAAGTCCACCTGAGATCCAGAGGTGGGCGGGGCTTCTCATCGGTTCTACCTAAATCCCACTGACGTCTCTGGGGAAAGCATTCTGCTTCTGCAGGAAAGGGCTACTAAAGTAATCCGTCAGAGCGAATGGAGCAGCAGTCAGGACTTTTGAAACATGACTCGTGTGGTGCAGATGTTGGAGGGTTGGGGTGCAGGTTGGGTTTCTCTGACCAACAAGTCAAGCGACTTCCGCTTACAGACGAGTTTTAATCCAAAGATTCTGTTTGACGTCTGAGGTAAAATCAGTTGTGCTTGTGGAGTCATTTCAGCCCGACAAAACCAGAGCGACCGGTGGAGGCTGGGGCTATAAAAGATGGAGCTGGCAGGAGCTGCCCGGACCCTCGTTCCGTTTCCAGTAAGCGCCTGCAGACTGCTGGTCTTGTCTGAGGGCCAACTTTCTGCCTTCTTCCACTACAAACAACCATAAAGAGCCCTCTGTTCAGGACCGGAGGTGGGGGGTGAGAAGAAACAGACCCTCCATACACACCGAGCGGCGCACACACGGGCCGGGACTGCGCGTGGATCAGGCTGAGGGACTACCTGAGTGGGCTGGTACCGGCGCTGATGCTGTTCTCGTTACAGCAGCCCGTCGGATCCCGGGAGGGTTAGGAAGGATGATGAATCAAGCTTTTCATTCACATTCTTGCCAAAGGTTCAGTCCTACTGGAACCAGGTCTGGGAAGGAAACCCAGACCAGCTCTCTCACCAGAGACTCTCGTCGGCTCCTCCTGGCATTCCCAACCGGGGTTCTCCTCCCAGAAAACCAGCTGAGCTGCTGAATCCTCCTGATGAGGAGCAGCAGCTGCAGCTCTCCTGTCTTTTACCAGGCAGGATATGAAATTAATGCAACCTGAAAAAGCAGGAAGGTGACCTCAACTAAAGATATGCGACTAAATAATTACTTTTTACTGGTTTTTAATGTTAACGGTTCCCGGAATAGCAAGAAAATCTGCACACGATGCTGAAAAAACACAAGCGGTTTAAAATCGGTATGATTTCCAAATGAAGCGTTTGCTGCTACGACTGGAGAGCTCTGTCACTGAAAGCACATGGAAACCATGCTTTTGAACTGCATCCATCAACACTGCTCATTTGTTTCTTGGCTGATGGAGAATGATGGTGTCGACACCAAACAGCGAATTGCTCAAACCACCAGAAGAAGAGCGCACAAGACCTCCGAAATAAGGAGAAATTTATTACCGCTGCCTGACAGGACGCTGCAAATAACCACCCTGCCTGCCAAGTACTATTATTGAAGTCTTGTCGGTCCACCCTTCTTCTGACAAGATGTTACTTGTGTTTTCCTCAGGCTCCAGTCGCAGAGGTTGAAAGCGAACACTTGGGAGAGCCGTGTCTCTTAATCTGTAGCTGCCACTTAAAGAAACTTCCATCAAGCTGAACCACATTGGGTGGCTGCTGCTGACGGAGCGACTAAAAATGGCTCCGAGACGCCGCTCCGTTTGTCCTGGAGAGGATCACAGTTGGATGGTGGTGGTGGTGGGTGGGGGTGGGGGGTAAAAACAGAGTCGGAGGGATGAAGGAAGACAGTCGATGACATGCTTTCAGCCTGGTAATTGCTGTTTGTCTCGGTGTTCTCGTTGTGATTACATGCTCTGTTGTTCCATTGTTAAAACTCTGCTGTGAGAAAAAGTGATTTGGACAAGGTACGGCTTGTTGGGCATCTAAGTAATTCTGAGAGTAAGTGCATACCATAGTGATTGTACATGACGGAGCCGGAGGGGGCAGATTTCAGTGCGTCTGTGGGGATTATTACCATGAATTAATGCAGAGACACTCCAGCTAAAGCAGATGATCATTTACACGCAACATCCTCTCATTTACTTTATGATGTAGATTCAGTCGGAGGTTGGGTCCCTGGCTGTGATTGGTCAGGTATTTTCACGTAAAGAAGATGAGTTCTCAGCTGAACTTCACCTTCAGCTCATCCCTCAGCCTGCTGGCCCTCTGACTGCACCATGTGGGATGAATTACAATCCCAAACCATTCCAACTTCCACCCAAGCCAAAGCGATCAAGATAAATCTGCCACGCTAACCCCGAGGGGACATGTACAGATCCTGTCTCGGTTGTTTTGGAGGACCTAGACCCATCAGGTACTGTCCTCTGAGACGCTCCTGACAAAGAAGAGGCCCATGAGTCGGAAGGTGGGACAATAAACTGAAATGAGATGGGATTAAAGCGAGGGTAATTATCTTTTCTTCTGCTCTGCCTCTGTCACATACCACTGGGTCTCTGCTGATTGTGCTGAAATTACGTTGATTCCGTGCGATAAACCGTGAAAATCTTGGGCTATTGATGTGCAACATGCCAGCCTTTGATTGATAGGCCCAATGTTTTGTCTTTTCAGCAGCACATTCCTGGTTGTAACTCAGGTGAGTGTCCAAATTCAGCCATCAGCCGTGACGACGAGTCAGGCCGGAGCAGCTTAAAGATAACAACATGTCTGTCAAAACCAACAAGCAGCAGACTCTGCACACTTCCCTTCCTCCTTACACCAAACCAAAACAATAACGAGGAAAAGAGCCCAGCTCCAATCTGTGAGCTGCATTTCATCAACACATTCCACGCTGCAGGGCGGCGAGGCTTAAACACGCTGACTGCCTGGAGAGCAGGACCACATCTGTTTGCGTACAGGGGTGGTGCAGGCCGCAGCTCCACCACACAAAAACCTTCAGCATATTTTAACTTTGCAGTGCTACAATTTACCCTCCAACTGCTTTCCAAAGTGTCTGGGCTCAGGGAAGGAGTGGGGGATCTGTTTTTCTCATCTGTTGCGTTGTCGTGGAGCTTCGGAGAGCGGAAGGCTGGATTACGGGTGCTAATTACCAGGTCAAACATGCTGGCACACGGGCTGGCTCCCTCGGCTTGTGGGTTTGCCCGAGACACGCCTGCCTCCACAGTCTCCAACAAACAGCCGTCCGATTTGTTTGATTTCCTGAAAACCAGCACATCAGCCAGCAAAGTGCAGCATCTGCACTGTGACAGAATGACCTCCGACCCAAATAATGCAGCACGAGACGGACACTAGTCTTCTCTGGAGTCGGCCTGACGCTCAGCAGTCGGTGGATCTGGTTCGCTTTGAGGAAAACCTGGCTGCAGCAAGGCCTTGATAAATTAGCAGGAGCTTTCTGTCAGAGTCCATCACATTAATCACAACACCTCCTTGGCCTGGCTTTGCTGTGATGAATAGCTCTACCTGTGCTGCATATCACCTGATCTTGCTGAATTTAAATGTAACAGCACACGTCTCACAACCCCTCATTGATCTTACTCATGGCTTCTCTTTTGGACTCTAATAAAACAGATAAGCGTCCTATGGCACGGCGGACTTTACATCAGGAGAGACAAGAATCCCGTCCAAGCAGGGGCAACTCTTGTGGCTCTCAGCAGGTAGAAGGTCACCACATGTTCTGGTTTATTCTTCATGACTGTTCACTCAGGCTCTTTGGTCTCCAGAGAATTACACAGTGGACAATAAGGAGCCCAGACCATTAGCCTGCCACCACCATGCTCCTACATTGTGTTTGGGTTTCTCAAAGTGAGCTTCTGGTCATCATCCAAGGTTGTATCTGCCTTCTTACCTTCCCACACGTCCCAGTAGCCCTCAGGGTTTTTGTTGGGAAGCACCAGAGAACTCTCCAGCTCTCAAACTAAACATGTTAGAGGGAATAGATTTTCTAATAGATTTTCCCCGCTCAGTGACGCACCCACCGACAAGCCGACTCTGATCATTGGCAGCTCCATAGTCAGAAACGTGGCATTAGAGACTCCAGCAACCATAGTTAAATGTTTACCTGGGGCCAGAGCGGGCGACATTAAATCTTATCTGAAACTGCTGGCTAAGGATAAGCGTAAATACAGTAAGATTGTTATTCACGCTGGTTGTAACGACACCCGGTTACGCCAATCGGAGGTCACTAAAATTAATGTTGCTTCGGTGTGCAAGTTTGCCAAAACAATGTCGGACTCCGTAATTTTCTCTGGCCCCCTGCCTTATCGGACCAGTGACGACATGTTTAGCCGCATGCTGTCCTTCAACCGCTGGCTGTCTAGGTGGTGTCCTGAAAACAACGTGGGTTACATTGATAATTGGAAAACTTTTTGGGGAAAACCTGGTCTGATGCGGAGAGATGGCATCCATCCCTCTTTGGATGGTGCAGCTCTTCTTTCTAGGAACATGGCCAGTTTTATTAGTCCTCCATGACTACCCAGGGTCCAGACCAGGAAGCAGAGTCGTAGTTTAACCCACCCCTCTGCAGCTTCTGTACTGTTACCCACCCACTACCCCATAGAGACAGTGTCCTGCCCACGGCCAAAATCACACAGATTAAATATCAGGCTTAATAAAGCAAATCATGGAAATCTCATAAATATTAGAACAAATTCAACTGAGCAGAAAACTAGAAAAATTAAATGTGGGTTGTTGAACATTAGATCCATTTTTTCTAAGACTTTGTTAGTTAATGAGTTGATTTGTGATAATCAGATCTCTTTGCTCTCTCTCACAGAATCCTGGCTGCAGCAAGAGGACTATGTTAGCTTAAACGAGTCGACTCCTTCAAATTATTTAAATCATCACATTGCTCGAAGTACAGGGCGAGGAGGAGGAGTGGCAACCATTTTTCATTCGGACTTATTAATCAGTCCCTTACAGATTAATAGCTACAGTTCGTTTGAACATCTTATTCTTAGTTTTCCTAATCCAGATTACAAAACTGTAAAACCACTCTTGTTTGTAGTTTTATATCGTCCACCAGGCCCTTACTCTGAGTTTTTGGATCAGATCTCTGATTTTTTATCTGATTTGGTGCTAAATACTGATAAGGTCATTGTAGTGGGGGATTTCAACATTCATGTGGACATCGAAAATGATTGCCTCAATGTAGCCTTTAGTAATATCTTAGACTCAATTGGTTTTACTCAAAGAATACATAGCTCCACCCACTCCTGCCATCATACATTGGATCTTGTTCTGACTTATGGCATTGAGTGTGAGGAAATAACAATCTTTCCACATAATCCAGTCCTCTCGGACCACTTTCTGATAACCTTTGAGTTTTTTATAACTGAGTTCTCGAGACATGAAAGTAAATTTCATTATAGTCGGTCTCTATCTGACAATGCTGTTGCATCTTTTAAATCAACTGTTCCATCTTTACTGTCCTCAGCATCTCAGAGGCATGTAGCAGAGGGCAATATTTTCAGTTCTAGCCCCTCACAAATTGATGCCTTAGTTCATCATGTGAATTCCTCTTTACGTGTGGCATTAGATGATGTTGCCCCTTTAAAAAAGAAGGTAATTAGGGACAGGAAGTTGGCTCCCTGGTTTAACTCTCATCTACGAGCCTTAAAACAAAACTCTAGGAAATTGGAGAGAACATGGCGCTCTACGCACCATGAGGAGGCCTACCTGTCCTGGAAAAATAGTCTTTTGCTTTATAAAAATAAGCTTCAACAAACTAGAACTGCTTATTTTTCAGCATTAATTGAGGAGAATAAGCATAATCCTAAATTTCTTTTCAGTACAGTTGCTAAACCTACACAGAATCGTAGCTCTGAGCCATCTATTCCCTTAGCCCTCAGCAGCAATGACTTCATGGGATTTTTTACAAGTAAAATTAATTCTATTAGAAACAAAATCTTTAGCATCCTCCCTAATGCGATTTCTTCTTCCTCAGTAAGTGAGGCAGCTTCAGAGGTGACTCTAGAACCTCATCTGTGCTTGAACCGTTTTGATGCAGTTGAGCTTTCAGAGTTATCAAAAATATTAGCTTCATCTAAACCTTCAACTTGCATTTTGGATCCAATCCCAACCAAATTATTTAAAGATGCATTTCCTTTGGTTACTGCCCCCATTCTAGATATAATCAATCTATCCTTAGTAAATGGGTATGTACCACAAGATTTTAAGGTTGCTGTAATCAAACCTTCACTTAAGAAGCCTTCTCTGGATCCAGATGACCCAATGAATTACAGACCAATATCTAACCTTCCATTTTTATCCAAAGTCCTGGAGAAAATAGTGGCCATCCAAGTATGTCAGCATTTAAACACTAATGCTCTGTTTGAGGAATTTCAGTCTGGTTTTAGAGAGTATCACAGCACTGAAACTGCATTAGTGAGAGTTACAAATGATATTCTCATGGCCTCAGATAAGAATCTTGTGTCTGTTCTAGTCTTGTTAGATCTCAGTGCTGCTTTTGACACAGTTGATCACAATGTTCTTTTAGAAAGACTTGAACATGTTGTAGGGATCAAAGGAACAGCGTTAGGCTGGTTTAAATCCTACCTGTCTGACAGATTTCATTTTGTAAATGTACATGACAAATCTTCTTCATACTCCAGGGTTACTTGTGGAGTACCACAGGGTTCAGTGCTTGGACCAATTCTTTTTACTATATATATGCTCCCAATTGGTAAAATCATTAGACAGCATGGGATAAACTTCCACTGTTATGCTGACGATACTCAGTTATATTTATCCATTAACCCTGATGAACCTAATCGGTTGGGTAGATTACAGGCTTGTCTTGAGGACATAAAAAATTGGATGACTCTTAACTTCTTGCTTTTAAATCAAGACAAGACAGAAGTTCTCATCTTTGGACCAGAAATCCAGAAAAGGAAATTGCTTAGCCAATCGCCTGACCTTAATGGCATTACATTAATCTCCGAGAACAAAGCAAGGAACCTTGGTGTTATCTTTGACCAGGACATGTCATTCAAATCCCAGGTTTCACAAGTTTGTCGGATTTCCTTTTTCCACCTTCGGAATATTGCTAAGATTAGAAGCATACTTTCCAGGAGTGATGCTGAAAAACTAGTTCATGCTTTTATTACATCAAGACTGGATTACTGTAATTCATTACTCTCAGGAAGTCCACAGAATGTAGTTAAAAGTCTTCAGCTTGTCCAAAATGCTGCAGCTAGAGTTCTGATGAGAATTAAAAAGAGAGATCATATCTCTCCTGTCTTAGCTTCCCTACATTGGCTACCTGTTAAATTCAGAATAGATTTTAAGATCCTTCTTCTCACATATAAAGCTCTTAATAATCAAGGTCCATCATACATCAGTAATCTGATTGTTCCATATGTTCCTAACCGAGCACTTCGCTCTCAGACTGCAGGTCTACTGGTGGTTCCAAGAATATCTAAACTTAGGATGGGAGGCAGATCTTTTAGTTATCAGGCTCCTCTCCTGTGGAACCAGCTCCCAGCTTTAGTCCGTGAGGCAGACACTTTGTCTACTTTTAAGAATAGGCTTAAAACATTTTTATTTGATAGGGCTTATAGTTAAAATCTGATGTTAGCCTAAATCTGGACAAGTGGGGGATTACAGGGAGGTGGAGTGTACAGTCGGTAAAGACGGCTCTCCCTTGCCCTGTCTCCAACATGCCTACATCTAAATAGGATAGATTATCCAGAGTTAACTCTGTAGTTATGCTGCTATAGGCTTAGACTGCTGGAGGACACACTGACCACTTTTCACACTCTACTGCTTTCTTCTACAGTCTGCTCTTTAACTGTACTATTTTGTGCAATTTCAGCTGTTAACTTTATTTTCTCTGTAAATGTTTTTCTCCCCAGAAGAAGCTACAATGATGCTCTGCTGAGCTGTGGTGGCCTCATGGAGGGGGCCATCGACTAGCACACTGCTGTTAACCACTTAAACATTCTCTCTCTCTCCTGATAATAACTTTTTGTTTTCATTGACTTTTGATGTGCTAATACTAGTTTATCCGTTTAATTACAGATCCACTAGGATAAATACAATAAAGTTTATCTTTCACCAAATACAATATTTACTAAGACATCACAATATAACTATAGACACATTACTTGTGTGTGTGTGTGTGTGTGTGTGTGTGTGTGTGCGTGCGTGCGTGCGTGCGTGTGTGTGTGTGTGTGTGTGTGTGTGTGTGTGTCTGTCTGCTCTGTCTTCTCGATCCCCAGTGAGTCGTGGAGGATGGCTGCTTATACTGAGCCAGGATTCTCTGGAAGTTTCTTCCTGTTAAAAGGGAGTTTTCCTCTCCACTGTCACTGCATGCTTGCTTAGTATGAGGATTGCTATATAGTCACTGACACTAGTCAGTGACTTGATGGAATTTGCTGGGTTCCTTATATAGGAAACATTATTTCTGATTGGCTTAATGAACTGTGAATTGGAATGTTTATTATGTGAAGTGCCTTGAGACGACTCTTGTCGTGATTTGGCGCTATATAAATAAACTTGAATTGAATTGAATTGAATGACGGATTTGGAATCCAGTTCTATTTTAGGGACCAGAACTTTGACTCTCATGAAAAGTGGTATTAATAAAAAATCTATCAAAAATGACTTGCTCATTGTCTGAGAAAGGAAAAGACTGAACCCATAAATAAAAGGTAATAAAAAGGCCTTGAGGTGAATAACCTACCTTAAAGTGCTCTCACAGTAAACACATTTCAGGTATTTTAATCAGGAGGACTGTCTGATACTACGATATGTTGTGTTTTATATTATTTAATCCTAACGATTTAAATAGATGTAAATGCTTCAGATGGGTTTTTGAACCTGTAGTAAACAGTTTTTACTTTTAACGCATTAGATTTAGAGGAAACTTACCCATGCACAGCGTGGAGTGGGTGTGGCTCATAATGGTACCGCCCCTCATGGTGCCTCATGTCAATAGGGATCGGGGTGTGAAAAGTAGGGAACAGATGGTGGGAACCTGCACGTAAGAGACAGAGAGGAATGATCAGCTCTGTGTGCCAGAGGCATCGGGGCAGTGAGACTTAACGGTTCCCGTAACTCCACAGTAAATAAAGTCGCCCCAGAGATGTTCCTTCATTAATGGCTCTCTTATCCAATCAGACCAGAGCAGCTTTTACACAACAATTAATGGTGCTTTTATGGGTCAAAGCAGGAATGCACAATCCACCATTTCCTGCCATAAATGGTCTGGTGCCTTCAGGGAACACTCGTTAGAACAATGCCTCAGATTTCCATTAATTACTGTCTTGATTTCAGGAACCACAACAGGCCTGCTAATCACCTCCAGTTGGACATGTTTAGGGTTCAGATGTTTGACGCAGATGGGTGGACTCCACCTGGATGTTTCACCAAACCCGGTCGACAGTAGAGTGGGCGGGTCTTTCCACCTCACATGCCTATGTTCAGAAGGCCAGGTAAACACAAGATGGCGGCTCCATAAACAACTTCTCTTTTCAACAGCAGATGGAGGCGGAGCAACCTTTTCCATCTTTAGACATTTTAACACAAGTTTTTGTTAAACTTGAAAATAAACCTTTGAATGAAAACATCTTCCCGCCAGGGTTGACTCGTCGCTGTGAACCAGGGGAACGACCCGAGCCTGCAGGCTACGGCGTGTTGTCGTTTCCTGCTTCTTAACCCTGACTGAGCCGCTGTTGCTGCGTCTGAAGCAGCCACCATGACAATGTGCCGTCTTGTTGTCTCGTAATTCTGACCGGATTACACAGGACAGAGGAAGAGCGTTCCTCTAAAGGCAGAGAAACCTTTGACTGATGAGGCGTTCGTCTAAAAGCAAAAATTACCCGTCAATTACTGTTTTCCCTTTGGAGCGAGTGGAGCGGTTCCTCAGCTGGATTAGGATCAGATTTGTAGGAATAATCAGTTTTCTCTGCTATGTCATAAAAGAACAGGGGGAGTCATGTGACCTGACTTGGCTTTTTAACTAAACTATGATTAAGTTTTACTAGAGGACATATTTTCTTTTAACTTGTAATATTTTCAACTCACACAAAGTGGTGACCATGACGACAGAGCGAGCTGTAAAACTCCCGCTCCTTGGGAAGATGTGTGCTGCTGGATTGGGTCCAGGGACCGTCAACCTGCAAGAGACATCAGCTCCGGAGCCGCGGAGCCAAAAGAGGCCCCCGGTAAATGAGGGAAGAAGATTGTTTCACAAGTGTAACCAGAAGTTGGGCCTTTTGTCCGGCGGTGTCCCCTTCCTGTGCTGCCTGGTGCAGCAGCCATGTTTCTCTGATCAGGCATCAGGATGTCCTCTTTTTCCACAGGTGGTCATTTGTAGTCTTTACTTTGGTAGGAAGTGGCGGGCAGCAACTCTGTGAGATGCATTCACAAAATAAATGAAGAAGATCTGGAGTGAAGCTCCAGAGGCTGGATCTGGGGTGAGGAGGGCTGAGAGGGACCTTCTATCACAGAGACAGCTGCATTGTTGGCTGGGCTGAAGGGACCGACGGGAACGCTGCAGCAGCCCGTCAGCGCCATGATTTACTGCCTGCCTCCTCCGAGCAGGGATGCACTCCATTTTTACAAAGCAGCACCGAGGACGCCAAACCGACCTGTCAGAGGTCCGCTGGGCTGCCGAATCAATCTGTCACCCGGCAACGACTCAAACCATTTCAATCATGGAATTTAGTTTCATTTAAAAATTCCCTGACGCTAAACTTGATTCAGTGAGTAAAGCCCGAGTTGCATTTAAACTTTTAGGTATTTCTGATAGTTGGATCAAGTTGGTACTTAAATAAATTCTACGGTTGGACGGCAACACCAACAAGTCCAAACTGGATTAAATTTACCTACATTTGATTTGATTTAGGATTATGATTAAATTGGCCTCTAAATGAATTGAATCAAACTATAAAGTCTTATTTGGATTGTAGCTTAATGTAAATTATTCAGTCAGATCGAGCGTGACTGAAATGGAGAAATCTGATGAATGAAAAGAATAAAATCTTATTTATTATTTATTTACTTTCTGAAGCCTGACTGAAGTTCCAGCGAGGTCCTGAGGTAAATGGAGAACCTCTGAGAACGTTTGGAGACATCTTAGAAACTGTTGTTGAACTCTCGTGACCCAGTTAGATACTGGGTTTTTAGGTTTGAGTCATTATCAATGATTTAATGTTTATTTTAAACGATATAATTAATATTAAGGTTTGTTTGCACTTAAATCTCAATAATCCCAGGAAAATAAAA